>NC_041382.1:705283783-705292275 GCF_002162155.2 Triticum dicoccoides | reverse complement strand
GGAGTCCTACTCCCAGTGGGAGTAGGACTCCTCCTGGCGCGCCCCCTCCCTTGGCCGGCCACACCCCCCTTTACTCCTTTATATACGGGGGCAGGGGGACACCCTAGAGACACAACAATTGATCATTGATCTCTTAGCCGTGTGCAGTGCCCCCCTCCACCATAGTCCACCTCGATAATACTGTAGCGGTGCTTAGGCGAAGCCCTGCGTTGGTAGAACATCAACATCGTCACCATGCCGTCGTGCTGACGAAACTCTCCCGCAACACTCGGCTGGATTGGAGTTCGAGGGACATCATCGGGCTGAACGTGTGCTGAACTCGGAGGTGCCGTACGTTCGGTACTTGATCAGTCGTATCGTGAAGACGTACGACTACATCAACCGCGTTGTGCTAACGCTTCCACTTTCGGTCTATGAGGGTAAGTGGACAACACTCTCCCCTCTCATTGCTATGCATCACCATGATCTTGCGTGTGCGTAGGAATTTTTTTGAAATTACTACGTTACCCATCACCGTACCCTACCATAAGCTCTTCGTTTGTCTCCGCTATTAGTGACTTTGGAGTGACTCTTTGTTGCTTGTTGAGGGGTAGTTATATGATCCAATTACGTTATTATTGTTGAGAGAACTTACACTAGTGAAAGTATGAACCCTAGGCCTTGTTTCAACACATTGCAGTGCCGTTTGTGCTCACTTTTATCATTAGTTACCTTGCTGGTTTTATATTTTCAGATTACAAAAACCATTATCTACCATCCATATTGCACTTGAATCACCATCTCTTCGCCGAACTAGTGCACCTATACAATTTACCATTGTATTGGGTGTGTTGGGGACACAAGAGACTCTTTGTTATTTGGTTGCAGGGTTGTTTGAGAGAGACCATCTTCATCCTACGCATCCCACCGATTGATAAACCTTAGGTCATCCAATTGAGGGAAAGTTGCTACTGTCCTACAAACCTCTTCACTTGGAGGCCCAACAACGTCTACAAGAAGAAGGTTGTGTAGTAGACATCACACCGCTCGTGAGGCATCAATGGAGGCTGACCAGCACGGCAGCGCGGCAGCCTTGGCATTGATTCCCGCAGGAACCGAGGTGATAAGGACAACAAAACAACGTCTCGCTCACTCAGCGGGCCCATCCCGTTTGTGCCAAAAATGCGTTCCCCGGCGCCCCCAGGCGACCCCCAGCGCGTCGGGTTCGGTCTGGGCCGCCGGCGCCAGTTTCGGCCCAAACCGGCAAAAAAGGGCTCCTGAGGACACGACTGGGTCGTTTTTTAGGTGCCAGCGACAAAAAAACGCATGGGAGGCCTGTTGAGGGCGCGGCTGAAGATGCTCTAAGGCCAACTCCACTGTGCGACCCCAAATGGACGTCCGGTTTGGCCGGATTTTGTCCTTAGGGTGATCGGGTCGTGTCCGGGCCTTTCCTGGGATGCAGTGGTCGTGCGCCCAGCGCACGGCCGCATCCGCTTGCCCATCCTGTCCGCCAGGGCCAAAAATGCCCATATTTTCATATCAAAACTAGTTTGCACATCCAAATATTAATTGTCTGAAAATAAAAATAGTTTTACAACCCAATCAAAATTGTCTCTAATAAAATAGTTTTACAACCAAATCGAAATTCGCTGGAATGAACATAAAATGAACCAATACATCTATTGGTTGCCAATGTGATCCCACACGTGCTCAACCAAGTCATTTTGAAGATCCAAATGAGTGTGCCAATCACGCAGCTCACTATGGAATTGGACAAGTTGTTCAAATGTGGCTGGTTCTTGGTGCAGGGGCTCAACATTTTCACCTTGATAATCAAATCCTTGGTCGAAGATACTGTCATCACGCTCGTCCTCGACGATCATGTTGTGCATGATTACACAAGCAGTCATCACCTCCCAAAGCTTTGTTTCATCCCATGACAGTGCAGGGTTTCGAACGATACCCCATTGGGATTGAAGCACACCAAAAGCACGTTCCACATCCTTTCTAGCACTCTCTTGCATTTGGGCTAATAACTTTCTCTTCTCATCTTGGGGTTTTGAGATTGTCTTCACAAAAGTTAACCACTGAGGATATATACCATCAGCTAGATAGTATCCCTTGTTGTACTGGTGGCTGTTGATCTCAAAGTTGGCAGGTGGGGAGTGGCGTTCTGGAAGCCTTGCGAAGACTAGAGAACGCTGCAGCACGTTGATATCATTGTGAGAACCTGCCATGCCGAAGAAAGAATGCCATATCCAAAGATTCTGCGAAGCCACCACTTCTAATATTACAGTGCATGCTTTGACATGCCCCTTGTACTGGCCCTGCCAAGCAAATGGACAGTTCTTCCACTCCCAGTGCATACAATCTATGCTGCCAAGCATGTCTGAAAAGCCTCTAGCTGTGTTGGTCGCCAACAATCTCTCTGTATCAGTGGTAGTTGGCTGCCTCAAGTACTCCGGGCCAAACACCTCGATCACAGCTTGGCAGAACTTGTACATTGACATCAGACATGTTGTCTCACTCATACGCACATACTCATCCACCAGATCGCCTGGAATTCCATATGCAAGCATGCGGATGGCCGCGGTGCATTTCTGGTAAGAGGAGAATCCAAGCTTGCCAAGGGCATCCGTCTTGCACTCGAAGTATGGGTCATGATCAACCACTCCCTCTTGGATACAATTGAACACATGCCTTGCCATTTGAAAACGGCGACGGAATTTATCCGGTTTGAAGAGCAGGGTGTTCGCAAAGTAATCGGCCATGTCGAGACGTGGTTTCGTATGGATGGCCAGGGGCTGCACGGTGAGGAGGTGACCGGCGAATAGCGGCGGTGCCGGTGGCGGGGCGGAGCGGGGAGAGGGGGTGGAAGCATTGGAAGCGAAGGGACTACTAGTGTCCCTGACAGGCGGGCCACGGGGGGACAAGGGCGTGTGGCGAGCCCGTCCGCGCGATGTCCATTTCACCCAAACTCGGCGCAAGTTTGGGTCGTGGATGAGTCGAAAACGGACATAATCCGGACATTTGTCCGTTTGGGGCCGCGCGTTGGGCCGCGCTATTCGTCCGTTCTATCCGAAAGGGACGCACCCGGACAAGATGAGGTCGCGCGGTGGAGTTGGCCTAACAGACTCCATGGAGAGTCGCCTTCCTTCTCCAGCGGCTCTCCCATCACGAGCGAGCATCCCCTGTCCTGTACATAGTATAGTAGTACTCGTTTACATTATCTTGTGCGCTCAAGGACTAGAAAGCGATGATGTAGTAGAATGGTTGTAGAGCATGCATCCTACGGAGCAGAAGGAGGGACGTCGGCGGTGCCAGTGAACCACGGGCACTGGAGCGCCCCGGTCGCAGGCAGACGCTCGTCGGGATCGCACTTGAGGAGCCCGTCTAAAACCTCGAACACGTCGCGTGACAGGCACTCCTTGGGGAACAGCTCCCGCAGCCGGCTGTCGCAATGCTGCCCAGCGCCGCCCAGCACGCCGGAGATTGTGTCCCGGGAACAGAGGCTCTAAGGTGAGCAGCTCCGCCATGACGCAGCCGAGCGACCATGCGTCCACGAGCTAGTCATAGTCCGGCTTCCCCAGGAGCATCTCCGGAGCCATGTACCAACGCGTGCCAGCCCATGGACACGGCCAGCCCAAGGTCGCATATCTTCACCGCGCCCTCGCCGCTGACAAGGACATTTCCGAGCTTGATGTCCCGGCATGACGTGACGTGTCTCGTCCTCCGTGAACGGCCCACGGCGACCATGCAGGACGTGGCCGAGGTTCGGGCCGACGTCCTCCAAGACGAGGTTGCACTGCCCGGTGCCGGGGTCCCGCGCCATACCGTGCAAGCCGACGATGGAGGGGAGGCTGTGACCTAGCACGCCTCGCGTAGTAGGTCGCGGTGGGGCGCGTGTGCACGGTGGCGCTTCCTCTTGCCGCTGACGTCGTTGGTCGAGCGGATGAGCTACTTGAGGGTGACGTCCTTGATCACCCACAAGTATAGGGGATCTATCGTAGCCTTTTCGATAAGTAAGAGTGTCGAACCCAACAAGGAGCAGAAGGAAATGATAAGCAGTTTTCAGTAAGGTATTCTCTGCAAGCACTGAAATTATCGGTATCAGATAGTTTTGTGATAAGGTAATTTGTAACGAGTAGCAAGTAATAAAAGTAAATAAGGTGCAGCAAGATGGCCCAGTCCTTTTTAGCAAAGCACAAGCCTGGAAAAACTCTTATATGAAGGAAAGCGCTCCCGAGGACACATGTGAATTATCGTCAAGCTAGTTTTCATCACGTTCATATGATTCGCGTTCGGTACTTTGATAATATGATATGTGGGTGGACCGGTGCTTGGGTACTCCCTTACATGGACAAGCATCCCACATATGATTAACCCCTATTGCAAGCATCCGCAACTACAACAAAAGTATTAAGGTAAACCCAACCATAGCATGAAGCATATGGATCCAAATCAGCACCTTACGAAGCAACACATACACTAGGGTTTAAACTTCTGTCACTCTAGCAACCCACCATCTACTTATTACTTCCCAATGCCTCCCCCTAGGCCCAAACAATGGTGAAGTGTCATGTAGTCGACGTTCAGATGACACCACTAGAGGGATGACAACATACATCTTATCAAAATATCGAACGAATACCAAATTCACATGACTACTAATAGCAAGACTTCTCCCATGTCCTCAGGAACAAACGTAACTACCCACAAAGCATATTCATGTTCATAATCAGAGGAGTATTAATATGCATAATGGATCTGAACGTATGATCTTCCACCAAATAAACCAACTAGCATCAACTACAAGAAGTAATCAACACTACTAGCAACCCACAGGTACCAATCTGAGGTTTGGATACAACGATTGGATACAAGAGATGAACTAGGGTTTGAGATGAGATGGTTCTGGTGAAGATGTTGATGGATATTGACCCCCTCTCGATGAGAGGATCGTTGGTGATGACGATGGTGATGATTTCCCCCTCCCGGAGGGAAGTTTCCTCGGCAAAACAGCTCCACCGGAGCCCTAGATTGGTTCCACCAAGGTTCCACCTCGTGGCGGCGGAGTCTCGTCCCGAAAGCTTGCTTCTGATTTTTTCCTCAACGAAAGACTCCATATAGCAGAAGATAGGCATCGGAGGGCCACCAGGGAGCCCACGAGGCAGGGGGCGCCCAGGGGGGTAGGGCGCCCCCCACCCTCGTGGCAGGGTGTGCCCCCCCTCTGGAACTTCTTGCGCTCAGTATTTTTTATATATTCTGGAAATAGCTTCCGTGAAGTTTCAGGGCCTTTGGAGCTGTGCATAATAGGTCTCTAATATTTGCTCCTTTTCCAGCCTAGAATCCCAGCTGTCGGCATTCTCCCTCTTCATGTAAACCTTGTAAAATAAGAGAGAATATGCATAAGTATTATGACATAATGTGTAATAACAGCCCATAATGCAATAAATATCGATATAAAAGCATGATGCAAAATGGACGTATCAACTCCCCCAAGCTTAGACCTCGCTTGGCCTCAAGCGAAAGCCGAAATCAAAAAATATTCCACATGTTTAGAGATAGAGGTGTCGATAAAAATAAAATACAGACATGAGGGCATCATGATCATTCTTAGAAAAACAACATATATATATATAGGGTGGGTCTATTATGATAACACCCCTTAAGACCTTATTCTGCACACCAAAATGCCTTATTCTGCACACCACCAAGATCACGCCGCCGCCCCTCCCCTCCCGGCCTTCTACCGCGGCGGCCGCCCCTCCCCTCCCGGCCTTCTTCCATGGCGGCGGCCTGGGAGCGATGCCGCCCCTCCCCTCCCCGCTTTCTCCCGCGGCGGCGGCCTGGGAGCAACGCCGCCCTTCCCCTCCCGGCCTTCTTCCGCGGCAGCGGCCGGCAGAGATGCCGCCCCTCCCCTCCCGGCCTTCTTCCGCGGCGGCGGCCAGACAGCGACGCCGCCCGTCGCCTCTTGGCCTTCTTTCGCGGCAGGCATCGAGCAACACCAGCCTATCGGCCTTCTTCCACGGCAACAGCTCGGTAGCGCCGCCACCGAACTCCTCCGGGCCTGCAATTAGCTGTACTTCATCAGATGTGGATTGGTGCTGCCTCGACATCAAACCAATTCGAGCAAGGAGGAGTGTGCGCAAGGTTGCTTCATCGATGGTAGCTTCTTGGAATAAGTCTGCATCGACCTTCAGAGCAAATCCTCCTTCCCCGTTCACCTTGAGCAACGTCCAGACCGCCCATGAACTTCTGAAGGGCAAGTGGACTGCACGGGCGAACGTGAAAGTTGTGCAGGCGGACAAGAAGGGAACTTCCTCCTGTAAACGCAAGGAATCACTGCATCACAAGGTAAGCAGTACACTTCCTCAACCATCTCAATGTAGTTATCATAGACAAAGTAGTACAAACAGTACAGCGCGCGATTATGCAGTACAAAACCTATGCAGTGCGGTTGCTTCAGTTTGTTGTGGGGAAAAATGCAGTACGCTTGTATAGGTTCATTACAAATAATGATGCAGTGTGGTTGCTTCAGTTCACCTTGTGGGGTGATGCAGTCACCATGCAATGCTTCGGCAGTACCATTTTGAACACATTGCAGTTCGCATGATTCAGTTCATTTAACCTGACAATGCAGCTCGGTCATTTTGTGTGCAGGAGATGACGTTCAGCAGATACAAAATGCTGCGCATAATTGACAGCACTGAGAACAACAACTTTCAGAAGAGTGGATATTCTTCTGAAAGAGATACTGGCTGGGTTACCCCTGAGATTCCTTGTGGATTCTTCACGACGACAAATAGGGTGCAGTACTCTCCACAAGAAGATTTTTCACATGACGAAGATGTAGTTGAAGATGACGATGATGTCACATTTGTCTGGGAAGGCACTCACCAACGCGATGATGAAGACGATGACAATGAAGATGAGCCAATAACAGTTCTCAACCCAGAGTATAAGCATGAGTTCACTATGTTTGCACAGCATGTCCGAACAGACAATGATGACGCAGTTGAACACGATGTTGCAGCAGATGATGATTAGATCTATGATGATGTGCCACTGCTCCAAAATTTTCAAACCAATCCACCGAGACATCGTCACAACATTGGATTACCACCACGTCCACCTGCCGCACCCCAAAACAGAGCTCAGCGTCCACCTGCTGCACCGAAAAACAGAGCTCCAACCAGACCTGCTGCATCAACTTCGACACTGCGGCCACCAACGGTGCCTCGGTCAAAAGTAAACAGAAGGTACAAATCCTCCTCACACTACTAGGAAAAGGGCTATAGATGGAATTGACACTAATGGCACACCAGACATGTGGTGCGCCATTACTATATACTAATGGTGCACCATGTGTTGGTGCGCCATTACTATATACTAATGGCGCACCATGTGTTGGTGCGCCATTAGTGTGCAAATACTAATGGCGCACCACTCCCACGGTGCGTCATTAGTAAAAAAATTACTAATGGCGCACCGTGGACGTGGTGCGCCATTACTAGTTGAACCAGTAATGGCGCACCACATCCACGGTGCGCCATTAGTAAAAAAAAATTAATTTTTTTCAAAACTACTAATGGCGCACCGTGGGGTGGTGCGCCATTACTAGTTCCCATTACTAGTTGAACTAGTAATGGCGCACCATGACACGGTGCGCCATTAGTAACTTGGCCCAAACATTCGTTCGAATGCACACCCCCCGAGTGGACCGCCTTTTCAGTTTCAAAAAAATAAAAGAAAATGATAGAAATGTCATAAAAATAAAAGAAAATAAGATTCCTATGTGATATGTGGTCTAGTTGTTAGCAAAATTTACAAACATGAATTTTCGACTTCTTTGCAAAATCTCTCGAGAATTTGTAAAAATGGGCATAACTTTTGCGTACGAACTCGGATGAAAAAGTTTCTTATATGAAAAATCATCTACTCGAAAAGTTACATCCGAATTTAATAGGGGGAACCTTGTTAAACATTTTCAAAATCCTCAAAAACCTAACAGAAAAAAAGATACGGGGCTTTTAAGATCTAGAGAGGCAAAAAATTCAAAAAAATTCAAACTTACTAATGGCGCACCTGCCCATGGTGCGCCATTAGTATCTTCCCGCCTTCAAAATTCAAAATAAGTCAAAAAAATAAAAAAAAGTTACTAATGGCGCACCTGCCCATGGTGCGCCATTAGTATCTTCCCGCCTTCAAAATTCAAAATAAATAAAATAAATAAAAAAAAGTTAGTAATGGCGCACCTGCCCACGGTGCGCCATTACTATGTCGTATATATGGCTGGGCGCACCTCCTCCATTCCACCTCTCCTCCACTCCATCTCCTCCTCTACTCCACTCCATCTCCTCCTTTCCTCCACTCCATCTTCCCTTCTCTCCTCCACCATACTACCCTCCTCCTCTTCGGCGACCTCCTCCTCCTCCTCTCCGGTGACCTCCTCCTCCTCTCCGGCGACCTCCTCCTCCTCCTCTCTGGCGACCTCCTCCTCCTCCTCTCCG
>NC_041382.1:705265581-705283332 GCF_002162155.2 Triticum dicoccoides | reverse complement strand
GGTGAGCTCCTCCTCCCTCCTCTCCTCCCATTCCCTCATGGTTTCTCCTTCCTCCTCTCCGATGCTTCGGTGAACTCCTCTCCGGCGACCTCCTCCTCCTCTCCGGCGATGTAGGCGAGCGCCTCTCCGGTGACCTCCTCCTCCTCCTCTCCGGCGAACTCCTCTCCGGCAAAAGAACACGGCAAAAGAACGTACAAGATCCAAAAATAGGAACACAATTTGAAATAATATCATGCCAAAAAACGAGCAAAAAAACGAGCAAAAATGGGCAAAAAAATCACGATCCAGATCCAAATTCAAAATTCAAAAATAGCAATGGCGCACGGTGGGGGTTAGACGGTGCGCCACTACTATTTTCACGCCTTCAAAATTCAAAAATACTAATGGCGCACCGTGGCCTATACTAATGGCGCACCAGTGGCCTATAGTGCGCCATTAGTAAAAAATACTAGTGGAGTGATACTAATGGCGCACCAGTGATGCGCCATTAGTAGGCAAAACTGGTGCGCCATTAGTAGCCCTTTTGCTAGTAGTGTCACTGTTACTGCCGCGCGATTGTCAGGACCCCGACTCGATGTCACATCGATCTAGCCGGTAACACCTCATATCACTTTGCGGCCTCACGCACGGTATCCCCACGGGTGTCGCCTTACCTCTGCCCGGGACCGTTTGCGCCTTTTGGCTCACGTATATGATGGTGTCGCTAGCATCCATATGATAAAGAGCCCGGGCTGACATGACTAGTCGTAAACCCAAAGTGGCACAGACTTACAGGGACAGGCATCCATGACCCAGCTTCGAACGTGTCGGTCATCAGCAAGTGGGTCCGGGCTGTAGCACTGGGCTAGCAGGACTCCGGTAAACCGGGCTGTAGCGGGCTAACAGGACTCCGGTACTCAAAGCGTGACATTTCCCCGAAGGGACAGACACAGGAACGAAGAAGGACACATGCCGGCCAGCCTAAGTGTTCCAGAACAGTAGCAAGCTACCATGGCTCAGCGGTAACACTAGGAGACATTTCCCGGTAAGAGAGGCTACTAAAGATAAACAACTAGATAGTCAAATCCCACACATACCAAGCATTTCAATCATACACACAATATGCTCGATATATGCAAATACAACGAAGCATCACAACATGACTCTACGACACAAGTACTTTATTTAAGGCTCAGGGAGCCATACATAACATACACAAAGGTACAGGTCTCACGACCCAACATACAAGTCATACAGTCATACAAACCAGCAGCGGAAGTAACTTGTCTGAGTACAGACAACTAGTAAAATAAAAGAGGCTTGGAAAGCCTAACTATACTACGTGGTCCTTCACAAGCTCAGGGTCACCACCTGGGTCTTTAGCCTACTCGTTGATGTCAACGTGTACATAGAACCCATCAGAAGGGGTTGCAGCGTCTTCTGTAAAAATGTAAATTATAGCAACATGAGTACAAAGGTACTCAGCAAGACTTACATCAGATCCTACATACATGCATATTATCAAGAAGGGTTGGTGGAGTTATTGCAGCAAGCCAGCTTTGACTCTTGGCTAGACTATCCTACGATACTCCAACTTGAAATGGTTTTGCGCACACGAGTCCACTACTCACCACTTCAATACACTACCGAGGATCCACCTCCGTCTTCCTACGGAAGAGCCATCCTCGGCACTCACACTTATCTTGAGGCTTTTAGCAGTTTCCATTTACTTGTCTATGAACTATATAGGCAACCAAGTAGTCCTTTACCGCGGACGCGGCTATTCGAATAGATCATGTTAACCCTGCAGGGATGTACTCCTTCATACACGCTCTCACCACTTACCGTCGTTTACACGACATGTACTCGGCAACCTTCAAGCGGAAGCCCAACGTGGGTGTCGGCCACGACCTACCTAATCACCTAAGCCTCCAGTCCAGGTTTATCGCCTATCCAGGTTCCATCCGCAGGGAGTCCGGCCGAGGTTTCCCATACGGCCCCGAACAATGTGAACAGGGTTCCCGAGATACCTAACGGGTATTCGGTACACCGTGCCACGTACCTACCGCATCACAGCCCACCCCTACGGTCAGCGTTGTCCACGGCCTCCAGTAGGCTACAAACACCAGAAACTACTTGCAACTCCTGGACGGAGAACTAGGGTGAATAAGAAGCCGAGAGGGTCCATTGGTTTCGGGCCCAATGCATGGTAGTAGCTGATTCTTAAATCACACATACAGATCTCAGTGCTTAAGGTCGGCTTCAATGAAACAACCCACCATGTACTCCTACATGGCCTCTCATCGATACCTTTACCAAATCGTGTTTACCACACCACTCTCATTACCGACATAAACATTTCACTCTAGCCCATCACCCAGATGAACCAGACCTGACACGACTCTAAGCATAGCAGGCATAGCAAGGTAGGAACAACACATACATATGGCTCAATCAACTCCTACACATGCTAGTGGGTTTCATCTAGTTACTGTGGCAATGACAGGTCATGCAGAGGAATTGGGTTCAACTACCGTAGCACACAGCAGTTTGAAACGCGTTGTCTTAATGCAGTAAAAGAGAGCAGGAGCGAGAACATGGGATTGTATCGATATGATCAAATGGTTGGTTGCTTGCCTGACGGGTCGGTGCACTGGTATTGCTCTTCGTCGGGGTTATCACGGTACTCCTCGGGGGCAGAACCTGCCGCAGAGAGCACCGATACACAAACATTACCAAACAGTATGCAACAATATGATGCATGCATGAGACATGGCAAAATGAGTGTATTGGGCTAATGCGACTAAAACCAGAAGGGTTTGAACAAATTTGAATCAAAGATTCAAATTTCAAACTCAAACATGGCCTTTTAAAGTGCTTTTCCTTGTTCTGTTTAAAACATCAATTTAACTTGTTTGATCATGCATGAAAATAGTACAGATGGATAGATTGGATTTTTTTGATCATTTTTCATATATAATTTGTCCAATTTGGAGTTACAGAATAAAAGTTATGAATTTTTGAAGTTTAAATAATATTCTGGAATTTCCTGATTTAAATTAAATCCAGAAAATCAATTACTGCGTCAGCCTGACGTCAGTGTGACGTCAGCAGGTCAACGGAACAGGTCTGGGTCAAACCTGACAGTGGGTCCCGCATGTCAGGGTGGTTATTTTAATTAAAATTTAATTAAAACTAATCCTGTTTAATTAACAGGGCTGGGCCCCACCTGTCATTGACTCAGGGGAGTCAACCAGGGCCCACCCGTGGTCAAAGTCAAAGCCAGCGACGCCGGCGTTTAGCCGCCGGCGAGCCCGACGTGGCGGCGGGAGTGGTTTTGGCCATTTCGGCCACCAAATGGGCCGCGGAGACCACCGGAGTGGAGCTGAGGACAAACCGCAGCTCTTGGCGGAGTCCATTTGGGTCGGGGTGGCCGGAGTTTGCGCCGGCGACGACTTTGGCGGCCACCGGGGTTCGGCCGAAGATGAACTTGGCGCTAGAGGGGTCGGTGAGGCTCGTGGAGTGGCTAGCTAGGTGTTGTGGGACTCGGTGAGTAAGATGGACACCATCTTGTGGCCGGAGTGTGGCCGGAAGCACGTCGGCGACGAGGTCCGCGACGGCGCGTGTGGGTGAGCTTGGTGTGCTCGCTGTGGTGCACGAGAGAGAGAAAGAGAGGAAGGGGGAGTTAGCCCAGCTCACTGCGGTCTTGATGGAGAGGACGGCGTGGTCGGGGACGAGCTGCTGCGGCGGCGACGGCGAAGGGGATCTCCGGCGATGGCGGTTCGGGCGAGGTTGGTGCGGCGGCTTCGGGGCACGCGAGCGCTCGGGGCTCGACTAGCTCGATGGAGTGGAGGACGGCGGAGCTTCTGGACACGGTGGCGCGGCGTGGAGACGAAGGGGAGCACGGCTACGGCGGAGGTGCAGCGACGGTGGCGTCGGCCATGGCGTGGGAGCGCGAGGGAGAGGAACTGGGGGCGAATGGAGGTGTCCAGGAGGGTCGGGGCACGACGTGGAGCTCGTCCAGGCCATCAGGGCGGCGAGAGGGGGAGGCAGGGCGGCGTGCAGCTGCGTGGCGAGCTGCGGTGCCGCCGCCGATCACCTTGGCTGCCTGCCTGGCGAGCCAAGCAGCTCGCTGGAGCGGTGGCCGGGCTGGGCCGGCCAGGTGGGCTGGCTGGTGGGCCTGCGGTGGCGCCAGGTAAGTTTTCCCCCTTTTTTCTGTTTCTGTTTTTATTTAATATATCTGCAACTTTGTTGAATTTAATAAAATACCTAGGCAACTTCAAAAATCACCAAACTATTCCTAGCCCATAGTTGGATTATTTCCAACATGAAACATTTTAGTTTGGAGATATTTGAGCATTTAAATATTTTATATAATTTTAAATGCCCAAATTCAAATATTTATGATTTTATTCAAAAACCCTAGGATGGCCTAGGAAAATGTGCACCACTTTTGGCAGAGGTTCTGAACCAAGACAAAAATGATGGGCATTTTAGAAGGGCATTTCAGGTTCATTGAAAATTATTTTAGTAACCCTAGTTGGTTTCAGAGGGGACTGGGGGTTCTGTCATCCCCATTTCAAGTTTCTGATGAAAGAGTAAACATGATGCAACACTCTAATGCATGACTAGCTAGGGTGTGACAACTCACCCCCACTCAAAAGAATCTCGTCCCGAGATTTGGGTTCCTCCGGGAAGAAGGTGGGATACTCGAGTCGAAGACGATCCTCCCTTTCCCAAGTTGCTTCATCCTCAGAATGGTGCGACCATTGAACCTTGAGAAACTTGATATTATGACGTCGAGTGGTACGTTCGGCCTGATCGAGGATACGAATGGGGTACTCTCGATATGTAAGATTATCTTGGAGATCAAGCGTTTCGTGGTCCACTCCACGGATAGGATCCGAGAAGCAACGCCTGAGTTGAGAAACGTGGAAGACATCGTGGACCCTGGAGAGGTGCGGAGGTAGTTCCAACTGGTAGGCAACTTCCCCTCGTTTGGCGAGAATGCGAAAAGGTCCAATGTAACGAGGAGCCAATTTGCCTTTGATACCGAAACGATGGGTTCCCTTCAGAGGGGTGACCCGAAGATAAGCCTTCTCGTCAACCTCGAAAGTCATAGTCCTATGTTTTCGGTCATATTGACTCTTTTGACGAGATTGGGCTGTTTTCAACTTTTCACGAACGATACGAACTTGTTCTTCTGCTTCCTGAATCATATCCGGGCCAAAGAATTGTCTTTCCCCGGTCTCTGACCAGTTAAGGGGTGTTCGACACCGTCGTCCATAGAGAACTTCAAAAGGGGCTTTACCCAAGCTAGATTGATAGCTGTTGTTGTAGGCGAATTCGGCAAATGGAAGACACTTCTCCCAGTCCATTCCAAATGAGATAACAGAGGCTCGAAGCATGTCTTCTAGAATTTGGTTGACGCGTTCCACTTGACCACTCGACTGAGGGTGGAAAGCGGTGCTAAAGGAGAGACGGGTTCCCATAGCATTTTGGAAACTTTCCCAAAATCGAGAGGTGAAAAGACTTCCTCGATCCGAGTTAATTTCCAAAGGAACACCATGGAGGGACACTATTCGGGAGATGTATAAGTCTGCCAGCTGGCTAGCGGTTATACTCTCACGAACAGGTAAGAAATGGGCTACTTTGGAAAGACGATCGACCACGACGAAAATAGCATTATTCCCTCTCTTGGTCCTGGGAAAACCGGTAATGAAATCCATACCAATTTTATCCCATTTCCATTCAGGAATAGCTAAGGGTTGAAGGGTGCCAGCAGGCCGTTGGTGCTCTGCTTTCACACGACGACAGACGTCGCAATTTGCAATATACTGAGCAATTTCTCTCTTCATCCTAGTCCACCAGAACCTCTGGCGTAGGTCCTGATACATCTTAGTGCTACCGGGATGAATGGTGAGAGGAGATTCATGAGCCTCCTTAAGGATCAATCGCCTCAGGTTTCGCACTTTGGGAACCACTAGTCGATTCCCGAAGTATACGACCCCTTGATCGTTAATGGAGAAGCAATTCGCAATTCCTTTCTGGATGTTTCTTTTGATGCGGGAAATTCCCGGATCTACCTTCTGTGCTTTGATAATCTGATCCGTAATGGTAGGTTTTACCACCAAGGTGGAAAGAAAACCTTGAGGTACAATGTGAAGGTTAAGCTTCCGAAATTCCTCATGGAGAAGCGGTTGACTTTGTTGTAACATCAGATTGTTACAATAAGATTTACGACTTAGCGCATCAGCCATGACGTTGGCTTTCCCTGGGGTGTAGGTTATTCCTAAGTCGAAGTCTGTGATCAATTCAACCCAACGTCTTTGCCTGAGATTCAGATCCGGTTGGGTGAAAATGTACTTCAGACTTTGGTGATCAGTGAATATTTCGCAATGGTTACCGAGGAGGTAATGTCGCCAGGTCTTAAGTGCATAGACTACGGCTGCAAGCTCTAGATCATGAGTAGGATAATTCTCCTCATGTGGGTGCAATTGCCGTGAAGCGTAGGCAATTACATGTCGATCTTGCATGAGAATGCAACCTAGTCCTTGTCGCGAGGCGTCGCCGTAGATAACAAAGTCCTTGGAGAAGTCTGGCGGTACCAGTACGGGAGCAGAGGTCAGGCGTCTTTTCAGCTCCTGAAAGCTGTGCTCACATTGTGGAGTCCACTCGAACTTCTTATCTTTCTTGAGGAGTTCGGTTAGAGGTTTGGCAACCTTGGAGAAATTCTCGACAAAGCGACGACAATAGCTCGCTAAGCCCAGAAAACTCCGAACTTGCTTGACCGATTCAGGTGGAGTCCAATTAAGGACGGCTTGAACTCGCTCAGGGTTAACAGCAATACCTTTACCAGATATTACATGACCCAGATAGGTCACTTCTGACAACCAGAATTCACATTTAGAAAATTTGGCATAAAGGCGATGCTCTCGAAGTTTCTGCAACACTAGCCTTAGATGTTCGGCATGTTCTTCCTCGTTCTTGGAGTAGATGAGTATATCATCGAGGTAAACCACGACGAATTTATCCAAATACTCCATGAAGATTGAGTTCATTAACCGAGAAAAGGTGGCTGGAGCGTTGGTTAAACCGAAGGACATGACGGTGTACTCGTATTGGCCGTAACGAGTAACAAAGGCCGTTTTAGGGATGTCCCCGTTTCTGATTTTGATTTGATGGTAGCCCAACCTCAAATCCATCTTGGAGAAGACTGAGGATCCAGCGAGCTGATCGTACAGGTCGTTGATCCTAGGAAGCGGATATTTGTTCTTGATTGTGACCAAATTGACAGGTCGGTAATCTACAACCATCCGGTCCGTACCATCCTTCTTCTTGATGAATAGGACGGGGCAAGCCCACGGAGATGAGCTAGGTCGGATGAAACCCTTTTTCAAGGACTCATCGAGTTGTTTCTTAAGCTCGGCTAGTTCTAGGGGTGCCATCTTATAAGGTCTTCTAGCAATCGGAACGGTTCCTGGAATGAGGTCTATTACGAACTCAACATCCCTGTCAGGTGGAACACCTGGCAATTCCTCGGGAAAGACATCCGGGAAGTCACGGACTACCGGAACGTCCTCAAGGTCTGGCAAAGGGCTGGCGTTAAGAGAATATAATTGTCGCTTGGCTATTCGGGTCAAGACATTGACTATCTTCCCCGAAGGATGGGTGAGTTGAACAGTCCTAGAGAAGCAATCAATTTTGGCTTGATGAGCTGACATCCAGTCCATACCCAAAATGATATTAATATCTGAAGATTTAAGGGCTATCAAAGACGCGAGGAAAACAAGTCTGTCGACTTGGATTTCATTTCCATGGCTTACTCTAGAAGTTTGCCATTTGGATCCCGGAGTTTGAATTACCATAGAGGTTGGCATATCACCGAATGCGACGTTATGCAAGCGAGCATAGTTTTCAGATATAAAAGAATGAGAGGCTCCTGTATCGAAAAGAACAGATGCCGGGTGGCAATTAACAAGAAGCGTAACGAGAACGACGTTGGGATCCTCTTGAGCTTCTTCGGCAGAGATACAGTTGACATGGCCACGTGAAGCGGTGACCGGCTTGGCGTGGAATATTTTTCCTGTCGGCTTGCCACGGCCAACAGCTTTAGCAGACTGGTTGGGGTTGGTCTGGGGACACTCACGCATATAGTGACCAGATTCCCCACACTTGAAACAAGTCACGGAACTGGTACGTGGAGGAGCATTGTTAGTTGGACCCCCATAGGGCTTGGCTGGAGCAGACTGTTGAACAGGGCGAGGCGCTTGGAAAGATGGCCTCGGTGTGAACCTGGGTGGCAGGGCGGTGTTGGGTACCCACACGCGGCGCTTCTGAGGACCAGCACCGGATGAGGAACCCATATCACGGCCATGCTTGCGTGTTGCGTCATAGTCAGTCTGACCAGTTTCAGCACTGATGGCTTTGTTGACAAGTTTCTGAAAAGATGTGCACTCATGCAGACGGAGGTCGCGGCGAAGCTCAGGAAATGATGGGCATTTTAGAAGGGCATTTCAGGTTCATTGAAAATTATTTTAGTAACCCTAGTTGGTTTCAGAGGGGACTGGGGGTTCTGTCATCCCCATTTCAAGTTTCTGATGAAAGAGTAAACATGATGCAACACTCTAATGCATGACTAGCTAGGGTGTGACAGAGATCCTCAACTACACACATCTGCTATAACCCCGCCATGTCCAATACAACCCGGCGAGCTGCAAACACCATCAGGCGAACGACTCTACACACATGTAAGTTTATGGTCTGAAAAAATAAATAGTTGCAGTTCATTCAGATAACATTGCAGTGCACACTGATATTTCTTGTGAGCTTTGGCTAGGAACATTGCAAATGCTTTGTTAAACTCGTATGCACTCCTCGTATTCAAAAAACAGAACAGAACAAATTTTCTCATATAGCATTTCAATTAATGTAGAATAAAAACATGCCGCTGAACCTCGTACCTGCTGCTGGAATGAAATTCACCATGTACGACAAGGCATGAGACTTTTACAACAATTATGCAAGATGTGCAGGGTTTGGTATACGCAAGAGGGCAAAACACAGGACAAATGCCTACATTGTCTGCTCAAGAGAAGGGGTCCACAAGCAGGCTGTGTCAGATTATCACCGGGTACGTCAGAAGACATCAAAAAGGATTGGCTACAATGCAAAGATTAGAGTCAAAAAAAGGAATGATGGAAAATTTGTGATAGAAATGGTTCAACTCAACCACAATCACAAGATGCTGGAAAGCCCCGGGATGCTTTTGCACATGCGATCGCACAAAAAAGACGATCCTTTGATAGACCAGTTAGTGAAAGACATGCAACTGGACAACCACACACATGCTCAGATGATGTCGACACTGTCGCGTATGTCTGGTGGTCTGCAGTACATGGGACATACTAGCCACGACTGGGTAAACAGGTAAGCACGTAACAGAGCATATCTCTTGAGCATTCTGTCTGTAATTATTCCCTATTTGGTGAGATAAGTTTGCATTGTCTCTGAAAATGCAGGAAACAAAAGTTTGCCAGAGAAGAGTCTGAAGATGTTGTCAAGAAACTTCTGAATTTCTTCGAGAAAATGCAAAAGATAAACCTAGAGTTCTTCTATGATTATGACGTTGATGCAGATAACACAATAAGAAACGTCTTTTGGGCGAATGCAAGTTGCAGAGGATCGTATGAAGATTTTGGAGACTGCGTTACATTTGACACGACGTATAAAACTAACAAATTCCACATGCCGCTGGGAGTGTTTGTGGGGGTGAACCATCATCTACAGAGCACCATATTTGTTGTTGCACTCGTGCGAGATGAAACAATACCATCATTTGAGTGGGTTTTCAAAACCTTTCTGAGGTGTATGAACAACAAGCCGCCAATCTGCATGCTCACAGGTACAGAAAATAAAAAACACCTGCATACTTACGTTTTGTTTTGTTTTGTGCACTTATATTTCTTCCATCTATCTTGCAAACACACAAACAACTTAATAAAGAAACACTGTTTGTCTCTTCTCAGACCAGTGTTCTTCGATGAAGGCAGCATTAAAAACTATCCTCCCACAAACTCTGCATAAGCTGTGTCGATGGCATATCATGAAGAAGTACAAGGACCACCTCCCCTTGCTGTATAAGGCGCACGAGAAGCTCAAGGACGAACTCAATGCAGTGTTGAACCACCCACTAATGTCCTCAGAATTTGAACGAGCATGGAAGAACCTCATTCAAAGGTACAACTTGCAAGACGACGAAGTGATGAATTCACTGTGGGATGACAGGCACGAGTGGATCTCAGCTTACTATAAGGAAATTTTCTGTGCTCAGATGACTTCCACACAGAGAAGCGAGAGCATGAACCGCATACTGAAGAAAAATTTTGTCAGGGAGAAGCATGATCTCCATCTATTTGCTCAGCAGGTGGACAAGTGCATTCAGACCAGGAAGGCCGTCGAGCACGCAGAGACAGTAGCAAATGAGGTAAACAAAATGTCAATCAAAAACTGCTTAAAAATATGACTACAAAAAACAAACAATTTTTTCATTTCTCTGGATCGTAACAGTGCATTTGTGATCATGCAGTCAGAGGTAAAAACAACAACAAAGTTTGGCTTCAAAGTTCAGCTATCAAAAGTGTATACAAGGGCAGTGTTTGCAGATTTCAAAGAAACACTCTACCGTAGCTCTGCATTCAGAGCAGAACGGTGCCCTGAGAACCCGACAAAGTATCTCGTACACCACTACAACAAATCGGATGCATTTTACTGGGCAAGGCATAATTTCCAAGTGGTCACCGATGAAGAGAAAGGTGTCTACGAATGTGAGTGCAAACTCTGGACACACACAGGTGAGACTCCTAGCAAAAAAAATTCTAGATTCTCATAGTCATGCACGAAAGCTAACTTACTGAACTTTAAAAGTACATATGCATGTGTAATTCACAAAACTAAATGAAGTTCACTTCTTTAAAAAATGAACAAATAATGAAAAAAAATATGTTTACTAATTTCATGCAGTTCACTTACAGAACAAAAAAAATCATGTGTTTGTCTGCAGGCCTCTTCTGCGTCCATGTCTTATGCATGCTTTCTCATTTGAGAGTACCCAACATTCCTGAGGTGTACATCATGAAAAGATACACCCGTAACGCAAGATCAGATGCAATGTTTGACAGAAGAGACTACGAACAAACAGCACCAGATGGAACCTCGCTTTTTTGCCGTAGAAAATTGCTGACAGAAACAGCAATGGACCTTGCAAACAGAGTGACAAGGTCCGACGCTGGGTGCCACAGAGCGTTGTCTGGTATGAGGGCACTAATAGAGGAAGTTGACGTGCTCAATGAAGAAGAAGAAGAAGCAGCAAAACTAAAGCAAGCAGAGAAATCCCAGCATGACAATAATGCCGAGCAAGTAGAAAATACTGAACACATCGGAACTGGTGCTATCAAAAAAGAAACAATTCTTCCACCTCCTGTTCAAACACAAGAGGAAGGAAGAAAGGGAGAGATGCAACCCAGAAAAAGGTGGCATGCAAGGAGAAAAATGATGACAAAAACAGTAAGCCACAGCCTGAGCTGGACAGTGATGGTCACCCACTGGGAATAAGAAGGTGCAAGACATGTAATGAAATCAGTGGCCACAATTCCAGGACGTGTACAAAAAGAAATGAACAAGAAAAACGAGGACATGGAGATGCACAACAAAACAGAAATTCCACTCACAACACTAAGAAATGGACGAAACCAAGATGTTGTAGCATCTGCAAAAAGAGGAAGGGACACAATTCAAGAACCTGCCCCAAAAGAAAAAGAAAAATCAGAAAATGAGGAAGATGAAGAAGGTGAGATCAAAGAATAAGATGATGACAGAACTGAAGAAGAAATGGCTTATGAAGAAGCAGATGGAGAAGAGGAGGAAGAAGAAGAGAGTGAAGAGGACGAAGAACGTGAAGAAACTGAAGAAACAGTGGCGTATGAAGAAACAGATGATGAAGATGATGAAGAGGAAGAATAGAGTGAAGAGACTGAAGAGAGTGAAGAGGACGAAGAACATGAAGAAACAGTGTCAACAAGACCACCACAAGGAAATGCTGTTGTATAGAAAAAACCGAGAACAACACCACTTTCAAAAAACAAGGTAGGAGAAAAGAAGGATGCAGTTCACAGCACTGGAAAACGAAAACCACCATCAACCAGCACGCGGGGATCAAAGAAGGATGCAGTTCACAGCACTGGAAAACCAAAGCAGCCATCAACCAGCACGCGGGGAGCAAAGAAGGATGCAGTCCACAACAATGGAAAACCAAAGCAGCCATTAACCAGCACGCGGGGGGCTACAAACACAGAGGTGCAGAGACAAGAAACAGCAACACCGCCATGGAAAACAAAAGAAAGTGCGACGTTAGACACGCTCCAGTCACCGCGCAGAAGCAGCAGGTTAACGACCAAATAGATGAACAGACAATAAATTAATCGTATGCATAGCAGTTTGCTTATCTCTATGACTTATGTATCAGTTTAAATTTTGTGTAAACACAAATTTCTCCTTGACTATGAGTTATTCAACTAAACCATGTTAAAGAGAAAATGGTATATAGGGTATACCATATATATAGCAGTCTTGAGTAAAACATTGACACATTTTGATTCAAAAATCATGTAAAAAATGTTGTTAGCTCGCTGCAGTCCAACGAGTAGTACATATAAAACGCATTTCAATATGCAGTATGGAACTTGCAAATATGCAGTACGCTTCGAACTATCATGCAATACTATAGACTAACTACATGTAGTACACACCATACAAATTGGGAAAAAATGTGGAAACATGTAGTGCTCAGCTAACATATAAGCAGTTCACATATTGTAACCATGTAAACACAAATTTCCCACTGAATAATAATTGAAGTGGTTCAGATCACAAAAGTGCTTGTTACAAAACACATCAAAAAAGATGAAGCGTTCAACACGCAAAAGTACTTATTACAAATCAACCTCATAACCTTAGCCAATCACGTCAAACGTGATTCTAACCGTACGATCCTCGAGTTCAAAGAAGTTGAGGACAACAACTTGCTCAGACTTCAGGCCACTATCAATGACAAATTCCTTCCACCCTTTGTGCAGACACAGCCGCCCGTCAACGCCTACAGTGTACTTGGCTGGTTGAAGGTATCCATTACCAAGAACAACTTGAAGAATTCCTTTCTTCTTGAGCCGAACATACCTAACAGCTCGTTTAGGAATTTTCTGTAAAAAATAATAAAACTGTTTGAGAATGAAACTAGCAGTACAATTCTCATACTGTGCATAGAGATAGATGAAGTGCACAACAGTCCAACGAGTAGTACATATAAAACGCATTTCAATATGCAGTATGGAACTTGCAAATATGCAGTACGCTTCGAACTATCATGTAGTACTATAGACTAGCTACATGTAGTACACACCAAAAAAATTGGGAAAAAATGTGGAAATATGTAGTGCTCAGCTAATATATAAGCAGTTCACATATTGTAACCATGTAAACCAAAACATAAGCTACATGCACACAAGCATAAAAATAAAAACAAGAAATAAGAACACATTGCAGTACACTTCAAAAAACAAAGAAAAAAGTGCGTTCCTAAAATACTGCAAGTTCAGAATGCAATGGAATTATACAAAAAAACACAAAGAAAAAAAATCATATCTACGAATCATACCATCTTGTAGTGAGTCTCCACATCTGTTGGCGTAAGCTGATGGACAAAAGGACTCGTGCAGCCAAGGCCATGCCGAATCAAGGAAGAATAGAACGCAGAAACGTTGATCTGGCCCATATCCAATCCTTCCATGAATACTGTACCATATGCAAGCTGCTCGGCTCGCCCAGTTCGGCACAACACCTTCCCACCACGACGAGCACGACGGGCCTGCGAGCAAGCTGAACAATTGCAGTGCGTCGGCACACCACAACCATGGCCGCAGCAGAAGAGATACGCATAGGGGCCTGGAGCCATCCCAACAAAAATCTAGAAAAGCAAAAAAATAATAATAGGCTGGAGAAAGTAGAGAACTTGCGACTAGCGCAGAAATGAAATGCAAAGGAAGGGTATAAGTTAGCCTTCATTTATATAAGAGGAATGCAAAAAGGTCAAAACTTAAAATTAAAGGGGACTTAATGGAAATTATGTTCCCAAGAATAAAGGACAATCAATAAAGGCTTATGTTACCAAAGAAAAAGGAACGAAAAAAGAAGGTGTACTTTGACTGCAGCAATTCCCACAAACAAAACCGCAGATCATTAAAAAATAATACTCTGAAAAATTATAATCCACACACCATTTTATGTGTGCAGTTCTCCAAATTCGTACCCGGAAGTTCACTATATGTGTGGATGAAGTGCAGTGCATGATAAAAAAGCAAAAGAGAAGCACTTTTGCAGCATTGGCATAGCCAGTCACAACTTTTTGGCAAAAGGAGGATGCACGCAGTGCAAAATGTGTACACCTGCAGCACAGAACTATGACGAATGCAGTGCGCATAGGAGCACAAAAGTAGTGCACACCCGTACACTAAGAAAAAAGGATACGAAAGAGGAAAAACAATAAAGAAAAATGATACCGATGCAGTGCACAAAAATGTAGCCTAGAAAATGTGCAGTATGGTATGCGTGCACATGCAGTACTGAAACTAAATCAATGTAGTGCACGCATGATTTACTAAAAAAAGCAATGCATGCCCCAACGTTGAAAAAGTAACAAAGGAAAAAAAATTGACCACCCAGGTGCTACCGGCCCCAGCCAGTCTCGTAATAGGTCTGCACCCACAGAAGGGGAGTCGTTCTAAGCCACAGTGAATGGGGCCGGTTGCACATGGGCCCACAGTTCATAGAGCATATAGCTAAGAGCGTCGTGTATAAGCGCCTAGATAAGTATACGGAGGAGTTCGACCAGTATGCCTCGCCAGCGCTTATAAACAGGTCGGGCGCGCCTTCGGCGGGTGAGGTGGGACTAAACATTAGGACGCACACACAGCCAAACAGGAACCAAGCCGTGCTCACAGGCCGACTTGGACCCAAGTACGTCTCTAAACTAGCCGAACACAGGCCCAACAAGGCCGACTAAGAAAAAAAATAAGTTTAAAAAAATGGGGAGGCCCCCCCCACCCCCCCTTTCCCTACCCGTCCCGTACCAGCGATTGCAGTAGGTACAAGCAAAAACAAGATGCAGTACGTAGCTATAAACAATGCAGTGCATTACGTTACACGATGCAGTGAGGTATGGCAATCCAGTTCCCGATTACCCCTACACGAATAAATAAACTCAAAAAACAGTGAAGTACGCACATGTATAAACAAGTGCAGTACTGAATTCTAGAAGATGCAGTGCAGGACTATATACTAATGCAGTTCATTATCGCACAGGATGCATGTATAAAACGTAACAAAATGCCCGTTTGCATAGAAAAAAATGGTGGTTAAAAAATGTGCTGATCAAAAATAAAACAAACCCACCTTAAAAAAACCACACGTTCGCATACAACCACCCGATCGGAGAAGTTCCATCGCCACAAGCCCACGATCACAGATGCAAAAACCAACCCACGATCCGCACAACCGCATCATCAGCGCGATCATGCAGTTCATCCGACGAGGCCATCCCAGCCTGCGCCCTCCCCTTAAATTCAGACCCCTGCCAAAGGCCTTCTCATCCACAAACAACACAAGTATCCATTGCGCTCCCACCAAAAGCAACAAGCCCTGCCACCGGCGATGACGTTCACCGACGAGTACAAGGGCGACAACACCGTGGAGGCGCACGGCAACACCAAGTTGCACGTCATCCACACCAACGACAGGAAGCAGATGGCGATCACCCTCGCGCAGTACGAGCGCCACCTTAGCCTCCAGCGCCACAAGATCGTCGGCATTGATCTCGAGTACGATAATGACCCTGAAGCGACGCAGAAACCCGCCCTCTGCCAGCTCTCCATCGGCAAGAATCACCCGGTGCTGCTCTTCCAAATGAGCGACAGTGAAAGGTGCACCGTCTTCGACAACTTCCTCACCGACCCCAGGTACACCTTTGCAGGCTTCTCCATCGACGGCAACAAAACCAGGCTGGAGCACGTCAAACTGGAGGTCACCAACTTCGTCGACATCCAGAAGGAGTGGAGGGCGCCCGAGGCAACCAAGCCGTTGGACTCCCTCGGAGACGTCTCCGGCGTGCTCATCGACGACTACTACAACAACATGAAGAAGAAGATCACTGACGACGAGCACCAGCGCTGGGCCATCCTGCCTCTGTCCCGGAGGCACATCGAGTACGCGGCAAAGGACGCCTACGCAGCGTACGAGATATGGATCCGCATCACCCTCAACCAGGACAGCCTTCGCCGTGCAAAGCTGGAGAAGGAGGAGCCCCCCAAGAAGCGCGCCAGGAGCAGCTGGGGATGGGGAGAGCCTGACTGGTGAAGAAGAAGATGGTGCCGGCCAGGAGCCAACAATGCCAGCGTTCTTTTAGAATTATCATCAAATTTGCTTTCTGTTGTTTGCTTATGTATCGTTAGTTTGCTTGTGTGCTGAACCTAGTTTGCTTGCCATGCACAATCGCTTTGTAATGATGAACTCTGATTATGTTAGTTTGCTTTCTGTTCAACTTAGCTTGCTGGTGATGAAATTGTCGTACATAATGCAAACAGGACACATGCAGTGCAAGTTGCGCACGAATGCAGTACAGAATTTGTCGAATGAAGTCTTAACATACCCAACAAAGTAGTGCACGAACATAAATTTGAAAAAAGGAATACATAAGAGCAAAAACACAAATAGAAAAACGCAAAAACACGCAAAATAATTCAATACAGTCCGTAAGTACATGAAAGTACAACACAGAACCATAATGAGTGAAGTACAGGTATGATTTAGTAAGCAGTGCACTCCCATACATTGGGAAAAAGATTACATAATAGCAAAAAGACGGAAGCAAAAAAAATGGCAACTATACATGCAGTACGCAATGCGTTCACATGCAGTACGGAACCATGATCAATGCAGTGCACACTCCAACATTAAAAAAACACATAAGGCAGAAAAAAATTCAATACAGTCTGTTGTGTTGTTCTGTGTTTCATGTATGCAAGATTTTTATAATGTCCGTTGCTTGTGATCAATTGCTTTCGCAGAAATTAGTTTGCATTAGAACAAGTATCTACACAACTTTGAAAAATTTAATGAGTGACAGCAAAACATACTATGCACATACAAAACATAACAGTCCACAAAAAATAGTAATTATATAAAAATAAAAATTAATATTGATATATCTGTATACCTTCTTAAACAAACATGAAAACAGTTCACAGAACGAACATAAGGCAGTTCAACAAGTGTATGCGTGAAGTGCAGTACATGCATAAATGAAGAACGACAAGGGCCCCAACACACACACTTGCTACACGAAGTGCAGTACTCAGCATTGGTGTAAGCAGTACAAATGACAAGGGCCCCAACCCCCCCTCCCCACCCCCTGCTCGGCCTCGCGCTAACGCATGCAGTGCGCTTGGTTGACAGGCGCAGTGCGGACATTCTGTTTTTGCCATCAAAGGGGACGCGCGCAAAAACCCACCCAGACCCCACACACCCTAAGATAGACAGGGGGGCGACGGGGTATGACGGACTCGCCTACGCATGCGGCGCCGCGGCAAGCCGCGTCGCCACCTGCTCCGACTCGTTCCAGGCTCAGCCTCGCAGGGGGATGTGGAGGGGGGTCACGACCCCCCT
>NC_041382.1:705225891-705264854 GCF_002162155.2 Triticum dicoccoides | reverse complement strand
ACGCAGTGCGCTTGGTTGACAAGCGCAGTACGGACATTCTGTTTTTCCCATCAAAGGGGACGCACGCAAAAACCCACCCGGACCCCACACACCCTAAGATAGACAGGGGGGCGACAGGGTATGACGGACTCGCCTACGCATGCGGCGCCGCGGCAAGCCGCGTCGCCGCCTGCTCCGGCTCGTTCCAGGCTCAGCCTCGCAGGGGGATGTGGAGGGGGGGTCACGACCCCCCTCCCCACCCACTGCTCGGCCTCGCGCTAATGCACGCAGTGCATACAAGAACAATACAAAAAATATATAGACAGCTAAAAAAATTGGGGGGGGCAACCCCCCCCCATGTACCTTAATGTACAAACAAATAAAAAAACCAACTACAAAACGCAACTATAGGCTAAAAGCAATGCGTTTTTTGTTTTGGCAAAAAAAAGCAGTTCAGTGTCATAAAGCAATGCAGCTTCAGCATGCACACACGTGCAGCACTTTGCTTGAATGCCAAAAAAATGCAGTTCTCTTATATTGGACAAAGAAGTTCGGCATCAAATGCGATACAGTTTATCGAACACATATCATACATATAAAGTGTGACAAAAATGCCAGTTCGCATAGACCGTGGTCGTCAATAAAAAATAAAATTATACACTTATGTATATTGTATCAGCTATTGATATAAAATACACATACATATACAAAATCTTCCACATGCACTGCTGCATAAACGAACAAGAAGAAACACAACGACAGAAAAAAGTCTTTTTCATACATTGTCTACCTTAGTCAGCACACACAAACACAACATCAAAACCTAGCTATTGTCCACACACAGCCTTTTGCACCCAGTAGAAAAACAGTGCCCCAAATGACTGTTACTGCGTCTGCGACTGCGTCTGCGATTGCGACAGGGAAGTGAGCCCGAGGTCCGCAATCAGTTCACGTAACTCAAGCGGCATGTCTTCATAACACAACATGTTCAAAGGATTGAACAGCAGCTGGAACATGTACTCTGCCTTCCAATCTTCAGCAGCAGGCTGAAAAAAGAAAACAAATGCAAACAAGTGATTAAAAAAAAGGTTGTCATAAAGAACAAAAAGGTAAAAAGAAAACAGAGAAGTTGTTACGTCGGATTTCAATATTTTCTCAACTAGACGTTGGCCGTCATACAACTGCGTCATCCTCAGAACATAGATTCCGCACTCATTTGCTCCCTGCGCTGGCACGACCGGGTAAGATGGCTTCTCTGCCAATTTAACTCAGTCAGGAAGGTTCCTCGATTTATACATTTTTTCACCATAAATCGCCTTTAGCAGCTGAGTCATCCTCCTCATCTGGCAAAAAAAAGAAGCACAAGGTAAGAATAACACACATCACGGATCAAAAAGTTGATATTCAAACGAACCCAAAAAAAAGTTGTTCTCAAACATCTAAAACAATCCCTCTTTTAAGTGCACGTGTGAGAAAAATGCAGTTCTGTCGCGCATATGTTGAAGTTCACTACATAAACAATTGCAGTTTATAAAAAAATACAGTGGGAGAAACACAAAGAAAGCTTTACGCTTGGCAAAGAAAACATAACATGCCACTTCAGTGCAATCTGCGTGGTAGTCAGTCCTGCGCCACCTTGTCATGACATCGGGATGGCTAGTGTACTTCCTACTGTCATGGATATCAAGGGTCTGGCGATGCTGGTTCATCGTGTATAAAGAATAATGACCATCCTTGAATCGCGGCATCATAATCTGTTTGCATAAAAAAATGAAATCAAAAGTTCTTTCGACACGTACCACCAGGACCACTATTCCAAAAATAACTATAAAAAGAAATGCAACAAACCAGGAAAAATAAATGACAAAAAACAATGAATTTACCAGTTTTGCATCCAACAGGTTTGCGCCGTCGTTCACAAAAAATTTGAACTGCTTAACTGCATCTTCTAAAACAAACGAGCTATGCACAATTGGCAACACAGGATTTCCGTCATTATCTCTCGTCACAGAGGTTTCCATTTGAAGAACGTACTGCACACAAAAAAGAACAAAAAAAGGACATGAAAAAAAAGAATAAACAATGCAAGCAGGCATGGACATGAAAAGGCCCAGTGCAGTAGGAAAGAATGACATCAAACATTTACCATGATAAATAAAGGTGAAAGTAGCAAACGTTCACCGGATTGATAAGCTAAACCCAATTCAGGGTCTTGCTTCCAGTACTTGATGACAAAATCCATGATATACGAATCCATTAAAGCTCCTTTGCCAAATGTATCATAGATATAGTCGATATTGTAAGTATCGACATCACCAAAAGGACCATGCACCATAAAGAACGCGTTCCTGCAGTAAACATACACAGATGGGATCAATAAAATTAGAATTAAAATCAAAACACACAAAAAGCATGAAAGGGCACACGCATCACATAAAAAACTTACTCGCGGTATTTGGTTACAAAATCTTTGCTGAGAACAAGATCCTTTATTTTAATCGCCTCATCCATATATCTGAACCTCGGAGGCTTCAATTTCTCTATAGAGCATCTCAACTTAAAAGCCCTCTCACCTGCCCTCTTGTTCGAAAATACTTCAACCTCATCCAAATGAGGATGATTAATTGTTGTACTCCTAGTCCTAGTTGCACGTGCACTCGGTGTAACAAAATCATCATCATCAACATCATATACATCGTGTGGAGAGCTAGGTCGAGAGACACTTCCACCATCAGGTCCAGACGCCACATTTGTGTTCAAACCAGAATTATCTGGAGAGATTTCAATGACACAATCCTCCATAACCACATCAGAACCCTGGGACTCAAACAGTGGCGTACAGCCTTCATGAAGCCCCCAATCAAAACCTAAAAACATGCAGAAAAAACATGGAAGCACTCAGTACAAAACACAAAAACCAAAAAACATGTATAGAGAAAAAATAGAATGCAGCCCACTATTGTATACAACAATGCAGTCCGCACTTGTATATAGCAATACAGCCCACATATAAATAACAATGCAGCCCACTTCTCTACAGCAATGCAGCCCGCACTTGTATACAGCAATGCAGCCCACATGTAAAAGAACAATGCAGCCCACTTCTCTACAGCAATGCAGCCCGCAGTTGTATACAGCAATGCAGCCCACATATAAATAACAATGCGGCCCACTTGCCCATAAAGAAGCGGAACCAAGCAGTAGTCAAAAATAAAATAAAGCGAGGATAAAGAAGTTCAATAAAACAACCTTTATCTGCAAAAATTAGAAGTGATGTTAAATCAAGGCAACACTTCCTCGATGTTAGCCAGCTATAGAGCATGGTCTTTCTGATGTAGCCAATGTGCTCCACCCCAAACTTAGCAACTCGAACACCATCCCATGTCTGCAAGAATTGAAACATATAGAATCCACAATCATGTCTGCAATAAAAAGAATAAAAAACATCAGTTTCACAAAAATTAAGTGAAAAAAAACTTGAACGGTATGACACAGAAGGGCTGTAAAGAACGCACCCATTTGGCTGCAATGGGACAATGACAAGTTTCAACACAAATCCATCAAGTGTGGGAGGATTTAGCGGCTCATTAGAACTCAAGCTACCTTCTTTCCATGCACGCTTACTATTTTTAACCATCCTCCTAAAAACCCTGACCGCATCAGGGCTGCCAGGTTTGTTGAGCGAGTCAAGAAATTCAAACCGCCTTTCTTTCACATTTAACGCAACTACACAATAATGACCAACACCATCCCTCGTATCTGGCGAATCAAAAGTTGCAAAAAGGACCTGTTGGAAGCATGAAAAAATAAATAAAATTATTATAATAAGAAAAAACAGAATGCTATAAAAACAAAACAGGCAAAATACACATAAAAACGTCTCTCACCATATCCTTTTTATCAACACGCTCCTCGGCTTTTGAAGAGAACATCATTTTAACACTTCTGCCTACAGTACCACCATTCCAAATATTTGTCTGCAAATCAAAACCAAAAATCAAATAAGCAAAACAAGTCGTCGCACGAAATCAGAAAAGAAAATGAAAAAAATAAAACAAAAATTTCTGCATTCTTACACAAATATGGTACGGGACAACCATTGTCGGAGATCTCTTAAACTTATCTACCAGCAAAGAAACCCCAAGATCTACAAGCCTTGTAGTGAGCATCCCTTTATCCCAAAAGGATTGACCAACTTCGCCAATGCTAATATCACCCATCTCAGTTTTAAAAGCAATCATGTCCCTGAATTTTTCATGAAAAACTCAAACATAAGATACTAAAAAAAATAACAAGAAATAAAAACGGGTAAATACAAAAATTAGATCATACATATGAACAAAACAATTTCTAAAAAACCATACTTCTTCTTCTTGTCCTTCCGAGCCCTTGTAACAGCAGCGTACAACTCATTGTATCTTTTCAGAAGAGCTGGATCAATGCTCGACGGTGTCACAATAGGGAGTTCATCATCTGTAATAAAAAAGATGAAGTTCACTTATACAAACAATGAAGTTTAAATATTAAGATAAGGGAATTCTGCTAGCTATTTTGAAAATTATAGACAAAAGATCAAAGTTTCACTTATCATTAAACATCTAATACAGATACCATAGTAATTAAACAACATGAATGAGAAAAACATCAAACTGCACCGTTAAAAAAAATCTCTTGCCTTCAGTGTCAGAGTCTTCAGGTTGTTGTTCTTCAGAACTGAGCAAAATATTTTCTTGCATAGGTTGCGACGAATCCACCACAACCTCACTGGACTTTCCTTCTGCAGCAACATCAACATTCTCTCGATTTACAACAGTCTGGTCAACAACAGCTTCCTTAGATACTTCAACTACATGAGGCTCCACTATCGATACTTCCGGAACATCATTGGACACCAGAGAGACAGGGGAAGCAACAACACTAGCAGCAGGGGCAACATTCTCCGGTGGCTTTTCAATGCCAACATCAGAATCTTCATGCCGACTGGTGGGAACAGCATCATGGGATCCTTGAGCTACAGAAGGATCTGCACACTCAACGGCAACCGATACAGAAGCATCAACACTGACACGGCCATCAACAGCACAACTGCCCTGATTCAGATCAACGTGGACTTCCACGTTTTGTTCTCCAACCTGTGGAAAGTTTAAAAAACACCCAGTAACACAAAAATAAGCATGGGGATAACCAACACAACAACACACAACACACTTATGTCAAAAGTCTGATGGCAACATACACATAACAACTACAGTCCACATATGCAAAACAACACCAACACACGTGTGTCAAACACAACTACAACTGCAACCCACATATACATAAAAAAACTGTAGTTCGCTTTGACAAACGCTGCAGTTCAGTTATGTTAAATACTGAAGCTCACGTATGTAAATAAGTATGGATCACGCATGCCAAAAAGAACTGCAGTTCACTTCTGTCAAACAGTGAAGATCACACATGTAAAACTATTACAGCTAACATACGCAAATGAAAATGCATATGGATGAACATAATAGCGTACATCAAGTTTATAACAGACAACAAAAAATTAGATTACAACCCACTAACAGAACAAGTAATACAACTATACCTTATCAGCTACAACATCCAGAGGGGACGCTGCATCACCCAAGACCTCATCCTTCCCAGAGCAATCGTAAGTCTCTTTGTGCACATCACGAGCAGCGACACCAGTCTATGGGCATAGAACAAACCAAAAACGAGAAATAAGATGGTACCGACCAAAAAAGAAAAAACTCCAACTATGCACAAGCAGTACACACTTCACAACAGAGAAGTACACAAAAAAATATGGGAACCAAACAAATGTAAGTTCAAATAAAAAGGGAAGCATGGCAGAATAGACATGGCAGGAGTATTTATACCTGACGAACTCCATCGTCTCTAGTTCCATCGACACCAGAAGATTCCACTCTAGCCTATAACAAAAAAACAAAAATAGTGAGGAGCAGTCAACATAATAAACAAAAAAGAGGTCCAAAGCCACAAAAAAAACCTAGAACATACATTATCAGCGCCAACGCCAGCGTCCTGACGGGTCATTTCATCCACAATATGTCCATCATCCTTCTCATACCGACCGCATTTTTCTTCTTGTGAATGTCTCAGTTGAGCATACGAAGAACGAACATTTGTCACTGCAATCTTCAGGCTTTCAATCACACCACAATCAAAATTGTGAGCAGCAACAATATCTTCATCTCATGGGCCATGGCCAACAGGGAAAAAACCAGCAACTGTCCTCAACCTATCACCAGAGGCTGGCAAATCTTCAATCAGCTTCATAACCTTCCGAAGAAGCTCATCAATCTCCTCATGCTTTTTGCCGCCAACAAATGTCTGTTTATAAGAGCTTGTATTATCAAACATCTGTCGAGGCATGAAACCACGAGTATGCGGCACCTCATCATCACAGGCAGGAAGCTAACTACAGATAGGCTCATAAAACCTATCATGAATGCTAGGCCCCGCATCAGAGCTGTCATGTACAACTGCAACAGGACGGTTGTACACAATATCACCTGACGCCTTCCACTGCAAAAAAGACAACACGCAAAGAGAAGTACATATGTGAGTATTAGAAGAGTTCACATTTATAATGAATGCACATTTTTTAAAAAAATCTGATATTAAAAAATCAGCTGCACTAACCGGCAGCTTCCCAAATTTGTAAATTTCCAAGTAAATCTTTCCCTTCACAAGCACATCCTCATTGTACAACTTCATCAGGTCCTTGGTCATCAGGTATGACGCGCGTGGTGTCAACGTGTGCATGACTGAAAATTTGCGAAGCTTCAAGCAGTTAAGATACATAATCAGGGGGACAATGGCACAACCCTCTACACAATTCTGCTTGCTGCCTTCTGATTGCCACCTAACCACAGCTGCCTGCAACTCATCAACAACAAGCTGACAAAAGTCCATTTGAGCCATAGCCGCATAATGCATGTTCTCTACCATCGCAGCAACTCTACCCAAATGAACTACAGGCCCCGGGCACAGCAAATTCTGGTCAACACTCACATAATCATCTTCCTCCACCAACACCTTCAACTTCTCAAGAAAGTCCTTGACACCTATACTTTTTGAACGGTCAAAGCCAAGCTCATCCTTGAGGGCAGTCAACGATTCATCATGACCGCTCGAAGCAGGCATGGGTGCAGTGTGACGTCCCATAGGTAAATCAAAAATGTGATGAACTGCATCACGATTGATTCGAAGAACCCTGCCATTCCCAAAGTCCATTAACATAGTGGCAGGGTCAATCACTCCCATCAAATAGCACATAAGAATGCGCGACACATTTTTCTTTACTGTCAGATCAAAGACAACACCAAATCCAGCATCCCTAACACGGCTGCAATGCGCCTCTTTCAACAAAGAAGCAGCCTTGCAAACAGTGGGAAGCGACAAACGCACGGTCTTGTTAAATCGAGAATCATCTCCCTCACCATCATCTTCAGTTGCATTGCTCTTACTAGACTTCTTCCTCTGTGTAAAGGGAAATGCAGTCCACATTAGAAGATTAGGCATAAAAAAGATACATAGAAAATACAGAAAGAATAACAAATGAAGGAAACAAATGCAGTGCACGTCAACAAACCTTTGGAGCAGCATCCACCTCCTCGCCAGAATCACCACCAACATCTTCGTCGACATCATCATGGGCACGCTTGGGTACACTCTTAGATGAACCACAGTCTTTGCGTCTAGAAGGATGAACACCCTTCACATAATCAGCAAGCACAAAGTCGTCGTCATCAGAATTGGGACCTTCAGTGACATGTCGTTGTTTGCGCCGAGGATCATCACTTCCACCAACTTCAGCGGTTCTCTTGCCAAGATTCTTCTTCATTCCAGCAACATGTGGACTCCGCCGAGGTGTACCACCTTCCTCAGCAATAGTACTCAACCTCTTCTTCACCTTGCCAAATTTACCACCCTTGGCACCATCTGCAGTTCTCCTCTGCTTCTCCTTTTCAGCAAACTCTTTTGACTCAATTTCAAACCTCAACTTCTTCTTGCTTTGCTTCAACTCATATTGACGAAGCTGTTCCGGGACCATCCAATCCTGTGTAACTTCCTCTGTACCATCAACAGACTGCGACTGTGTTTCAGAAAAGACAGGACGTCTCTGATCAAAGCTCACACCAACATTACCCTCTGCAAAATAATGGTCAATCAATTGAGTAACCTCCTCAAACCCAGGCGCCCTAGCATGGAAAACAGACACTGCGTCAAAATAAAGTTTGTCTATGCTCGTTAAAAATTGCACAAAAAGAACAAATGCAGTACAGTTAGACATATAAATGTAGTGCTCAACCATAGACTCAAAATAAGAAATAATGCATTGTATAAAAAACTTGAATAAAACAACAATGCAGTTCACAAGTACATACACTGGAGTTCACATACAAAAATAAAATGCAGTGCTGCATATACTAAATTCACGGATATTTGCAACAAAAATGTCGAACTAGATAAAACAAAGCATACACAAAAATAAACAAATTAATCACATACTAGAAGAAGGGGCCACAATTATAGGAGAAGATTCAATCAGCGAATTCACTTGATGTCCTCCCTCGACGCCATGATCCTTACCACCAGGACAAGGAGAGACAATTGGTGTATCATTATGAGCACTGCAATCACCTGCTAGATTCAAAAAAAACAAGAAAAAAGAAATTACAACAAAATCACATGACAAAATAATGCAAACGAACGCTGACAACTAACAGAGCATAACCCAATATGCAGGATGAATTAGGAAACTACATAAACACCAAACAAAATAAACAAAGCCTAAAGAATAAGCACTCCACATACCCTGAAGTCCTTCTCCCGGCCTGCTCGGCGAAGACATAGCGTTTCCCTGCAACAAAATCGGCGAAAATCTCACGAAACCCTAGATCCGCATTGTTACACACAACTATCGACTTCAAAACGAGATAAAATCGACTGCCTACGAAAAATTACACAAGCAAAAAGAGCTACAGCAACTACGAGAATCACAAAAACAAGGCGAGGGGACAATCAACACCGAGCCAAGCGGAATGTACCGAAGAAAAGTGTGCGGCGACAGCGGCGGGAAGGGGGAAGGGGGGGCGGCGATGGGAATAGACAGGAAAGGGTTGTGGGAGCACAGCGGCAAGGGCTCACGGAGCGGACAGCGACGCCGAATGCAGGAATAAGGACCTCTTGAGGGCGGCGGTTCTCCGGGCGACGGCGGTTGCTGTGCGTGATGGCGGTTTTGCCCGAGGGAGAGATGCCTCAGGAGAAACTGCAAGAGAGGAGAGGGGATTGTTCTCGGTCTCTTTCTCTGACACCGGAGCGGTTGAATAGCATGGAAACGATACGTAGGAGGCCCGTGTGTCGCAAAAAGGGTCACAAATAACGGGCCGGCCCAAAATCAGCCCGGATAAAATAAGCCAGTCTACATCAAAACGCACATATTACTAAAAACAACAAAAAAACATGATGCAGTTCTCTGTGAAGAATCATGAAGTTCAAACGGTAAAACAACAAATAAAATACATACAGTTCATAAAAAAAAGTTAAAATCAAAAACAAAACGCATGTTAAGAAAACACATCCGAAAAAAAAGTCTACCTTCAATTAAGTGCCACACAAAAAAATGTGCCCCCCCTCCGCTCTCCCCTTAAACCTCCCGTACAGTGAAGTAAGCACAGGCAAAAAAACAAATGCAGTACGCACTGCTGGAAAAATGCAGTGCATTTCTATATGGGATGCAGTACGCCATTATGCATTTCTTTTTCGGGATGAAGAAAACGCGAACGCGGAAAAAGTAAACGCAGTGCGCAAGTACACGAACGTGCAGTACAGTATCATAAACAATGCAGTACAGTCATAATTTGCTAAGCAGTGCAGTCCCGTACATTCGAAAAAAAGATTACAAAAAAGTAAAAACACGGGAACAAAAATGAGAACTGTACATGCAGTAAGGAATGAAGTTCACATCTAGTACATAACCATGATCAATGCAGTGCACCAATGATTTACCAAAAAGCAGTGCACTCCACGACATTAAAAAGCATACAAAGAATAAAAACTGATCACCCAAATGATACCAGCCCCAGCCACACAAAATTTGACAACGTACATGCGTCTCTGAACTACCCGAACACAGGCCCAACAAAACCGACTAAGAAAAAACAATAAGTTCAAAAAAAAGTGGGGGGGCCAACAAAAAAAAGAGAGGCCACTGAAAATAAAAAAATGCTACATACCATACACAAACACAGGCCCAACCACGCGTTCGTAGTTCGCCGTGATATGACAATGCAGTTCATCATTTTCAAGTAAGCAGTCCTGTTGCTTCTTAAATGCATTCGTGTTCACTGAATCACACCCAATCCACCACCTAACGCCAACCACACCATTTATTACTTCCATTTCTCGATTGGTTGCATAAAAACTTATCCATTCGTGCTACAGACTAACACAACTCCTCCCCCCGTTCCTCATTTTCCTCAAAACGTAGATCTAGGGTTCATCCCATCCACAGCTCTTCTCTGGAATTCCACTGAACCCTCCATGGACTGTAAGTGCGGGTGCTTGGCAAGGATGGCTCCGGTAGCGGACACATGCGTCTACGCAGAAGGCCTACAGCTCACCAACACCGAGTGGCGCAGCATCCTCGGCTGCCTGATGATACCCAACAGGGGGTTTCGTGCGCCATTTCTTCATCGCCTCACAACCGCAGATCTACAGGAAAGTTGGGTATGTCTTTCCACTCACAATTTTTGCACATAATCTAGACTGCAAATACACATCTGAATATATAGTTCAATCAATTTGTTCAGTAATATCAACAAAAATACAAAAAAAAAATTGTATTCTTGTTCAGATCTGTTAGCTATTAAGACTAGATGCTTCCACCTATCTTTCTTCAGTACCACACCATGTATCGACATATGTACAAAAAAAGGGTCAGTAGATAAGTTGCAGTTATCTTAACATGCTGGAGAAGTACACTGTTACTGACATTGCAGTGCACACATGTTGCAGTATAATATATATTCCAGTAAAACTAGGAGTCAATTGCGTATATAAGTTTGTTCATACATTGCAACTACTTTACAAAATACAATCATATGTATGTAACTATTTAAGTAAACATAAGCAAATCATACTAAGTATAAAACAAAAACATTTGCTGTTTACTTACAAATTCTTTTTCCACCCATTACAATATGCAGAAACTGCCATCCACAATAAATTTCATGCTCCGAGTTCAGAGAAGCTTACTTTGGAGACAGAACACAAGAATGGCTATGGAGACATGGAAGCTGACTACCACATCGACTCTGAAGACTGCATCAACATAACTACTGGTTGGAAAGATTTTGTCTCCCAGAATGGCTTTGAGGCCGGAGAAGTGGCCATGGTCTTTTTCTACAAAGAAGAAGACTCCATCAAGTTTACAATATTTGCACTCCACGCTGTCTAATATGAAGCAACCAATATTTCTAATGCTTTGCTTATGCTGTATGCTTTTAAAATTATGTCCAACAGACAATTTGAACGATGCCTATTTAAAGTATGCAACCTCAACTATGTCATTTTATCATCCTTTTTAGACAAAGTTGCTGTTGGCAGTAATGCAGTTCTCTCGAACACATAGTGTGGTACTAATAATAACAAAAGGCAGCCATCTGAAACGGTAACAAGGAAATGCAAATGGTAGAAACTTTGCACTTAACATATGATGTTCAAAAACAATTATCATAGTATGCAGTTCAAAAAAAAATCTTATAATAACTATTCAGCTAACACAAGCGTATCATGGACCATCCATTCTAATAGCAGAATAGAAAATTAACAACACTGCTAATGCAGTACAGAAATGCATATTATGCAGTCATCTAGAACACAGAATGTAGTTTAAGAAAAGGAGAAATCTCATAAACAGCCATAACCACTGTAATACAGCTACAACGAAGTACGCTACCAAAGAAAATGCAGTGCACTACAACGTATGCCGCGACTACAACAAATAAAATTAAAGCACTGAAACTACACACAATGTGATAGACTGATAGAGGTGTCAATTTCACTCGCACTTCCATAACTTGCCTAAAAATTGTACAGCCACTAAACTATCGAAAAATACACCCACAAAAATTTACATGGAAGACATGACAACTTGACGAATAGCATCACCTTTCATTTAAAAACCGCGATCCAAAAAATGACAATTATACCCGCAATACAATGAATTCAAACCTACAGCAACAATAATTACAATATTCAAACACGCGTGGACGGGCAAAAATCAAAAAAATCAACAAGAACAGAGGAGCGGACGAAGCTCACCCGCCCGCACAACCAAAATAGCAAGAAATTGAAAACTAACTCCTGAAAATTAACAAATTATAGAGTGAATGGACCGATTAAAATGAACGCAATCAAACAATTCCTACTAAATAACAACATCCGAGCACAAAAAAGTCGCATCTGACGCGAACACGAACGAACAAAGAAAGCTCGTCCGCCAAATCCCTCGATTTGCAAGCACTCTAGTATATTTTCCTGTAAATTAGAAAGAATAAAGCTAAAATGAGATGCAGACACAAACTGAATCATCCCGCGACACCCGATTCCACATAGAACACGCGGGCGGAACACCGGAAAATGAAGCAGTTCTCCCGTGAAGCATTGCAGTGCCCAACGTAAAGAAGATGCAGTGCACTTGCGTTCAGCGTGCAGTGCGGAAGTGGTGTGCAGAATAGTTATTCTGCTAATATTAGCAGAATAGACCGTCTGTATATATATATATTGTCATATGATCTCTTATGCTAAAGTAACAATTCAATCACAATTTCAAGTATGAATCGTAAACTTCATTGAGAACCAACAAACTCTAATGTCAGTCATTGAGGCAATTACAATTTATCATAACATAGGGCAGGGTCAATATAAGAGCTTTTCAGCAAGTCCACATACTCAACCATCATTTAGTCTTTCATAATTGCTAACACTCACGCAATATTTATGGGTATGAAGTTTTAATCGGACACAGAGAAAGATAGGGGCTTATGGTTTTGCCTCCCAATGTTTTACCTCAAGGGTAATGTCAACAATAATAGTCCATGAAGACTCACATCCAATTAGCTATATATATCAGGATCTTTCCAACAGATTGTGCTTGCCAAAGGATAAAATGTAAAAAGGAAAGGTGAAGATCACCATGACTCTTATGTAAGGTAGAAGATAAAAGTAAAAGATAGGCCCTTCGCAGAGGGAAGCAGAGGTTGTCATGCGCTTTTATGGTTGTATGCACAAAATCTTAATGCAAAAAAATGTCACTTTATATCGCCACTTGTGATATGGACCTTTATTATGCAGTCCGTCGCTTTTATTTCTTCCATATCACAAGATCATATAAAGCTTATTTTCTCCGCACTAATAAGTCATACATATTTAGAGAGAAATTTTTATTGCTTGCACCGATGACAACTTACTTGAAGGATCTTACTTAATCCATAGGTAGATATGGTGGACTCTCATGGCAAAACTGGGTTTAGGGATAATTGGAAGCACAAGTAGTATTTCTACTTGGTGCAAAGAAATTGGCTAGCATGAGAGGTAAAGGCAAGCTCAACATGTGGATGATCCATGACAATATAATTTATCTCAGATGTAAGAAAACATAACCCATTACGTTGTCTTCCTTGTCCAACATCAACTCTTAGCATGTCATACTTTAATGAGTGCTCACAATCATAAAAGATGTCCAAGATAGTATATTTATATGTGAACATCTCTTTCTTTATTACTTCTTACTAATTGCAACGATGACCAAAACTATGTTTGTAAACTCTCAACAACTTTTATTCATCATACTCTTTATATGTGAGCTCATTACTTTCCATAAGATCCACATAATCTCTTTATTTCTTTTTATTTCTTCTCCTTTATTTTATTTAATTCCCTCAAGATCATAGCAAAATAATCAAGCCCTTGACTCAACACTAATCTTTATTATATAGCTCATGGACTCGATTACATAGAAGGATCATAAAGCAAAACTCACAACTAAATCATACTAAAACTTTATTATACTAGATCAAGATATTACCAAAAGGATTGAACTAAGAAAAACGACAAAGATAAAAGTGATGGTGATACGATACCGGGGCACTCCCCCAAGCTTGGCAGTTGCCAAGGGGAGTGCCCATACCAGATACTCAGTTCTTCTTTGTTGGTGAAGAAGGTGGAGTTGTTGATGATGGATAGTCGCACATCGAGCGTAGGAGGTCCTCCAACTTGCGAATAATGCCCTTGAGTGCGATGATATGCTCCTTCAACAAAATATTTTCACGTGTGAGATACTTGTTTTGTATACGAGCTAACTCAATCATCTTGAAAGCTTCGATCTTAGTTGGGGTAAGAAGATTGTGATCAAGTTGAAGGATGTCTTCTGCTGCCGGAACTTGGTCCTCCATGGCCTTCTTGATCCCTTCATCCTTGTTGATCTCCATAGGTTCTTCCCTCTTCAGTTCTATCTTCATTAGCCAAGCATCGTTGCCCTCATTGTTGGAGGAGGAGGGAGACGACATGATGCTTGGCCTTGACAACCCTGGCAGAAAATAGCTTGAAACAAGAACAGGAGATTTTTGCGTGATACGATGGTCAAAACCTTCGGGAGATTATATAATGATTTTTTACCGACCAAAAGAAGTATCGTGCAAGAAAACAGAGTCCGGAAGGCGCACGAGGTGCCCACGAGGCAGGGTGTGCGCCCAGGGGGTCGGGCGCTCCTCCCACCCTCATGGAAGCCTCGTGTCCTTTCCGGTCTCCTTATTTTCTTATTTTCTTAAATATTCCAAAACGAAGAAATATTGCCATTAGAACTGTTTTGGAGTCGGTTTACTTACCGTACCACGTACCTATTCCTTTTCGGAGTCTGAAACGTTTCGGAAAGTGTCCCTTATGTATTCCTCCGGGGTTACGGTTTCAATAACATGAGTTTCAACATTTATGGGATTACCTGAGATATAATGTTTAATTATTTGGCCGTTCACCACCTTCGGATTTGTGCCTTCGAAGTTGTTGATTTTTATGGCACCGGAACGATAGACCTCCTCGATAACGTAAGGACCTTCCCATTTAGAGAGAAGTTTGCCTGCAAAAAATCTTAAACGAGAGTTGTATAGCAATACATAATCACCTACATTGAACTCACTCTTTTGTATTCTTTTATCATGCCATCTTTTAACTTTTTTTAAACAGCTTGGCATTTTCATAAGCCTAGGTTCTCCATTCATCAAGTGAGCTAATGTCAAAAAGCCTCTTCTCACCAGCAAGTTTGAAGTCATAGTTGAGCTCTTTAATAGCCCAATATGCCTTATGTTCTAATTCAAGAGGTAAGTGACATGCCTTGCCGTAAACCATTTTATACGGAGACATACCCATAGGATTTTTATATGCAGTTCTATAAGCCCATAATGCATCATCAAGTTTCTTGGACCAATTCTTTCTAGATCTGTTAACAGTCTTTTGCAAAATTAATTTGAGCTCTTTGTTACTTAATTCTACTTGACCACTAGACTGTGGGTGATAAGGAGGTGCAATTCTATGATTAAGATCATACTTAGCAAGCATTTTACGAAAGGCACCATGAATAAAGTGTGAACCACCATCAGTCATTAAATATCTAGGGACTCCAAACCTCGGGAAAATAACTTCTTTAAGCATCTTAATAGAGGTGTTATGATCAGCACTACTAGTTGGAATAGCTTCTACCCACTTAGTAACGTAATCAACAGCGACTAAAATATGTGTATACCCGTTAGAGGAAGGAAAAGGTCCCATATAATCAAAGCCCCAAACATCAAATGGTTTGATAACAAGTGAATAATTCATAGGCATTTCCTGACGTCTACTAATATTACCAATTCTTTGACATTCATCACAAGACAAGACAAACTTACGGGCATCCTTGAAGAGAGTAGGCCAATAAAAATCGGATTGCAATACCTTGTGTGCAGTTCTATCTCCAGCATGGTGTCCTCCATAAGCCTCGGAGTGACACTTGCGTAGGATCTGTTCCTGTTCATGCTCAGGTACACAACGTCTAATAATATCATCCACTCCTTCATAAAGATGTGGGTCATCCCAAAAGTAATGTCTCAAATCATAGAAGAACCTTTTCTTTTGCTGGTATATGAAACTAGGTGGTATAAATTTAGCAACAATATAATTAGCATAATCATCATACCATGGAGCAGTACGAGAATCATTTATGACATTTAATTGTTCATCAGGAAAGCTATCATCAATAGGTAGTGGGTCATCAAGAACATTCTCTAACCTAGACAAGTTATCAGCAACGGGGGTTCTCAGCTCCCTTTCTATCAATAATATGCAAATCAAATTCTTGTAGCAGGAGAACCCATCTAATAAGTCTAGGTTTAGCATCTTTCTTTTCCATAAGGTATTTAATAGAAGCATGATCAGTGTGAATAGTTACTTTAGAATCAACAATATAAGGTCTGAACTTATCACAAGCAAAAACAACTGCTAAAAATTCTTTTTCAGTAGTAGGATAATTTCTCTGGGCATTGTCTAGAGTTTTACTAGCATATTGAATAACATTTAATTTCTTATCAACTCTTTGCCCTAGAACAGCACCCACAACATAATCACTAGCATCACACATAATTTCAAAGGGTAAATTCTAATCAGGTGGCTGAACAATAGGTGCAGAAATCAATACTTTCTTAAGTATTTCAAATGCTTCTACACAATCATCATCAAAGACAAAAGGAATATCTTTTTGTAATAGATTAGTCAGAGGCCGAGAAATTTTTGAGAAGTCCTTAATGAACCTCCGATAAAAACCGGCGTGACCGAGGAAGCTTCTTATACCTTTAATGTCCTTGGGACATGGCATCTTTTCAATAGTGTCGACTTTAGCTTTATCAACTTCAATGCCTCTTTCAGAAATTTTATGCCCCAAGACAATACCTTCATTAACCATAAAGTGGCATTTCTCCCAATTCAGAACAAGATTAGTGTTTTCACATCTTTGCAAAACTCGATCAAGGTTGCTCAAGCAGTCATCAAAAGAGGATCCATAAACGGAGAAATCATCCATGAACACCTCACAAATCTTTTCACAAAAGTCAGAGAATATAGCCATCATGCATCTTTGAAAGGTAGCAGGTGCATTACATCAACCAAAAGGCATACGTCTATAAGCAAAAGTACCGAAAGGGCAAGTAAAAGTGGTCTTTGATTGATCATCAGCCGACACATGTATTTGAGAGAAGCCAGAGTAACCATCTAGAAAGCAAAAATGTGTATGTTTGGATAATCTTTCTAGCATTTGATCAATAAAAGGCAAAGGGTAATGATCTTTTTTAGTAGCCTTATTTAATTTGTGGAAATAAATTACAATCCTATAACCTGTAATAATTCTTTGCGGGATCAATTCATCTTTATCATTAGGAACAACAGTAATACCTCCCTTCTTAGGGACACAATGGACAGGACTTACCCACTGACTATCAGCAACGGGATATATTATACCTGCCTCAAGGAGCTTTAATATTTCCTTTCTTACCACTTCTTTCATCTTAGGATTCAGCCGTCGTTGGTGATCAATAACTGGTTTGGCGTCTTCCTCCAAATTTATTTTGTGTTGACATAGAGTGGGACTAATGCCCTTTAAGATCATCAAGAGTATATCCAATAGCAGCACGGTGCTTCTTCAGAGTTTTCAATAATTTCTCTTCCTCCTTCTCTGAAAGGTTAGCACTAATAATAACATGATATATTTTCTTTTCATCAAGATAAGCATATTTAAGAGTATCAGGTAATGGTTTAAGCTCAAACACGGGATCACCCTTGGGTGGGGGAGGATCCCCTAGGATTTCAACAGGCAACTTGTGTTTCAGAATAGGTCCCTGTTTAAAGAATACTTCATCTATTTCCCTTCTTTCATTCATGAACTTATCATTTTCATGGTCTAGCAAATATTGTTCTAAGGGGTCAGTAGGAGACACAGCAATAGAAGCAAGACCAATAATTTCATATTTACTAGGCAATTCTTTATCATGGGGTTGTCTAAGAAATTTAGCAAAATTAAACTCATGAGACATATCCCCTAAACCAACAGAAACAATATGCTTATTGCAGTCTATCTTAGCATTGACAGTATTCAAGAAGGGTCTACCAAATATAATGGAACAAAAGCTATCTTGTGGGGAACCAAGAACAACAAAATCAGCAGGATATTTAACCTTTCCACACAAGACTTCAACATCTCTAACAATCCCAATGGTGAAATAGTATCTCTATTGGCAAGCTTAATGGTAACATCGATATCTTCTATCTCAGCTGGTGCAATATCATGCATAATTTCTTTGTATAAGGAAATAGGTATTGCACTGGCACTAGCACCCATATCACATAAGCCATGATAACAATGATCTCCTATTTTAACAGAAATAACAGACATGCCTACAATAGGTCTGTATTTATTTTTAGCATCAGGTCTAGCAATTCTAGCAGCTTCATCACAGAAGTAAATAACATGCCCACCAATATTATCGGCCAAGAGATCTTTAACCATAGCAATTTTAGGTTCAACTTTAATTTGCTCAGGGGGTTTAGGTGTCTTAATATTACTTTTGTTGACCACAGTTGAAGCTTTAGCATGATTCTTTATTCTAACGAGGAAAGGTGATTTCTCAACATAAGCAGTAGGAACAACAGGATCATTATAAGTGATAGTCTTTTCTTCAACTTTAATAGGTGCAACTAATTTTGTTTCAATGGGAGGATTATATTTAAACCACTTCTCCTTAGGGATATCAACATGAGTAGCAAATGATTCACAGAAAGAAGCTACTATCTCAGAGTCAAGTCCATATTTAGTGCTAAATTTACGAAAAACATCGGTATCCATAAAAGATTTAACACAATCAAACTTAGGTGTTATACCTGACTCCTTACCTTCGTCGAGATCCCAATCTTTAGAGTTACGTTTAATTCTCTCCAATAAATTCCATTTGAATTCAATAGTATTCATCATAAAGGAACCAGTACAAGAACTATCAAGCATGGAGCGATTGTTGTCAGAAAGCCGAGCATAAAAATTTTGAATAATCATTTCTCTTGAGAGCTCATGATTGGGGCCTGAATATAACATTGACTTAAGCCTCCCCCAAGCTTGAGCTATGATTTCTCCTTCGCGAGGCCAAAAATTATATATATAATTACGATCACGATGAACAAGATGCATAGGATAAAACCTCTGATGGAATTCCAATTTCAACTGTTTGTAGTCCCATGATCCCATATCATCATATAGCCTATACCATGTCAATGCATCTCCCTTCAAAGATAAAGAAAAGACCTTCTTCTTGATAACATCATCGCGCATACATGCAAGCTTAAATAATCCACAAACTTCATCCACATAGATTAAGTGTAAGACAGGATGCAATGTTCCATCTCCTGCAAAAGGATTAGCTAGCAGTTTCTCTATCATACCCGAAGGAATTTCAAAGTAAACATTTTCAGTAGGTTCAGTGGGTTGAGGGGTAACTAATTGTGGTTCCGGACGAGGTGAAGATACCCCGAACAAGCCCCTCAAAGGATTATGTTCCATAGTAACAAGTGACAGTAAATTTCAGCACACTATATAAATTTTTCCTTACCAAATTCCACCTACCAAAGGCGCTTCACTCCCCGGCAACGGCGCCAGAAAAGAGTCTTGATGACCCACAAGTATAGGGGATCTATCGTAGCCTTTTCGATAAGTAAGAGTGTCGAACCCAACGAGGAGCAGAAGGAAATGATAAGCAGTTTTCAGTAAGGTATTCTCTGCAAGCACTGAAATTATCGGTAACAGATAGTTTTGTGATAAGGTAATTTGTAACGAGTAGCAAGTAATAAAAGTAAATAAGGTGTAGCAAGATGACCCAATCATTTTTGTAGCAAATGACAAGCCTGGACAAACTCTTATATGAAGGAAAGCGCTCCCGAGGACACATGGGAATTATCGTCAAGCTAGTTTTCATCACGTTCATATGATTCGCGTTTGGTACTTTGATAATATGATATGTGGGTGGACCGGTGCTTGGGTACTGCCCTTACTTGGACAAGCATCCCACTTATGATTAACCCCTATTGAAAGCATCCGCAACTACAACAGAAGTATTAGCGTAGACCTAACCATAGCATGAAGCATATGGATCCAAATCAACCCCTTACGAAGCAACGCATAAACTAGGGTTTAAGCTTCTGTCACTCTAGCAATCCATCATCTACTTATTACTTCCCAATTCCTCCCCCTAGGCCCAAACAATGGTGAAGTGTCATGTAGTCGACGTTCACATGACACCACTAGAGGGATGACAACATACATCTAATGAAAATATCGAACGAATACCAAATTCACATGACTACTAATAGCAAGACTTCTCCCATGTCCTCAGGAACAAACGTAACTACTCACAAAGCATATTCATGTTCATAATCATAGGGGTATTAATATGCATAATGGATCTGAACGTATGATCTTCCACCAAATAAACCAACTAGCATCAACTACAAAGAGTAATCAACACTACTAGCAACCCACAGGTATCAATCTGAGATTTGGATACAAAGATTGGATACAAGAGATGAACTAGGGGTTGAGATGAGATGGTGTTGGTGAATATGTTGATGGAGATTGACCCCCTCTCGATGAGAGGATCGTTGGTGATGACGATGGTGATGATTTCCCCCTCCCGGAGGGAAGTTTCCACGGCAGAACAGCTCCGCCGGAGCCCTAGATTGGTTCCGCCAAGGTTCCGCCTCGTGGCGGCGGAGTCTCGTCCCGAAAGCTTGCTTCTGATTTTTTCCTCGACGAAAGACTCCATATAGCAGAAGATGGGCATCGGAGGGCCACCAGGGGGCCCACGAGGCAGGGGCGCGCCCAGGGGGTAGGGCGCGCCCCCACCCTCGTGGCCAGGGTGTGGCCCCCCTCTGGAACTTCTTGCGCTCAGTATTTTTTATATATTCTGGAAATTGCTTCCGTGAAGTTTTAGGACCTTTGGAGTTGTGCAGAATAGGTCTCTAATATTTGCTCCATTTCCAACCCAAAATCCCAGCTGCCGGCATTCTCCCTCTTTATGTAAACCTTGTAAAATAAGAGAGAATATGCATAAGTATTGTGACATAATGTGTAATAACAGTCCATAATGCAATAAATATTGATATAAAAGCATGATGCAAAATGGACGTATCAGTCCTCTCCGGTGGCGCGCCTTGACGACGACGCCGAAGCCGCCCGCCCCGAGCACGCGCGTCACCTCGTAGTCCTAGGTGCTCCCGATGCGCCGTCTGTTGCGGGAGCCGACTGCGTGGTCGTCGATCATGGCGCCAATGGCGACTTCAGCCGCGGCAGCTCTCGAGATGGTGGCCATGGGGGTGCTGCTTGCTAGTGCGTGCGCGTTGGAATATGAAGTCACTTACAACAGGAGGTGGGGCACATGCAAACCGACTGCCTATCGAATCGAAGATGTTTTCGTGGCGCGCGCGCAACGCTCAACGCGCTTCCGACTGCTGCTCTGATCGCTGTCGACGAATGGCACTCGGTTTGCTCTGCTCATAGTTACCGCCTCGCCGGAAGATGTATATAAACTTGATGGGGTGGGGGACGTCGTTGTACGCAATCACTTCTTCCTTGTTGAGTATAATGTTTATTAGGAAAGACGAGATAGACTAGGATTTGTTCTGGCTTGTCTTGTACTTCAAGTAGATCATTGTACTTCTATATATATATGCCCACGAGGCTCAAGCAATACAAGGAACTATTCCACCAAATCCCTTTCTCCCTTCTAACATGCCTCCCCCACTTCTCCAGTCTCCATCCAAAGATCGATCACAGGCCGCCAAAAATCCGCTGCCATGGCCACGCAGATGAGCCCGCTCCGCCGATGGAAGCGCTTCTTCGGCGCCTTCGACTCCATCGACGCCGCCATCGAGGCGGCCGACCCTGACCTGTGCCGCGACTTCCTCCGGCGCGCCAGGGGCGACATCTCCGAAGGGCTCTGCAACACCGCGGACGACGGCAAGGCGGAGCGGCTCTGCGGGGTTCTCGACGGCTTGATGGTAGAGTCCCAGTGACGCCAAAGGTGCTTGCCACCACGGACCTCGCCAAGGCCGTCCGTGCGCTGCAGAAGCACGAGTCCGAGCGGGTCCGTGTCCTCTCCAGAGGCATCGTGAGCGGGTGGAGGGCATCCGCCCTGGACGGCGCCGCCGGAGAGGCCATGCACCAGTCAGACAACTTCAATGCGCCTCAGCCCAAGGAGACCGTCGAGCAGCAGCATGCCTGCGCAACGACGGGGCGGCCTTCCTCCAACGAGATCGTCGGTCACGATTAGCAGCATGCCTCAGCCGATTTTGATGCGAAGAAGAAGAAGAAGAAGAAGAAGAAGAAGAAGACGGTAGAGATCAGCAACAAGGCGTCCGATCTCGTCGGCGGCATCAACATGGCGAAGCCCAAGGAGGTCACCGTCGGTCAGCATGTCATCGTCTCGGCCGATCCAGACGCCAAGGCAATGAAGGCCGCAAAGCGCAAACTCCATGAAAGGTACCAACAAACATGGGATGCCAAGCGGCAGCGCCGGGTACAACTCGTGGAAGCGCCGGAGATGCGGAAGCAGAGGCGGGAGAGAAGCCTGGCGGGGTGCGCCACCTCAATGCGCAAGAAAACCTTCTTCGCCAGTCGCCATCAAGCAGCTTCACAGGGTTTAGCGGGCTAGGCACTACTACTAGGCAGAGTTGAACCGTTGATCGTTGTGTCATCTTGCTCCATCTTGTAACGCAAAGTCATTTTGCGCAGTTGCGGCATGTACCTGTAGATCTTGCACCGCTGGTTTACTCCGCGATTCATGTTAGTGCTGGCCCACCTCATTGTTGTATTTCAATTATATAGAAGCTGTGAAACTTCTCGTATTGGTAATAAGTGAGGAAAGTGGCCGGCCCCCACCAACAACTTTGTGCGAACCAACTTGTGGTTGGATGGTTAAAGAGACCGTGGTATCCCCAGCCCATTAGGGTTCAAATCCTGGTGCTCACATTTATTTCTGGATTTATTTCAGGATTTCCGGCTCAATCTTTCGGAGGTGCTCATAGGGGTAGGGTGTGCGTGTGTGCGTTCATAATGGTGAGTGTATGCGTCTGTATATGAGCGTTTTGTGTCTGTATGTTAAAAAAAACCAACAACTTTGTGTCAGTTTTACATTTACTCAGCCACTGGAACTGGGACCGCATCCATCTCTTCTCCCCTTCTCTTCCTTCTTCCTCTGCTCCGGTTTCACCGGAAGTTTCTTCCGCTCCTTATTCCTCTCGCCGTTTTCGCTCTGGTCAACGCTCGTCTGGCACCTGTCCCAATCCTCTCTTCTCTAGATGATGGATAGAAACAGAATCGAATAGCGGCTGAGTTGTAGATATCTCGAATCATGCTGCTGGTAAGTTCTACTTCTTCCATCTTAATAAGTAGATTCAGTATCCGAACCTTAGTTCATAATTATTGATATTGAGGAAACCATAACCCTAGAGCTTTAAGAATACATTGCTGTTCTTTTGCTTTTGAGGTTGGTCGTTTTGCTTTTTATTTGTCCAGTCGATTAATTACAGTTCATACGGCCTATATTTTCAGTAAAATTAGCCTGTATTTTTCTGCATATTCTTCCAGACGAATATGAAATGTGAAATATTTTCTTTTTTTCACACGGAACAATGTCAAACCAAGTTATTTTGAGTTATTTTGCTGCATTATTGCCAGGTTCGAAAATATAAACCTTTTTTCTGTATGTCAAAATTATGATGACAATCTTCTGTAAATTAGTTACCTGTTTTTAGGTTTTTTTTTCCAAATGTCAAATTTGTTTTTATCTGTTTTTTACTAATTACTTGATATAAACTGTAAATTAGTTTATATATGTGTCAGAATCTTCATAATTTTAGTGTCTATGAATGCAGAGATGGAGAGGCGAAAATTGCCAAGATCAAAAAAACAAATTCTGTCTGAACCTTCTAGTGATGAATGCGGTGATGACGAAGTTTCGTCTGCATCCAAAAGCAGTACAAATATTAGAACTTCTCCAAAGAAGATTAAGAGGGCTAATAGAAAGGATATAGTTCAGGTAATGATATATTTTTAGCATCCTCTTATATATAGTTACCATGTGCTTACGTTATTATATTATGTGTAGTATGCAGAGCATCAATTGGAAATGTATCCCTCACAGAGTTGCAGGACTTATCAAGAAATTAACACCAAGACAATTGCAATGGGTTAAAGATATGGGATTCCAATCTGTTTTAGATATGCCTAAATATAAACTGCCGTGTCGGCTGTCGTTATGGTTTGTCAAACAGGTTGACTGTAAAAGCAAGTCCCTGACTTTAAGAAACAGAAGGATTTCTATCTTGGATGCCGTTGAGAATATTTTGAAGTTCCCATCTGCGGAAATTGAGGTACCAATGCCTCCTGCTGGAAATCCGAGAGATAAGGCATTCATAAAACTTGAAAAATTCAGGTCTAACAAAGTTGGAAGAGGCCAAACTCTTGCTGAAGAAGAAAAAGAATTGCTAACTTATATTAAGGGCCTGTTTGGTTTCAAATAAGTCACCAACTTATAAGTCAAAAAGTGAAAAAAGTGACTTATTTTACCAAACGGACCCAACTTATAAGTCACCCTAACTTATAAATCATAAGTTGCTCCACCCCAACTTAAAACTTATCAGTCACCCCCTTTTGCATAGGTCCCACCACCTTTACATAAAAAAAATAAGGTGGAAAGATGTGGTCACGTGACTTATAAGTCAGGTGACAACCAAACAGGCATGACTTATAAGTCACTGGTTTTAAGTCACCTGACTTGTAAGTCAGGTCCCTAATACTGAAGACAAGGACAAGTTTTGCCTTTCATTTATGGAGATCATATTATGTGCATATTTGGCACTAACCACATGCCACAGTATCAACGAAAGTTATTTGCTTGATGCTTTGTCAGATATGTCCAAAATTCCTCTAATGAATTGGTGTCCTTTGCTGTTGATTATCTAATTAGAGATATCAAAGACACTAGGACAAAAACGGTAAGGAACATTAACCTACAAGGATGTCTACACATCCTTATTGTGAGTACCTAATTATTATTTTCTTGACTTATATTTGGTTTCTACTTAAGAATTTTCTCCATTTGTTTAAATTTATATAGCAAATAATTTATCCTACAATAGAATTTTTTTAGATGTATCATTATTATTTCTCACTATTAGATATGTCAGGTAATGTATGCAGATCTGGTTAAGAACAACATTATCAGTGTACCACCCGGCACACCTCGTATTAAGTGAGATGATTGATCAATTGGAGTCGACTTGTCGTAAGAGAGATCGAGACGACGAACAACTCTTTGAGTCATTTCTGGTGTGCTTCTTGGCTAAACTATTTTCAAAAATGATTACACTAATTATTCATGATTAATGGTTTAAATCTTTTTTTCTATTTTGTTATACATAGGACGAAGAAAAGTTGGCCCAATTCGCTTTAATTGAATCAAATAATATTTCTGAAGAAGAAGAAAGCTCTTCTAATGCTCAGGAAGTTTCTACCCAATAGGATGATGCTCAGGCATCAAGAAGATGTGTGCATTGCGTCAGATAATGTGGTAAAATTCTATTACCAAAAACACTTCTGTATATGTGTAATATATAAACCAACAGATATTTTATTCATTTATTTAGATGAACAGAGAAAACCTAGACAATATTGTTAGGTTGTCCAAACGACGGAGATCTACCAGGAAAAATCAAGAGCTGAAAAATAAAGAAACTTTTAAATAGTTATTGTCCAGATTCTTGTCCAGACGTTGATTTATCAACTAATACCAAAGATGTTTTGGATTAAAGTGATTCTGCACAACCTGCTAAGTCGATCACAAACCAATAGAAGGTTACTTTTGCTCTAGGTTTGGAAATACTTCGAACACCAACTCCCAGTGATTCAGTTATAGATGTTGAAGAACAACGTCATACAAATGTTTCATCAATTCAATCAACAGAAGTTCCCATTGTTGTTGACACTACCGTGAAGTGTAGCATTAATTCAAATGCTGAAATGAATTCTGCCAACCCAGAACCATCAGCTATTCAAGACAAGATATATGGATCAGCCAATGTTAATTGGAAAATGTTTGTTTTCTACCGGATGATTTTTCTCAGGCTTAAACCGCCCGCTACGGGCGCCATGTGTCCTGGTAGGGGCCCGTCCACGTGCCGGCCTTATCTCTTCATCTGGAGCGCGCTCGATCCCCTTCGTCTCTTTTCCATCACAAGCCCGTTTCCAGTAGTCTTATCTCCTAAAAAACCAGTCGATCCCCTTCGTCTTCGCACGTGTATCGCTATGGCTCCGTCCAAGTGCGACCACCATGGTCTGCTTCTCAAGCTTCACATGCTGTTGTTCAAGATCCACAGCGTTGTGACGCGGTGATTTTTTTTGACGAAACAGCCGGCGCTGCAACACAGCCTCGTTGTTGACTTGATTGCTGCCCACGCTGCGACTCGACGGTGCTGCCGGTGTTGCTATGCGACGCTCGTTGACGCTGGTGCTTCGACGCGGCGTTCGCCGGCGCTGCAACGCAGCACACGGGAGGAGAGGTTGAGCTGCTCGCGCGGCTCTGTTGCAACGCAGCACGAAGGCCGGAGTCGGGCGCCGCTCGCCGCCGGTGATGCAACGCAGCACACAAGGAGGAGGCTCGGCTGCTCGCGTCGATGTTGCCCTGGAAGCTTTTGTCGCGCCGCGGGAGCTGCAATGGAGCGCCGCCCGGGCTGCGATGGAGCCGCCGCGGAGCTCCATTGAAGCTTCGCCGGAGTTGATGAAGCGCCGCCCGTGCTGCGATGGAGTCGCCGCGGAGCTCCATTGAAGCTTCGCCGGAGTTGATGAAGCACTGCCGGAGCTAAAACGAAGAGAAGCCGGAGCTACAATGAAGCGCAGCGGGGCGTCGTTGAAGCTTCGCCAGAGTCAATGATGCACCGCCGGAGTTGCAATGAAGCGTCGCCGAAGCTGCAATGAAGCGCAGCGGGGGGTCGTTGAAGCTTCGCCGGAGTCGATGAAGCACCGCCGGAGTTGCAACGAAGCATTGCCGGAGCTGCAATGAAGCGCAGTGGGGGGTCGTCGAAGCTTCGCCGGAGTCGATGAAGCACCACCGGAGCTGCAACGAAGGGTCATCGGAGCTGCAATGAAGCATTGAGGGGTCGTTGAAGCTCCACCGGAGATGCAATGGAGCGTCGCCCTCGCCGGTGATGCAATGGAGCGCCGCCGGACGCCGAAGGTGCTGCCACGGGAGCTGCGAGCGGTGAACGGGTGTTGCACTGGAGAGACGAGGATTCAATTTTCTATTGGGCTGTGCACGTGGCCTAGCTGGCACAACGGACGGCTGCGCAAAGCCTCATCTAACGGCTCACGAGGAGGTTTAAAATTGGCTAGCGTTAGCCGGATGATTTGTAGCAGCGCCCATGTTAATTTGCCAGATAACTCTCTCCCAATTAAACCCATTAACAGTGGCACAAAGGGCGCACTCTGGGGTCATCCACGTGGCAAACCGTGAAGGGCAGGAAAAACAAAGACGTTGTCCAGTTGGATTTGGAGGGTTGGCTTCCTTGCTGCCTAATCACTGGTCGTTTCCTTCGTCCAGAAGGAAGAGGTCGTCAGGTATGCCCGCCCGGCCGCCCCGCTCCAACCCACTTCGCTTCCCCACGCACGTCACCTCCTTTCTCTCCTCTTAAACCCACTCGTGGTGGGGTGGGCGTCGCTGCCGCTCCCTCTCTTCCTGAGCCTCCTGCCCCCCTCCCTCTCCTGTGCTCTCTCTTTCCGTCGCTGTCGGGTCCGTGCCCCTGCCGCCACCGCGTGCGCGTGGATGCCGGTGACGAGGATCATTGGGAGGCTGCCGCCGCCATGAAGTCTCACAGGATCCAGCTGTGCTCGTCGTCTCCATGGAGGTCAAAGGAGGAGGAAGGGGAGGCGCTTCTCCGGCCAGATCCGTGACCCCCACGTCGCCATCGACGTCCACCCTCCTTGACATGATCGATCGAGCAGACGTCGCTGAGCTCCACGGCTTCCTCGTCTCCCTCTCGCCAGATGGTATCAAGTTCATCTTCATCCTACAGATGGATCCAACAAGTTCACGTGAGTGATGCCCCTGTTCTTCTCTTGGGTGGTGTTCTTGCTCTGCTTTTGGGCATTCTTGTTTCTAATTTGGTGTTGGTGCAGCAGCTCCACACACATAAGAGCTAGGTGCATACTCTTAGAGCTCTTCTTTTGAATCTATTCATTCTCGAAAATTGCTTAAGCCTTGACTTGACAATATCTCCAACATGAACGTTTGGAGCTTTCTTAGCATTTTGAAGCCAATGGTGCTCTGCGAAATAAAAGTTGATGTCATGAAATTACTTACACGGACGTATAACAAACCAGGGGAAAACAGATGAATAAGAATTCAGAAATACTGGCAAAAAGACAAGATGCTTAAGAAGCGATTCCACACTCGAAAAGAATACGAGTTAACGTAACTTCAAGTTACAAAGCAGACCACAATTTTGACCCTAACATTCTTTCAGGTTGTAACACAAATAATAAAATGCCCGAGCTCATCCGAATGACTGAAATTTGTCTATGTTTTGAGTAACAAGTGCACTTAGGTGAAGAAGTTTCTGATCTCAAAACTCTGAATTCTGAAATAACAGAGCTGATTAAGCACAAGTTTTAAGATGGAGAATTTCAGATGCTCTTCTGTTCAAGTTTATGCTTATAGATTCTGCGATGCAGAAAACTATCTGACACAAAAAAACAAAAAAACTGTAATGCGTGCTTCAGATAGGCAGATAAAATCAACACACAGACTTCAGGGTTGGTTACCAAGTCTGTGTGGCAAACAAGTCTGTATGTATGAAGTAACTTGGAACTCAAAGTACTTCATATCAGCTGCACTTCTCCTTTTTCTTGTTTTCTTAGGTGTTTGCAATCTCGATTCATCGATTTGGATGGCAGTAACCCTCAAAGCTCGTCTCTCAGTCCTTACTAGGAAATTCCAGTTTGGTTTCCTTATGATCTTTTACTCCTCTGAATTTTCTCTTTTGCTTGTTGGTTCCCAAGTTCCTCTTCCACCGTTGCTCTGATAGGCCGATTTCCGCAGCGCCGCAACGTAGTACAGAGGTTGTGCACCCAGTATCCCCTTGTTTTTCATGCTCAAATTAAATTGTATAAATGCTGAGGGGAGGACATTTATGTTTGAGAGAGAGGGATGGAAAAGTGGGGATGGAGTAAGAGAAGAGGAAGGAACACGTATGCTGCAGTTCGAGCCCCGTCTTCTATGCTTCTGCTCACTGTGCCAACATCCTCATGGAAGGTCCAAATCGCTGAGGTATTTTTTCTGTCTCCGCTGAACCTGCATGAACCCTGTCTTCTAGCACAATATTTGGCACACAGTATTACCTCATAGAAACTGCTATCCTCTCACTTGAATTGATGGTCTGATGGATATCATGTATATGTCTATTTGTTACATTTTTCAGATGCTTATTTTCTTAGCTCAGAGTGTCCTCTTAGAAGCGCGGGTGTCGACCCCTATCCACAGAAGTTCAAGGTTGCGATCTCCATCCCGGACTATGTGGCCAAGTACAATAGCTTGGGTGCAGGCAGACATTTGCTGACCGCCAATGAAAGCTTGGCTGGTATTGATTATTTCTATTTGAAAGTAACTGTAGTTAGCACTGGCAAAATATATCTGTGTTACAGGAAGAAAAATGACTGACAAAATTTATACTAGCATACAAGGTTAGTAATTCTAGCAAATACGTTTTTACCTTATTTGATATCACTATTAAGTTTTTTCTGTCATGCGCATTTTGCCATTTCCCCAATAGGTATATTGGCCATCTGAAGGAAAGAAAGCTCAAGGACCAGATGGCAAAAGACCCAGCTAAAGTGGTCTGTAAAGCTGTCATGCGCATGATTCCCCGCAATAAATTGCATGATGTAAGTGAACAATTGTTCTAAATGAAATCTGTTTGTTTGTTTGTTTGTTGCTATTTCAAGTCCTGCCTAATCTATAATGGTACTTGTGTGTGTGTGTGTGTGTGTGTGTGTGAGAGAGAGAGAGAGAGAGAGATGAACTACCCCTTATTTCAGAATCCGCCCGACCGCAACGAATCGGCTCCTTCCTGCCACCACCAGGTACTCCTCTCTCCTTGATGCTACTGTCGTGCTCGCCCCTACTGATGTTCTTTGCATTTCTTCTTATATTGTGCCTTCTTTCTTTTGTTTTCTCATGCTGCCAATGGTGAGAGGTCCTGTGAGCAGCAAGACAGTGAAGAGGGGATATTTTTCTGCAGCCTCTGTGAAGTCAAGGTATCTTTCTTTCATCTGTTTCTTTTTATGCAAGTAATTTGGTGTTGCAATTTTTATGTAACCTCGTGCCTGGACCTGCTCAGGATGTTGTGATGGTTTATTTGGTGGTCATCTATGTTCACTGTTATTTGTTGATATGGGGGAGGTGGGCAGAAGAATCTTAATTCTTGTTAGGATTACACCTATTAGTTGCAGTTCATAAGCTATGTTGACCTGACTAATGATTTTTTTCTTTAATTATTTTCTTCTATGAACCTGAATGATAGCAAGAAATAAAGCCTCTGTTAGGCGAAGTTGATTATGTTGTAGTACACACTGAGTGCCTCCATAAGAATCTAGATAAAATGCCATAAAAGGTGAGATTAGGCATAGTCTTGATATAGTTTTGTTAAAAGATTTCCATTGATTTTCTGGTTTGGATATACTTATGATTGTTTTCTTCTAACTGCATCTTAATATATGCTTTCGTAGACTGTTCATGATGAAATGATGTATATGAATGTGTGTGACTGAGCTTCCACTTCCAGAAAATGCACACGTACAACAACATGTTTGTTATGGTGCAACTTTAGCTGCACTTGCTATGCCTACTCCTTGCCCTTTTTTCCCCAAGTAAGGATATGCAGGCCTATTTTCTTCTCTAATTAGTACCTATATCTCACATACATTTTGTTTCCTAACATATGTCCAAAGGAGTCTACTTCGATGAATAGTCTTTGATGTGCTCGTAGTTCACTGTTTTAAGATTAAAACAAGCTACTTTTATTCTTCATCACGCCTAAGCATAAAGATATTGTTGGAGTTGCTTAATACATGAAGTAGCAATGATTCCTATATCCTGACAGTGAAAAGATGCCCATGGAGAGTAAGGGTTTAGAAACTATAGAAGATCTGAACATGAAGCTTAATGTGCTAAAATTTGGATTAGTTAGTCCCTCAACTTCTAGAGTGTACAAAATATCCGACTATCACTTCTCAGTGATGCTACCAAAAATTGAAGCTAAGATATCAATTGATGCCATTTTATCATGCATGTACTGAATATGTACATTCAGTCAATGAATGATGGTTGCAATGATTGGTTTGTGTACTTTTTATTCAGATCAATGCATAGGCCACGCGCTGAGTAATCTAACCTCTGAAAGTTATGTGTGAAGTTAAAAAGTGTGCAACAACATATTGGTTTGTTTTTTCTTTTCCAGTGGGTTTATGTCTTCATCGTGCTTCCCAACATTTCTTTTTGGTTACTTTCAACTGGTTAATTATTTTGCAAAATGGTCATTTCTGGTTCCCCGAAATGATTAGAGTCAGTGGGAGGATGGCAAGAGATCAACAAGCATGGGCAGTTACGAATCTGAACATTATATGTGTCAGTCGTAGTTTTGGTTTATATCTTGATTAAAAAATCTATTGTTACTTTTTGGTTGTGTACTCCATTACTTATATATCATGTGCATGCTAGGTATCTTGCCTTTCAGGTTCAGCGCGTCACTAGACATCAGTCGGTGCTCCCAGTGTGAAGTGAGAAGTGGAGAGTGCAGCTAGCTGTAGCATGCATATGGGTGTGCATGTTAAACGAGTAATGAACTCTGTACGACTTAGATATGTGCTGCTATGCAATATATGCTCTCTCGAACCATACCTGTCTACAATCTTTTTTTGTGTGGGTTATCTACAAGGGCGACGCTACGCGTCCGCCGACTGATTTTCTGATTTTATCCGCCGCCTCGACGACCGTTGGATGCCCGACGTGATAGCCGCCCGATCTACTGTCGGCGCCCCGCATGCCCACTAGTTATTTCCCGCAACAATCGCTCTGTTGCAGAAACATTAACACTTTTGCTCCTAGCCCCCGATAGATCTGCGCCCCACACGGTTTCGCAACAAGAGCATTTCCTGCAACAATGCTCTTGTTGCAAGATCTGGTCTTCTTTGATTTCCTGCAACAATGCTTTTGTTTTCTGAAGCTCCATCTAGCAAATTCCATCAACAATCTTCGATGAGCTCTTGTTTCTGAAAAAACTAGCTATGATCCACTCTGAATCATGAACACATGCGTGAAAAAACAATAGCTCTGTTTCGGAAACAGTAGCTCTGGTTCAGAAACAATAGCTCGGTTTCAGAAACAGCTCCGGCGACTCCGGCGAAGCTGCGACAACGACGGAGCGGGAGGCGGGGCCGCTGTTGTGCTTCTCAATTGCGCTTGAAGCAACGATAAATGTAGAAGCAGAAGCGGCATCCGGAGTTGCAGCAAGCTTGGTTGAGTGCGGGGGCAGCGGGTACACGAGAGAGAGAGCAGAGGAAGAGATGAGGATGAAAATTCTCGGTGGAGAGGATGGATAAGGTTGGGACGTGGGGAGTGAGACGGGACCACTAGGGCACGTGGTGTGTCAAACAACATTGTTACGTGCATGACAAGGAGGTAGCCGCACCAGATCATCTTAGGTAGTGGGTAGAGTTGGTTAGCTAGGATCTATCCTTATCTTCCTTTTGTAATCTTATCTCTACCTAGCTTCCTCTCCAAGATGTAATCTAAACTGTATGCGCTATCAGGGAGGTGCGCCCCTGCCTATAAACACGTACGGCGTCCCCTCGAGTAGAGGTACGACGCTTTCCGCCATCGCACATGGTAATCAGAGCCCTTCTCTTCCACGTCTAAACCCTAGAACTCCATCCAGTGCAACTATGTCGTCTTCCTCTTCCTCCGGTGCCTCCCAGGCTGGTCCCAATGGCCAAGTCACGGAGAAGCTCTCCCGCACCAACTACGTCCTCTGGCGCGCGCAGATCATGCCGCAGCTGAGGGGCGCGGGTGTCTTCGGCTACGTCGACGGCACGACACCGGAGCCGGCCAAGATCCTCCACACCAAGGACAAAGATGGGAAGGAATCCTCTGAGCCAAATCCCCTCCACTCTATCTGGGTGCGAGAGGACCAGCAGGTGCTCGGGTACCTGCTGAACAACCTCACCAAGGAGGTGCTCGTGCAGGTGACCGCGATCACCATGGCGCGCGAGCTCTGGGTGCGCTGTCGGGGATGTTTTCCTCGCAGTCGCTCAGTCGCGTAAACAATATCAGAACCTCTCTGGTGAACGCCCAGAAGGGCAACAAGACCGTCGCCACCTACTTCGCCGAGATGCGCGGCTTCGCAGGTGAGCTGGCCGCCGCCGGGAAACCGCTCCAGGATGATGAACTCATCTCCTACATCCTGCACGGCCTCGACATGGACTACCAGCCGCTCGTCTCCGCCCTCGACGCCCGCATCACCCCGGTATCCCTCGATGAGCTTTTTTCCATGCTTAGCAACTTTGATCAGAGGGTGGCGCAGTACCAGGGATCAGGCGGCTTCAAGTCGTCGGCTAACATCGCGACGCGCGGGCGCGGCGGCTACGCTCGTCACCGTGGTCCCCCCCGCTCCAAGGGCAAGCAAGGGAATGGCAGCAACAACGGCGGGTCCAATCCCGCAACGGACGGCCCAACCACACCAACACCAGGGGCCGCCGCGGCGGTTCTTCCAGGTCGCGCGCTGCCAAATCTGCGGCAAACCGGGCCATACAGCGAGGGACTGCTGGTATCGGTTTGATGAGGATGAGGCCTCCTCTGAAGATGAATAAAAAGTTGTTGCTGCTACTGACGGTTCATATGGCGTCTATACCAATTGGTATCTTGACAGCGGTGCAACGAACCATCTTACCGGCGAGCTGGAAAAGGTGACACTCAAGGAGAAGTATCACGGCAAGGACCAGATCCACACCGCAAGTGGTGCAGGTATGAGGATATGTCACACTGGTCATTCAGTTTTTCGTACCCCACGTCGAAAATTTCATCTTAGGAAAATTTTGCATGTCCCTAGCACTGACAAGAATCTTCTATCTGTCCATTGAAGCACCCTTGATAATCATGTTTACATTGAATTTCATCCCTTCTTCTTTTTGATCAAGGATCAGGTCACGAGGAAAACTCTCTATCGAGGTAGATGTGTTCGAGGCCTTTACCCGTTGATTCCGGAGCTTTGAAGATACAATAAACAAGCTTGTGGTGCTATCAAGCTTTCGGCCACGCGATGGCACGACCGTTTAGGGCATGCTTCATTTTCCTTAGTTGATCGTTTACTTAAAAAGAATAAGCTCCCGTTTGTTGGTGAGTGCAATGTTGAAACCATTTGTAATTCTTGTAAGACAGCAAAAAGTCATCAACTTCCCTATCCTGTTTCCACTAGTGTCTCTACTCAACCATTACAATTAATTTTTTCCGATGTATGGGGCCCTGCCCCAAGCTCTGTTGGTAGACACACGTACTATGTCAGTTTCATTGATGATTACAGCAAGTTCTCTTGGCTCTACCTTCTTAAAAAGAGGTCAGAAGTTTTCCAAGTCTTTAAAAACTTTCAAGCTCTTGTAGAACGACAGTTTGATCGAAAGATTCTTGCCGTCCAATCCGACTGGGGTGGGGAGTACGAAAAACTCAACTCCTTCTTCCAAACACTAGGGATTTCCCACCATGTGTCGTGCCCTCGCGCTCACCAACAAAATGGGTCCGCAGAACGTAAGCATAGGCACATTATTGAGGTTGGCCTTGCTCTCTTGGCCGGAGCCTCTATGCCCTTAAAATTTTGAGACGAAGCATTCCTCACTGCTGTACACATCATAAACATGCTTCCTAGTCGGGTTATCAACAATGAAACTCCCTTAGAAAGGCTTTTCCACACAAAACCGGACTATAAATCTCTTCATGTTTTTGGATGCGCCTGTTGGCCAAATCTTCGCCCCTACAACACTTGCAAGCTTATGTTTCGATCCAAACCGTGTGTGTTTCTTGGGTATAGTGCTCAGCATAAAGGAGTTAAATGTCTTGATAACTCCACTGGTCATGTCTACATCTCTAGAGATGTTGTTTTCGACGAGACAAAATTTCCTTTTGCTGATCTCCACCCTAATGTCGGCGCCTTACTTCGCAAGGAGATTCTTCTCCTACCACCTCATCTCTCCAGTCATGATCAAGGGGGACATGATAACTGTGATGATCATTTGTTGACTAATCCTCTTAACCATATGCATGAGCCTTGTGATGACACAGGAGATCATAGCGGCAAAAACAACGAAGAAAATGGTGCAAACAGCGAAGAAAACAGCCCAACAGTCCATCCATATTGTATGTGTCACGGTGAAGGGAGCAAATCCGCCTCGGGATCTGGCGTGCCAGCAGCAGCAGGTGGATCAGCCTCGGGATTTGGCACGTCAGTAGCGGCAGGAATATCTGTCCCGGGATCCAGGGCGACAGGCGTGACAGCGCGCGGTGCTGCGACAGCGATGCCCGCGCCCTTCTCCGCGTCGGCCACGCGGCCAGCTGTGGTTGGCGGCAGCGGCTCCACCAGCCCGTGCGAATCAGCAGCTGCCACGTGCCAGTCTACTGCTGGCCCGATCGGCTCGCGCTTCGGGAGCCAGCCGGCTGTCTACAAGCGGCGCGATGCGGTTCGATCGGCTGGCGCGGGACCGGACGCAGCAGGCACTGGCTCCGGTCGGGCGGGATCTTCTGCACCGGATCCGCCTTCTCCACAATAGCCAGCCGCCACAGAAGATCAGCTAGCAGCGGACCCTGCGGAAACTAATGGCGCACGCGGATCTGCCTCGGATCAGGCGCAGATTCCACCCCCTGATCCTGCCATGGGATCCTTTGTGGCGCAAAACAATGCAGCCGCACAGCAGCGCCGTACACGACTACAATCAGGGGTAACTAAGAAAATTAATTACAAGCACATAACCAAATATGGTATGATCTGTTCTACAGGTGAACCAAGTGAGCCTACCACACTTGAGGAGGCTCTTGGTGATGAGGAGTGGAGAAAAGCAATGCATGAGGAGTATGTGGCACTACAGAAAAATAAAACATGGCATTTGGTTCCTCCAAAACAAGGTAAAAATCTTATTGACTGCAAGTGGGTCTTTAGGATCAAAAGGAAGTCTGATGGAACAGTTGATCGTTACAAAGCAAGGCTAGTTGCTAAAGGCTTTAAATAACGGTATGGCATAGATTATGAGGACACTTTTAGTCCAGTTGTAAAAGCTGCCACCATCCGTCTTGTTTTGTCTATTGCTGTTTCCAGTGGATGGAGTCTTCGACAATTAGACGTACATAATGCGTTTCTTCATGGTGTTCTAGAAGAGGAGGTTTATATGAAACAACCTCCTGGGTTTGAAAGCAAACATTCACCCTCTCATATATGCAAGCTTAATAAAGCACTATATGAATTAAAACAGGCTCCTAGGGCATGGTATTCTCGTCTCAGTAAAAAGATGCAAATGCTTGGTTTTGTTCCTTCAAAGTCTGACACTTCACTGTTCATTTACAATAAGTCCAATACATCAATATTTGTTCTTATATATGTTGATGATATTATTGTCACAAGTTCATCTGATGAGGCAATAACCGGATTATTGAAGGACTTAAGTACTGAGTTTGCTCTAAAGGACCTGGGTGATTTGCACTATTTCCTAGGGATTGAAGTAAAGAAGCACAAGGATGGACTTCATCTCTCCTAGGAAAAATATGCAAATGATTTGGTAAGAAAAGCTGGACTGCAAGGTTGTAAATCTACTACTACTCCTTTGTCTAGTACAGAAAAATTGTCTCTCACAGAAGGAACACCTTTGAGTTCAGAAGACAGCACCAGGTACAGAAGTCTTGTGGGTGCACTTCAATACTTAACACTCACACGACCTGACATTTCTTTTGCTGTCAACAAAGTGTGTTAATTCCTTCATGCACCAACCACAGTTCATTTGACTGCTGCAAAACGTATAGTCAGATATGTGAAAGCTACTATGAGCATTGGTCTTAATTTCAGCAAGTCATCCTCCACTCTTGTTAGTGCATTCTCTGACTCAGATTGGGCAGGATGTTTGGATGATAGACGGTCTAGTGGTGGCTTTGCAGTATTTCTTGGACCTAACCTGATTTCTTGGTGTGCCAGAAAGCAAGCCACTGTTTCCAGGTCCAGTACAGAGACAGAGTACAAGGCACTGGCCAATGCTACAGCAGAAATTATATGGGTTCAATCCATTCTTAAGGAGCTCGGTGTGAAAACTGCTCAGGCTCCATGTCTGTGGTGTGATAACTTGGGTGCAAGCTATCTTTCAGCAAATCCCGTTTTTCATGCAAGAACAAAGCATATTGAGATAGATTTTCACTTTGTGAGAGAGAGAGAGTTGCTAATAAACTCCTAGACATTCGGTTCATACATTCTCAGGACCAGATTGCAGATGGGTTTACAAAAGCCTTGCCTATACGAAGCTTTGAGACTTTCAGATATAATCTCAACTTGATGAAGTTGTGATTAAGGGAGGGTGTCAAATAACATTGTTACGTGCATGACAAGGGAGGTAGCCGCACCAGATCATCTTAGGTAGTTGGTAGAGTTGGTTAGCTAGGATCTATCCTTATCTTCCCTTTGTAATCTTATCTCTACCTAGCTTCCTCTCCAAGATGTAATCTAAACTGTATGCGCTATCAGGGAGGTGCGCCCCTGCCTATAAACACGTACGGCGTCCCCTCGAGTAGAGGTACGACGCTTTCCGCCATCACACATGGTGGACACCAATGGCGGCTGATTTTTTTTTTTTTTTGAAAAGGGGGGATTCCCCGGCCTCTGCATCAGATCGATGCATACGGCCTCTCTTATTAAACAAATAAACAGGTTCTGAACAAAGGTCTTACAGAAAAAGGAACCAATGGCGGCTGATGGAGCGGTGCAAATCAGCCGGTTGAATAGGATCATTTCCCTATCTACAATCTGTATTACCTATTTAGAAATTTGTTTGCTCTTCACACCATTAAGCTATACGGACAAGCCATGGCCTCTGCTGTCCTGCATGTGTGGCTGGACAGTAAATCAACAATTCCCCGCAAAAAAAATTTCAACAATTTATGTCATAGAGATGTCACGCCAAGAAATTAACTCAGGTGCTAATATAGAACGTACATGACCGTCAGCTAATCAAGGGCGCGCATGACCGCCCAGGAGGCGCGCCAAGGCGCGCCCCAGCCTCTAGTTGATTCAGAAACCGTTCCTTGTTAGTTATCCGTACCACTTGCATGCGTGCAATCTCAGAATTTACCGGCAGATGGAGTTGACTCAGATACTACACATCTTACTGGAACAAACAATTCTGTAGATCAACCAACTTGTGCTGTACCTTTGTCAGAAGTTGTAAGTGAAGTTTCAAATCCTGTTTTCGATGAAGCCCGTGTTTCTGTTACACAAGATGCTGTAAAAATCAAAAGATGTTATTCGTGAGGCAGGGATATTGCTGGAAGTCATTCTTAAAGCTTCTGATGATCCAAAATCAAGTTCGAGTACTCCTAAAGACCCTGTTGTCAGACATATCGAGGAAATGCCAAAAGGGAATACTCTTATTGCCAGAACAGACTGCTCAAGTTACCATGTCAGTTCAAGAGTCAGCCAAAAATAAAGATAATATTAAAAAAATGTAACTCCAGATGTAGTACAACCTTCTGAATTGCCAA
>NC_041382.1:705132665-705225424 GCF_002162155.2 Triticum dicoccoides | reverse complement strand
ATGAAGTTCTAAATCCGTTGAAGGCCCATCATCAAATGTGCATACTATTGAAAATGTTGTTGATAATGTTGCAAAGAAGACTGCTGAAGTTCCACTCCCGTTGGTTCCTAACGTCACTCCTGTTAAAAAAAAGGGTACTGAGATTTGTTGTCAAGAAATGTTCTCAGACTGTAGAGCCAACTATGGAAACAAATGTTTCAGCCTTGCCTGTTTCACATGAGAAAACAAATGTTTCAACTTTGCAATCGTCGACTCTATCAGAGTCAAAAGATAAGTTAATAGAGAGCTTGCCTATTGCACCTTCTGGTGGTGTTGGTCTTGCCAACCTGACTACAGGTCAAAAGGTAAACAAATTAGCAAACAATTCATTGAGCAGTCAGAAAGACAAATTAGTTGTTGTCCTTCAACTCAAGATCTGCAGGATGTCTTGATAGAAACTGAAAGACAGACTGAAGTTGTTGCTGCATTAGAATCCCAATCAACTCCTCAGAAAAGTGTAGCGGATTCATAGGAAATTACAGTAGAAGATGAACATACACTTGAGGATGCAGGAGAAGTAGAGAACAGTTCTGATGGTGACGTCAACGATGATGAACTTAGTTCAGAAAGTACAGAAAAAGACGGAGCAGTATCAGTTGACATTGAAGAAACAACATCAACACCAATGAGAAATGATTTTAATAACATACCACTACTGAAAGAACAAATCCCTGATGGAGAATCTTTTATACATGCTGGTAGTGTAAACACAACAACTAAGTCAAGACCTCAACGTTTTCAAAAGAAAGAGGAAGCTGCGGAAGGTATATCTGAGATTGTTTTAAAGAACATGAAGCTGCTGAAGCTGGAGCATGGCCTGGTCGCGAGTCCAGCCCTGAGCGAGGCGTCGCGCCGACAGACTACTCGCTTAGCCGGGAGCTGCCCTTCGTCGGCGCGCATTCCTACACCGTCTAGGTGTCTGCACGCAACTCCAGCCATGTGGGAGCTTCTGGGGCCAGGTTGTGTGCGCCAGCTCGGCTTTTTGTCAGACACCTCTATGGTCCTCGCCGCGGGCGGAACTCCGATCGTCCGTATGATCGACGGAAAAAAGATAAGGGGTCATATGTCCAAAAATTGCTACATGAAGGCATAACACATATGTGTGTAAATTTTCAATACAAAATACGTTTAAATGTGAACTGCGCAAAAAGACAAATCTATGCCTTGTCAACACATGATACTATTCATCTTAAAAGTCCATGAATTTGTTCTTTTTACACATATCGCATTTCAAGGTATTTCATTCTGAATATTTTTTTCAGATTTTTTTTAAACCAAAAATTTTGAATTTTTCAAAAAATCGCCATGGGAGCTCGAAAATGCCATTCTCCTCAAATGTCTACTTTTCTAAACATTTTTTTGCGAGGAAACTTTTTTAAACTTCAGAGATCAAAAACATATTTTTCTCTTCTTCCATCCATAGTATTCCCTCCGTCCCATAACATGAGACGTTTTTTGACACTAGTGAGCGTCACACATTATGGAACGGAGGGAGTACTTGTATATGATGGATCACGGTTACTCGTCGCACCTGGGGACCCTCACATGGTAGACAGACTTGTCAGTTGATCGATAAAGACGCGAGCAGTCCAAACGTGAACCTGACGCCCGTGGTCGGCAGCCACATTTTACCGTCGATCGATTGCGCCACGATGAACTTACTAGCCTTGGCCTAGGTCCGTTTGGATTCTTTTTGTGCTCGGCATGTCAATATTAGCGCGCCAAATAATTGGTGGAGGATTCGACTGCCAGCCACTCACAAAAAAATGGTTAAGAAATCAGCAGGGGAAACTGTTAGGGCTTGGTGAACCAAAAAATTGGACGAGATCCAAACAAAAAAAATTGGACAGGTTGCTCGGGGCATTGAACCAAACAAACCCGATATCTTCGTGCAAAGGGCAAAAGACAAACCATAAACGTTTGGGGGAGAACTAATGCTAAATAAATCACATCCAAGCCCCTCATTTTTTTTCCATAAATTGGTTCAAAAGTAGGGGTGGGGGCATTAGCCCCCTCGTCTTAACACACCAACCGCCGTCTAACATAATAAAAAAATGCTCCTTTTTACACTTGAGAGTAACAGACTTCCTCTGGATCTTGGGAATTGTTAGATAGTTCGCAAGCTTGAACCGGAGATAGTTAAATTTGACACTCGTGTGGATTCAACCAAGTGGAATGGATACAGTTGTCGGAGAGAAACGAATTTCACTGTCCTGATTGTTGGTAGTTTCAGTCGTCTTCCATTACCTATTTCATGTTGTGTTCTTTTTTCGATTTATTTCTTCTCACACGTTTAGGATAACATCATGTTTGTCTTGACAGTAAACAAACTTCCTCTAAATCTTGGACGGGCGGCAAGCGAGCGCCAAGTGTCCTAAGTCTAAGTCGTGTCAATATCCGCGAGTGCACCTCAGGACACTCACATGGTAGACATATTTGTCAGGTGTTCGATCAAGACGCGGCAGTCCAAACAGGAACCCGTCGCCCGTGGTCGGCAGCCACATGTTACCGTAGATGTACTCCGCCACAGTAAACTTACTGACTTCGGCCTGGGTCCGTTTGGATTCTTTCTATGCTCGACGTGTCAATATTGGCGTGCCAAATAATTGGTGGAGGATTCGACTATCGGCCACTCACAAAAAATTGGTTAAGAAATCAACAGGGTAAGCTGTTAGGGCTTAGTGAATCAAAAAATTGGACGAGATCCAAACAACAATTTTTTGGACAGGTTGCTCGGGGCATTGAACTAAACAGACCTGATATCTTCGTGCGGAGGGAAAAAGAAAAACCATGAGTGTTTGGGGAGGGCTAATACTAAATAAATCACATCCAAGCCCCTCATTTGTTTTCATAAATTGGTTCAAAGGTGGGGGTTGGGGCATTGGCCCCCTCGTCTTAGCACATATCTCTGCCTCGGGTAGTATGTTGGTACGTTGTATTTGTGATGTAAAATATATATGTTTTATATCAATTGGACCACCTAATATATATATATATATATTTTATATCAATTGGACCACCTTAACCAAAAATCATGACTACGACAGTGGTATGAACCGTATCGGGCATCACGGAGCTCCGGCAGCGCCGCGTCACAGGCCGCATGAACCGTCGTGTGGTTCCTGCTTCCGTCCCGCACCACCATGACGTCAATGTAACATTTCAACGTAGGTATGACTTCTGCTAATGTCACACTTAGATGTGTGATAATATCTCAAGTCTAGATGTTATGTAGTCAGACCGATGGCGGCGCCGGCAGGCATGGGCCTCCATCGGACGCACCTGCAGGCACCCATACCTGCATGTTCGGTTCATTCCCAGCCGATCAATCTAGGCTACGTCGAGGTCACGTCGTTGCGCTCGCTCGATGGAGGCATGCATGTGATGACGTAGATTATCACATGCAGCTATTCGATTAAGGTTGAACCAAAGATTCATTATCGATTCGTTATCACATGTGTTAGAATAAATTCGAGGCATACCATCGATCGTCCGAGGACCAAGCAATCACACGAGGCACGACACCGAGATTTGTTAACGAGATTCACCGATATGGCTACATCCCCGTGAAGGAAATATGCCCTAGAGGCAATAATAAAGTTATTATTTATTTCCTTATAATCATGATAAATGTTTATTATTCATGCTAGAATTGTATTTTCCGGAAACATAATACATGTGTGAATACATAGACAAACAGAGTGTCACTAGTATGCCTCTACTTGACTAGCTCGTTAATCAAAGATGGTTATGTTTCCTAACCATGAACAATGAGTTGTTATTTGATTAACGAGGTCACATCATTAGTAGAATGATCTTATTGACATGACCCATTCCATTAGCTTAGAGCCTGATCGTTTAGTATGTTGCTATTGCTTTCTTCATGACTTATACATGTTCCTATGACTATGAGATTATGCAACTCCCGTTTACCGGAGGAACACTTTGGGTACTACCAAACGTCACAACGTAAATGGGTGATTATAAAGGAGTACTACAGGTGTCTCCAATGGTCGATGTTGGGTTGGCGTATTTCGAGATTAGGATTTGTCACTCCGATTGTCGGAGAGGTATCTCTGGGCCCTCTCGGTAATACACATCACATAAGCCTTGCAAGCATTACAACTAATATGTTAGTTGTGAGATGATGTATTACGGAACGAGTAAAGAGACTTACCGGTAACGAGATTGAACTAGGTATTGGATACCGACGATCGAATCTCGGGCAAGTAACATACCGATGACAAAGGGAACAATGTATGTTGTTATGCGGTCTGACCGATAAAGATCTTCGTAGAATATGTAGGAGCCAATATGGGCATCCAGGTCCCGCTATTGGTTATTGACCAGAGACATGTCTCGGTCATGTCTACATTGTTCTCGAACCCGTAGGGTCCGCACGCTTAAGGTTACGATGACAGTTATATTATGAGTTTATGCATTTTGATGTACCGAAGGTTGTTCGGAGTCCCGGATGTGATCACGGACATTACGAGGAGTCTCGAAATGGTCGAGACATAAAGATTGATATATTGGAAGCCTATGTTTGGACATCGGAAGTGTTCCGGGTGAAATCGGGATTTTACCGGGTTACCGGGAGGTTACCGGAACCCCCCGGGAACCACATGGGCCTTCATGGGCCTTAGTGGAAAGGAGAAAGGGGCAGCCCAAGGGGGCTGCGCGCCTCCCCCCTTCTCCTAGTCCTATTAGGACTAGGAGAGGTGGCCGGCCACCCCTCTCCCTCTTTCCCCCTTGGGAATCCTAGTTGGAATAGGATTGGAGGGGAGTCCTACTCCCGGTAGGAGTAGGACTCCTCCTGCGCCTCCTCCTCCTGGCCGGCGCACCCTCCCCCCTTGGCTCCTTTATATACTGAGGCAGGGGCACCTCTAAACATACAAGTTGACACAAGTTGATCCACGTGATCGATTCCTTAGCCGTGTGCGGTGCCCCCTGCCACCATATTCCTCGATAATACTGTAGCGGAGTTTAGGCGAAGCCCTGCTGCTGTAGTTCATCAAGATCGTCACCACGCCGTCGTGCTGACGAAACTCTTCCCCGACACTTTGCTGGATCGGAGTCCGGGGATCGTCATCGAGCTGAACGTGTGCTCGAACTCGGAGGTACCGTAGTTTCGGTGCTTGATCGGTTGGATCGTGAAGACGTACGACTACTTCCTCTACGTCGTGTCATTGCTTCCGCAGTCGGTCTGCGTTGGGTACGTAGACAACACTCTCCTCTCGTTGCTATGCATCACATGATCCTATGTGCGCGTAAGAAAATTTTTGAAATTACTACGAAACCCAACAGTGGCATCCGAGCCTAGGTTAATGATGTTGATGTTATATGCACGAGTAGAACACAAGTGAGTTGTGGACGATACAAGTCATACTGCCTACCAGCATGTCATATTTTGGTTCAGCGGTATTGTTGGACGAGACGACCCGGACCAACCTTACGCGTACGCTTACGCGAGACCGGTTCCCTCGACGTGCTTTGCACAGAGATGGCTTGCGGGCGACTGCCTCTCCAACTTTAGTTGAACCAAGTATGGCTACGCCCGGTCCTTGCGAAGGTTAAAACGGAGTCTATTTGACAAACTATCGTTGTGGTTTTGATGCGTAGGTGAGATTGGTTCTTACTTAAGCCCGTAGCAGCCACGTAAAACATGCAACAACAAAGTAGAGGACGTCTAACTTGTTTTTGCAGGGCATGTTGTGATGTGATATGGTCAAGGCATGATGCTGAAATTTATTGTATGAGATGATCATGTTTTGTAACCAAGTTATCGGCAACTGGCAGGAGCCATATGGTTGTCGCTTTATTGTATGCAATGCAATCGCGATGTAATGCTTTACTTTATTACTAAACGTTGGTGATAGTCGTGGAAGCATAAGATTGGCGAGACGACAACGATGCTACGATGGAGATCAAGGTGTCGCGCCGGTGACGATGGTGATCATGACGGTGCTTCGGAGATGGAGATCACAAGCACAAGATAATGATGGCCATATCATATCACTTATATTGATTGCATGTGATGTTTATCTTTTTATGCATCTTATCTTGCTTTGATTGACGGTAGCATTATAAGATGATCTCTCACTAAATTATCAAGAAGTGTTCTCCCTGAGTATGCACCGTTGCAAAAGTTCTTCGTGCTGAGACACCACGTGATGATCGGGTGTGATAAGCTCTACGTTCAAATACAACGGGTGCAAAACAGTTGCGCACGCAGAATACTCAGGTTAAACTTGACGAGCCTAGCATATGCAGATATGGCCTCGGAACACGGAGACCGAAAGGTCGAGCGTGAATCATATAGTAGATATGATCAACATAATGATGTTCACCGATGAAACTACTCCATCTCACGTGATGATCGGATATGGTTTAGTTGATTTGGATCACGTGATCACTTAGAGGATTAGAGGGATATCTATCTAAGTGGGAGTTCTTTAATAATATGATTAATTGAACTTAAAATTTATCATGAACTTAGTCCCTGATAGTATCTTGCTTGTTTATGTTGATTGTAGATAGATGGCTCGTGCTGTTGTTCCGTTAAATTTTAATGCGTTCCTTGAGAAAGCAAAGTTGAAAGATGATGGTAGCAATTACACGGACTGGGTCCGTAACTTGAGGATTATCCTCATTGCTGCACAGAAGAATTACGTCCTGGAAGCACCGCTGGGTGCCAGGCCTGCTGCTGGAGCAACGCCAGATGTTATGAACGTCTGGCAGAGCAAAGCTGATGACTACTCGATAGTTCAGTGTGCCATGCTTTACGGCTTAGAATCGGGACTTCAACGATGTTTTGAACGTCATGGAGCATATGAGATGTTCCAGGAGTTGAAGTTAATATTTCAAGCAAATGCCCGGATTGAGAGATATGAAGTCTCCAATAAGTTCTATAGCTGCAAGATGGAAGAGAACAGTTCTGTCAGTGAGCATATACTCAAAATGTCTGGGTATAATAATCACTTGATTCAATTGGGAGTTAATCTTCCGGATGATTGCGTCATTGACAGAATTCTCCAATCACTGCCACCAAGCTACAAGAGCTTCGTGATGAACTATAATATGCAAGGGATGAACAAGACTATTCCCGAGCTCTTCGCAATGCTGAAAGCTGCGGAGGTAGAAATCAAGAAGGAGCATCAAGTGTTGATGGTTAACAAGACCACTAGTTTTAAGAAAAAGGGCAAAGGGAAGAAAAAGGGGAACTTCAAAATGAACGGCAAGCAAGTTGCTGCTCAAGAGAAGAAACCCAAGTCTAAACCTAAGCCTAAAACTGAGTGCTTCTACTGCAAGCAGACTGGTCACTGGAAGCGGAACTGCCCCAAGTATTTGGCGGATAAGAAGGATGGCAAGATGAACAAAGGTATATGTGATATACATGTTGTTGATGTGTACCTTACCAATGCTCGCAGTAGCACCTGGGTATTTGATACTGGTTCTGTTGCTAATATTTGCAACTCGAAACAGGGACTACAGAATAAGCGGGCACTGGCAAAGGACGAGGTGACGATGCGCGTGGGAAACGGTTCCAAAGTCGATGTGATCGCGGTCGGCACGCTACCTCTACATCTACCTTCGGGATTAGTATTAGACCTAAATAATTGTTATTTGGTGCCAGCGTTGAGCATGAACATTATATCTGGATCTTGTTTAATGCGAGACGGTTATTCATTTAAATCAGAGAATAATGGTTGTTCTATTTATATGAGTAATATCTTTTATGGTTATGCACCCTTGAAGAGTGGTCTATTCTTACTAAATCTCGATAGTAGTAATACACATATTCATAATGTTGAAACCAAAAGATGCAGAGTTGATAATGAAAGTGCAACTTATTTGTGGCACTGTCGTTTAGGTCATATCGGTGTAAAACGCATGAAGAAACTCCATACTAATGGACTTTTGGAACCACTTGATTATGAATCACTTGGTACTTGCGAACCGTGCCTCATGGGCAAGATGACTAAAACACCGTTCTCCGGTATTATGGAGAGAGCAACAGATTTGTTGGAAATCATACATACCGATGTATGTGGCCCGATGAATATTGAGGCTCGTGGCGGATATCGTTATTTTCTCACCTTCACAGATGATTTGAGCAGATATGGATATATCTACTTAATGAAGCATAAGTCTGAAACGTTTGAAAAGTTCAAAGAATTTCAGAGTGAAGTTGAAAATCATCGTAACAAGAAAATAAAGTTTCTACGATCTGATCGTGGAGGAGAATATTTGAGTTACGAGTTTGGTGTACATTTGAAAAATTGTGGAATAGTTTCGCAACTCACGCCACCCGGAACACCACAGCGTAATGGTGTGTCCGAACGTCGTAATCGTACTTTACTAGATATGGTGCGATCTATGATGTCTCTTACTGATTTACCGCTATCATTTTGGGGATATGCTTTAGAGACGGCCGCATTCACGTTAAATAGGGCACCATCAAAATCCGTTGAGACGACGCCTTATGAACTGTGGTTTGGCAAGAAACCAAAGTTGTCGTTTCTTAAAGTTTGGGGCTGCGATGCTTATGTGAAAAAGCTTCAACCTGATAAGCTCGAACCCAAATCGGAGAAATGTGTATTCATAGGATACCCAAAGGAAACTGTTGGGTACACCTTCTATCACAGATCCGAAGGCAAAACATTTGTTGCTAAGAATGGATCATTTCTAGAGAAGGAGTTTCTCTCGAAAGAAGTGAGTGGGAGGAAAGTAGAACTTGACGAGGTAACTGTACCTACTCCCTTACTGGAAAATAGTTCATCACAGAAAACTGTTTCAGTGACACCTACACCAGTTAGTGAGGAAGCCAATGATAATGATCATGAAACTTCAGATCAAGATATTACTGAACCACGTAGATCAACCAGAGTAAGATCCGCGCCAGAGTGGTACGGAAATCCTGTTCTGGAAGTCATGCTACTAGATCATGATGAACCTACGAACTATGAAGAAGCGATGGTGAGCCCAGATTCCGCAAAGTGGCTTGAAGCCATGAAATCTGAGATGGGATCCATGTATGAGAACAAAGTATGGACTTTGGTTGACTTGCCCGATGATCGGCAAGCAATTGAGAATAAATGGATCTTTAAGAAGAAGATTGACGCTGATGGTAATGTTACTGTCTACAAAGCTCGACTTGTCGCAAAAGGTTTTCGGCAAGTTCAAGGGATTGACTACGATGAGACCTTCTCACCCGTAGCGATGCTTAAGTCCGTCCGAATCATGTTAGCAATTGCCGCATTTTATGATTATGAAATTTGGCAAATGGATGTCAAAACTGCATTCCTGAATGGATTCCTGGAAGAAGAGTTGTATATGATGCAACCAGAAGGTTTTGTCGATCCAAAGGGAGCTAACAAAGTGTGCAAGCTCCAGCGATCCATTTATGGACTGGTGCAAGCCTCTCGGAGTTGGAATAAACGTTTTGATAGTGTGATCAAAGCATTTGGTTTTATACAGACTTTTGGAGAAGCCTGTATTTACAAGAAAGTGAGTGGGAGCTCTGTAGCATTTCTGATATTATGTGGATGACATATTACTGATTGGAAATGATATAGAATTTCTGGATAGCATAAAGGGATACTTGAATAAAAGTTTTTCAATGAAAGACCTCGGTGAAGCTGCTTACATATTAGGCATTAAGATCTATAGAGACAGATCAAGACGCTTAATTGGACTTTCACAAAGCACATACCTTGACAAAATTTTGAAGAAATTCAAAATGGATCAAGCAAAGAAAGGGTTCTTGCCTGTGTTACAAGGTGTGAAATTGAGTAAGACTCAATGCCCGACCACTGCAGAAGATAGAGAGAATATGAAAGATGTTCCCTATGCATCAGCCATAGGCTCTATCATGTATGCAATGCTGTGTACCAGACCTGATGTGTGCCTTGCTATAAGTTTAGCAGGGAGGTACCAAAGTAATCCAGGAATGGATCACTGGACAGCGGTCAAGAACATCCTGAAATACCTGAAAAGGACTAAGGATATGTTTCTCGTATATGGAAGTGACAAAGAGCTCATCGTAAAAGGTTACGTTGATGCAAGCTTTGACACTGATCCGGACGATTCAAAATTGCAAACCGGATACGTGTTTACATTAAACGGTGGAGCTGTCAGTTGGTGCAGTTCTAAACAAAGCGTCGTAGCGGGATCTACATGTGAAGCGGAATACATAGCTGCTTCGGAAGCAGCAAATGAAGGAGTCTGGATGAAGGAGTTCATATCCGATCTAGGTGTCATACCTAGTGCATCGGGTCCAATGAAAATCTTTTGTGACAATACTGGTGCAATTGCCTTGGCAAAGGAATCCAGATTTCACAAAAGGACCAAACACATCAAGAGACGCTTCAACTCCATCCGGGATCTAGTCCAGGTGGGAGACATAGAGATTTGCAAGATACATACGGATCTGAATGTTGCAGACCCGTTGACTAAGCCTCTTCCACGAGCAAAACATGATCAGCACCAAAGCTCCATGGGTGTTAGATTCATTACAGTGTAATCTAGATTATTGACTCTAGTGCAAGTTGGAGACTGAAGGAAATATGCCCTAGAGGCAATAATAAAGTTATTATTTATTTCCTTATAATCATGATAAATGTTTATTATTCATGCTAGAATTGTATTTTCCGGAAACATAATACATGTGTGAATACATAGACAAACAGAGTGTCACTAGTATGCCTCTACTTGACTAGCTCGTTAATCAAAGATGGTTATGTTTCCTAACCATGAACAATGAGTTGTTATTTGATTAACGAGGTCACATCATTAGTAGAATGATCTGATTGACATGACCCATTCCATTAGCTTAGCACCTGATCGTTTAGTATGTTGCTATTGCTTTCTTCATGACTTATACATGTTCCTATGACTATGAGATTATGCAACTCCCGTTTACCGGAGGAACACTTTGGGTACTACCAAACGTCACAACGTAAATGGGTGATTATAAAGGAGTACTACAGGTGTCTCCAATGGTCGATGTTGGGTTGGCGTATTTCGAGATTAGGATTTGTCACTCCGATTGTCGGAGAGGTATCTCTAGGCCCTCTCGGTAATACACATCACATAAGCCTTGCAAGCATTACAACTAATATGTTAGTTGTGAGATGATGTATTACGGAACGAGTAAAGAGACTTGCCAGTAACGAGATTGAACTAGGTATTGGATACCGACGATCGAATCTCGGGCAAGTAACATACCGATGACAAAGGGAACAACGTATGTTGTTATGCGGTCTGACCGATAAAGATCTTCGTAGAATATGTAGGAGCCAATATGGGCATCCAGGTCCCGCTATTGGTTATTGACCAGAGACATGTCTCGGTCATGTCTACATTGTTCTCGAACCCGTAGGGTCCGCACGCTTAAGGTTACGATGACAGTTATATTATGAGTTTATGCATTTTGATGTACCGAAGGTTGTTCAGAGTCCCGGATGTGATCACGGACATGACGAGGAGTCTCGAAATGGTCGAGACATAAAGATTGATATATTGGAAGCCTATGTTTGGACATCGGAAGTGTTCCGGGTGAAATCGGGATTTTACCGGGTTACCGGGAGGTTACCGGAACCCCCCGGGAACCACATGGGCCTTCATGGGCCTTAGTGGAAAGGAGAAAGGGGCAGCCCAAGGGGGCTGCGCGCCTCCTCCCTTCTCCTAGTCCTATTAGGACTAGGAGAGGTGGCCGGCCACCCCTCTCCCTCTTTCCCCCTTGGGAATCCTAGTTGGAATAGGATTGGAGGGGAGTCCTCCTCCCGGTAGGAGTAGGACTCCTCCTGCGCCTCCTCCTCCTGGCCGGCGCACCCTCCCCCCTTGGCTCCTTTATATACTGAGGCAGGGGCACCTCTAAACACACAAGTTGACACAAGTTGATCCACGTGATCGATTCCTTAGCCGTGTGCGGTGCCCCCTGCCACCATATTCCTCGATAATACTGTAGCGGAGTTTAGGCGAAGCCCTGCTGCTGTAATTCATCAAGATCGTCACCACGCCGTCGTGCTGACGAAACTCTTCCCCGACACTTTGCTGGATCGGAGTCCGGGGATCGTCATCGAGCTGAACGTGTGCTCGAACTCGGAGGTGCCGTAGTTTCGGTGCTTGATCGGTTGGATCGTGAAGACGTACGACTACTTCCTCTACGTCGTGTCATCGCTTCCGCAGTCGGTCTGCGTTGGGTACGTAGACAACACTCTCCTCTCGTTGCTATGCATCACATGATCCTGTGTGCGCGTAGGAAAATTTTTGAAATTACTACGAAACCCAACACCCCGGGCTTGATTACGGGCGCTCCTCCCCATGACACCGTCACAATACCGCACACCGGCCACCCGAGCGCCGGCACACGCCGCCGGCTCTGTCACACCCAAGCAAGTTCATGCATTAGAGTGATTGCATCATGTTTAATTTTCCCAGAAAGATGAAATGAGGATGACAGAACCCCCACCCCCCCTGGAACAACCAGGGTTTACTAAAAAACTTTTCAATGAACTTGAAATGCCCTTCTAAAAAGCCCACCCTTTTTGTTTTGGGTTAAAACCTTTGAAAAAATGATGCACATTTTTCTAGGACATCTTAAGGTCATTGGCTTAATCCATATAGTATTTGCATTTGGGCATTTAAATGCTATAAAATATTTTAAATGCTCAAATAATCATAAACTAAAATGTTTACTGTAGGATATACTCTAAGCAGTAGCCATGATTAATTTTATGATTTTTGGAAATGCCCTGGCATTTTTAATAAAGCCCTAAAGATACAGAAATAATAGAAAATAAATAAAAGCAGAAAAAGAGAGAGGGAAAGGAATTTACCTGGCGCAGCCCACCCAGCCCACTGGCCGGCCCAGCACTGTGTTGGCCCATGCCAGTCATCGCCTCCCTCTGCCAATAGGCAGAGGAGGGACATGGCGCGCGCGCCCGAGCTCGCCACGCCACCTCCCTGCTCACCTGCTTCACTTGGTTACCGCCTCGACGCCGCGCACGTCTCCTCGGTGCCGCCCCAGACTACCCGACACCTCACACTCCCCCCCTGCTCTCTTCCTCGCTCCCCCGACGCCATGGCCGACGCAGCCGCGCCCGCACCATCGTGAAAGCTGCGGCCATCGTCGTCCACTCGTCGCCTTGCCGTGCCAAAAAGCTCCGCCGTCGTCCACTGCTTCGCCTTGACCCATCCCCAAGTGCTCGCTCGCCCCGGAGACGTTGCACCGAGCTCGTCCCGATCTGCCATCGCCGGAGATCCCCCTCGCCGCCCTGCTTGCTCCGGCTCTTCCCCGAGCTCGCCGTTCGCTCCCCTGCAACCGCCGTGAGCCCCTCTTCCTCTCCCCTCCTCTCTCAATCTCGCATCCGTCCCGTAGCTCCATTTCCCACCGCGGCCGAGAGCTTCTCGCCGCCGACCATGGCGCAGCCGTGGCCACAGCCGCGCAAGCTCACAACGGAGCGCCTCACCGTGCTCAGGAAGCCCCCATGAGTCTAACGCACACACCCACTCGCCCTCACGTGCACCGTAGCACCGACCCCGACCTCACCCGAGCCCCGGCGACCGCCAAGGTCGACGCCGGCGACGACTCCGGCCACTCCAGGCCCAACCACCTACACCACTCGACGCGGATGAGTGCCCGCGTCACGTAGATGCCCTCCGCTGGCCAAATGGTCGCCGGAGGAGGAAACCCGCACCCCTCCGCCGTCCTTGGCCTTGGCGGTGACGAGCCCCGGGTCAATTCCGGCGAGTTTGACCCGGTTTGACCCCAGTTTGACCCCGCCTGAGTCAATGACATGTGGAGCCGGCTCATAGCTAAATTAGTTTATTTTTTAATTAGTGCTAATCACACTGTTAAGGGTTAATGACCTTGCTAACTAACCCCCGTCTCACTGACATGTGGGCCCAGGGCCTAACTAACCTAGTTTAGTGCTAACAAAACACTAACTAACTCTGTTAGTTAGTTGTGACATTGACAGATGGGGCCCACCAGTCAGGTTTGACCTGGGCTGGCGCCTTTGACTCGCTGACGTCACACTGATGCCAGGTTGACGCAGCAAATCCCTTTCTGTATTTATTCTTATATAGGAAATTCCAGAAAATAACCAAAACTTCTAAAATTCATAACTTTTAATCTATAACTCCAAATGCAAAGTTTTATATATGTAATTTGATCAGAAAAATTCAATATTTCCATCTGTAATGGTTTCATGCATGACAAAACACTTTAACCTTGCTGTTTAGGTGAAACAAGATAATACACTTATAATGCTTAATAACATAAGCTTCCATTTGAATCTTTGATTCAAATGGACCCAATTCAACTTGTTTCACATTGCATTAGGCAGGACACCTCATTTTGCCATGTCATAGCATGCATCATATTTTTTAACAGAAAGCATGCATCATATTGTTGCATATTGCCATGTGATGATTATATTTTGTGGTGTCTTTCGTGGTAGGTTCTGCCTCTGAGGATATCTCCGAGTATCCAACTGAAGGGCAGTACCCTACTACCACTCCATCAGGAAAGCAGCCCCATTGATCATATCGATACAATCCCATGTTCTCACCTCTTCTCTCACTTACTGCATTATCTTTCTGCTCTCACTTACTGCATTAAGACAACAAACGTTTCAAACTGTTGTGTGCTACGGTAGTTGAACCCTTCTCCTCTGCATGGCCTGTCATTGCCACAGTAACTAGATGAAACCCACTAGCATGTGTAGGAGTTGATTGAGCCATGTATGTGTTTCCTACCTTGCTATGCCTGCTATGCTTAGAGTTGAGTCAGGTCTGGTTCATCTGGGTGATGGGCTAGAGTGAAATGATTATGTCGGTAATGTGAGAGATGTGTTGAACATGATTTGGTAAAGGTATCGATGAGAGGCCATGTAGGAGTACATGGTGGGTTGTTTCATTGAGGCCGTCCCTAAGAACTGAGATATGTATGTGTGATTTAAGAATCAGTTACTACCATGCATTGGGATCCTTAATTGACCCTCTCGGCTTCTTAATCACCCTAGTACTCTGTCCAGGAGTTGCAACTAGTTTCTGGTGTTTGTAGGTTATGTGTTGGCGGTTGTGCGTAGCGCTGACCCTAGGGGTGGGCTATGATGCGGTAGATACACCATGGCACGGTGTAACGAGTCACCCGTTTGGTGTCTTGGGAACCCTGTTCACATCATTCGGGCCGTATGTGGAAACCTCGGCCGGACTCCCTGCGGATGGAACCTGGATAGGCGATAAACCTGGACTAGAGACTTGAGTGTTTAGGTAGGCCGTGGCCGACACCCTCGTTGGGCTTCTGCTTGAAAGTTGCCGAGTACATGTCGTGTAAACGACGGTAAGTGGTGAGAGCATGTATGAAGAAGTACACCCCTGCAGGGTTAACATCATCTATTCGAATAGCCGCGTCCGCGGTAAAGGACTACTTGGTTGCCTATACAGTTCATAGACAAGTTAATGGTTACTACTAAAAGACTCAAGCTAAGTGTGAGTACCGAGGATGGCCCTCTCGTAGGATGACGAGGGAGGATCCCCGGTGGAGTATTGTGTTGGTGATTAGTGGACTCGTGTGCGAAAACTATTTTACTAGTGCTGTCTCATAGGATAGCTTAGCCAAAAGTCAAAGATGGCTTGCTGCAATAACTCCACCTCCTTCTTGAGAATGAGCATGTATAGTAGGATTTGTTGTAAGACTTGCTGAGTACCTTTGTACTCATGTTGCTTCAATTACTGTTTTCAGACGACAACACCGCCCCCTCCGATGGGTTTTATGTAGACCTCGATGTCGATGAGTAACTTGCCACCCAGGTGATGATCCTGGCCATGGAGGGCCCTATGTAGATAGACAGGCTTCGACAAGCCTTCTTCTTTCTAGTGTCTGTACTCAGACTATTTGCTTCCACATGTGCTTGTATGCTTGTATGACTTGAGTGTCGGGTCATGTGACCCCTATCTGTATGAACATGTTATGTATGGCTCTCTGGAGCCTTTAAATAAAGTACTTGAGTTGTAGAGTTTTGTTGTGATGCCATGTTGTATTTGCACATATCGAGCATATTGTGTGTATGATTGAAATGCTTGGTATGTGTGGGATCCGACAATCTAGTTGTTTATCCTTGGCAGCCTCTCTTATGGGGAAATGTAGTCTAGTGCTCCTCGAGCCATAGTAGTCCGCTACAGCCCGGTTCACCGGAGTCCTGCTAGCCCAGCACTACTGCTCAGGACACTTGACTGGCCGGCATGTGTTTCACTTCATGCCTATGTCTGTCCCTTCGGAGAAATGTCACACGGTGACATCCGGAGTCCTGCCTAGCCTGCTACAGCCCGGGTTCCCCGGAGTCCTGTTAGCCCAGTGCTACAGCCCGGATTCACACGCTGTTGACCGACATGCTCGATATGATTCATGTATGCCTGTCCCCATAGATCTGTGCCGCTTTGGGTTCACGACTAGCCATGTCGGCCCGGGTTCTCTGTCTTATGGATGCTAGCGACACTATCATATACGTGAGCCAAATGGCGCAAACGGTCCCGGGCCATGGTAAGCCGACACCTGTGGGGATACCATCCGTGAGGCCGCAATGTGATATGAGGTGTTACCACCTAGATCGATGTGACTTGGAATCGGGGTCTTGATAGGCTCCCCCTTGCGTGCCCGTGCTATTATGTTGGCATAGTTGACTGAAGGAAATATGCCCTAGAGGCAATAATAAAGTTATTATTTATTTCCTTATATGATAAATGTTTATTATTCATGCTAGAATTGTATTAACCGGAAACATAATACATGTGTGAATACATAGACAAACAGAGTGTCACTAGTATGCCTCTACTTGACTAGCTCGTTAATCAAAGATGGTTATGTTTCCTAACCATGGACAAAAAGTTGTTATTTGATTAACGGGATCACATCATTAGTTGAATGATCTGATTGGCATGACCCATTCCATTAGCTTAGCACCCGATCGTTTAGTATGTTGCTATTGCTTTCTTCATGACTTATACATGTTCCTATGACTATGAGATTATGCAACTCCCGTGTGCCAGAGGAACACTTTGTGTGCTACCAAACGTCACAACGTAACTGGGTGATTTTAAAGGTGCTCTACAGGTGTCTCCAAAGGTACATGTTGGGTTGGCGTATTTCAAGATTAGGATTTGTCACTCCGATTGTCGGAGAGGTATCTCTGGGCCCTCTCGGTAATGCACATCACATAAGCCTTGCAAGCATTGCAACTAATGAGTTAGTTGCGGGATGATGTATTACAGAACGAGTAAAGAGACTTGCCGGTAACGAGATTGAACTAGGTATTGGAATACCGACGATCGAATCTCGGGCAAGTAACATACCGATGACAAAGGGAACAACGTATGTTGTTATGCGGTCTGACCGATAAAGATCTTCGTAGAATATGTAGGAGCCAATATGAGCATCCAGGTTCCGCTATTGGTTATTGACCGGAGACGTGTCTCGGTCATGTCTACATTGTTCTCGAACCCGTAGGGTCCGCACGCTTAAGGTTACGATGACAGTTATATTATGAGTTTATGCATTTTGATGTACCGAAGTTTTTTCGGAGTCCCGGATGTGATCACGGACATGATGAGGAGTCTCGAAATGGTCGAGACATAAAGATTGATATATTGGAAGCCTATGTTTGGATATCGGAAGTGTTCCGGGTGAAATCGGCATTTTACCGGAGTACCGGGAGGTTACCGGAACCCCCCGGGAGGTACATGGGCCTTGATGGGACTTAGTGGAAGAAGAGGAGAGGCGGCCAGGTCTGGGCCGCGCGCCCCTCCCCCCTAGTCCGAATAGGACAAGGAGAGAGGGGGCCGGCGCCCACTTCCTTCTCTCTCTCTCTTTTCCCACCTCGCGAGTCCTATTCCAACTAGGATTGGGGGAGAAGTCCTACTCCCGGAGGGAGTAGGACTCCTCCTGGCGCGCCCTATGTGGCCGGCCGGCCTCCCCCTTTTAGTCCTTTATATACGGAGGCAGGGGCACCCCAGAAACACACAAGTTGATCCACGTGATCTTATTCTTAGCCGTGTGCGGCGCCCCCAGCCACCATAGTCCTCGATAATATTGTAGCGGTGCTTTGGCGAAGCCCTGCGGCTGTAGTACATCAAGATCGTCACCACGCCGTCGTGCTGACGGAACCCTTTCCCGACACTTTGCTGGATCGGAGTCTGGGGATCGTCATCGAGCTGAACGTGTGCTAGAACTCGGAGGTGCCGTAGTTTCGGTGCTTGATCGGTCGGGCCGTGGAGACGTACGACTACATCAACCAAACGCTTCCGTTGTCGATCTACTAGGTACGTAGATCACACTCTCCCCTTGTTGCTATGCATCACCATAATCTTGCGTGTGCGTAGGAAAATTTTGAAATTACTATGTTCCCCAATAGTGGTATCAGAGCCTAGGTTTTTATGGTTTGATGTTATATGCACGAGTAGAACACAAGTGAGTTGTGGGCGATATAAGTCATACTGCTTACCAGCATGTCATACTTTGGTTCGGCGGTGTTGTTGGACGAAGCGGCCCGGACCGACATTACGCGTACGCTTACGCGAGACCGGTTCTCCCGACGTGCTTTGCACAAAGGTGGCTAGCGGGTGACAATTTCTTCAACTTTAGTTGAACCGAGTGTGGCTACGCCCGGTCCTTGCGAAGGTTAAAACAGCACCAACTTGACAAACTACCATTGTGGTTTTGATGCATAGGTAAGATTGGTTCTTGCTTAAGCCCGTAGCAGCCACGTAAAACTTGCGACAACAAAGTAGAGGACGTCTAACTTGTTTTTGCAGGGCATGTTGTGATGTGATATGGTCAAAACGTGATGAGATATAAGTTGTTGTATGAGATGATCATGTTTTGTTAAAGTTATTGGCAACTGGCAAAAGCCTTATGGTTGTCCCTTTATTGCATAAGATGCAAGCGCCAAATAATTGCTTTACTTTATCGCTATGCGATAGCAATAGTTGCAAGAGCAATAGTTGGCGAGATGACCGTGTGACGACACATTGATATAGATCAAGATGATGGAGATCATGGTGTCATGCCGGTGACGATAGAGATCATGACAGTACTTTGGACATGGAGATCAAAGGCGCAAGATGATGATGGCCATTTCATGTCACATATTTTGATTGCATATGATGTTTATCTTTTATACATCTTATTTTGCTTAGTTTGACGGTAGCATTTTAAGATGATCTCTCACTAATTATCAAGAAGTGTTCTCCCTGAGTATGCACCGTTGCGAAAGTTCTTCGTGCTGAGACACCACGTGATGATCGGGTGTGATAGGTTCTACGTTCAAATACAACGGGTGCAAAACAGTTGCACACGCGGAATACTCAGGTTATACTTGACGAGCCAAGCATATACAGATATGGCCTCGGAACACGGAGATCGAAAGGTCGAGCGTGAATCATATAGTAGATATGATCAACATAGTGATGTTCACCAATGAAACTACTCCATGTCACGTGATGATCGGACATGGTTTAGTTGATTTGGATCACGTGATCACTTAGAGGATTAGAGGGATGTCTGTCTAAGTGGGAGTTCTTAACTAAAATGATTAATTGAACTTAAGTTTATCATGAACTTAGTCCTGGTAGTATTTTGCAAATCATGTTGTAGATCAATAGCTCGCGTTGTTGCTTCCCTGTGTTTATTTTGATATGTTCCTAGAGAAAATTGTGTTGAAAGATGCTAGTAGTAAAGATGCGGGTTGGATCCGTGATCTGAGGTTTATCCTCATTGCTGCACAGAAGAATTATGTCCTTGATGCACCGCTAGGTGACAGACCTATTGCAGGAGCAGATGCAGACGTTATGAACGTTTGGCTAGCTCAATATGATGACTACTTGATAGTTTAGTGCACCATGCTTAACGGCTTAGAATTGGGACTTCAAAGACGTTTTGAACGTCATGGACCATATGAGATGTTCCTGGAGTTGAAGTTAATATTTCAAGCAAATACCCGAGTTGAGAGATATGAAGTCTCCAATAAGTTCTATAGCTAAAAGATGGAGGAGAATCGCTCAACTAGTGAGCATGTGCCCAGATTGTCTGAGTACTACAATCGCTTGAATCAAGTGGGAGTTAATCTTCCAGATAAGATAGTGATTGACAGAATTCTCTAGTCACCATCACCAAGTTAGTAGAACTTCGTGATGAACTATGATATGCAAGGGATAACAGAAACGATTCCCAAGCTCTTCGTAATGCGGAAATTGACGAAGGTAGAAATGGAGAAAAACATCAAGTGTTGATGGTAGACAAGATCACTAGTTTCAAGAAAAGGGCAGAGGGAAGAAGGGGAACTTCAAGAAGAACAGCAAGCAAGTTGCTGCTCAAGTGAAGAAGCCCAAGTCTGGTCCTAAGCCTGAGACTAAGTGCTTCTACTGCAAAGGGACTGGTCACTGGAAGCGGAACTGCCCCAAGTATTTGGCGGATAAGAAGGATGGCAAAGTGAACAAAAGTATATTTGATATACATGTTATTGATGTGTACTTTACTAGTGTTTATAGCAACCCCTCAGTATTTGATACTAGTTCAGTTGCTAAGATTAGTAACTCGAAATAGGAGTTGCAGAATAAACAGAGACTAGTTAAGGGTGAAGTGACGATGTGTGTTGGAAGTAGTTCCAAGATTGATATGATCATCATCGCACACTCCCCTATACTTTCGGGATTAGTGTTGAACCTAAATAAGTGTTATTTGGTTTTTGCGTTGAGCATGAATATGATTTGATCATGTTTATTGCAATACGGTTATTCATTAAAGTCAGAGAATAATTGTTGTTCTGTTTACATGAATAAAACCTTCGATGGTCATACACCCAATGAAACAAGTTCATTGGATCTCGATCGTAGTGATACACATATTCATAATATTGAAACCAAAAGATGCAAAGCTAATAATGATAGTGCAACTTATTTGTGGCACTGCCGTTTAGGTCATATTGGTGTAAAGCGCATGAAGAAACTCCATGTTGATGGGCTTTTGGAATCACTTGATGCTTGCGAACCATGCCTTATTGGCAAGATGACTAAAACGCCGTTCTCCGGAACAATGAAGCAAGCAACAGATTTGTTGGAAATCATACATACTGATGTATGTGGTCCGATGAATATTAAGGCTTGTAGCAGGTATCATTATTTTTGACCTTCACAGATGATTTGAGCAGATATGGGGATATCTACTTGATGAAACATAAGTCTGAAACATTTGATCAGTTCAAAGAATTTCAGAGTGAAGTGGAAAATCATCGTGACTAGAAAATAAAAGTTTCTACGATATGATCGCATAGGTAAAATATATGAATTACGAGTTTGGCCTTCAATTAAAACAATGTGAAATAGTTTCACTACTCACGCCACCTGGAACACCATAGTGTAATGGTGTGTCCGAACGTCATAACCGTACTTTATTAGATATAGTGCGATCTATGATGTCTCTTACCGATCTACCACTATCGTTTTGGGGTTATGCATTAGAGACAGCTGCATTCACGTTAAATAGGGCACCATCTAAATCCGTTGAGACGACACCGTGTGAACTATGGTTTGGCAAGAAACCTAAGCTGTCATTTCTTAAAGTTTGGAGTTGCGATGCTTATGTGAAAAAGTTTCATCTCGATAAGCTCAAACTCAAATCGGAGAAAATTGTCTTCATAGGATACCCAAAGGAGACAGTTGGGTACACCTTCTATCACAGATCCGAAGGCAAGACATTCGTTGCTAAGAATGGATCCTTTCTAGAGAAGGAGTTTCTCTCGAAAGAAGTGAGTGGGAGGAAAATAGAAAACTTGATAAGGTAATTGTACCTTCTCCCTTATTGGAAAATAGTTCATCACAGAAATATGTTCCTGTGACTACTACACCAATTAGTGAGGAAGCTAATGATGATGATCATGTAACTTCAGATCAAGTTACTACCGAATCTCGTAGGTAACCAGAGTGAGATCCGCACCAGAGTGGTATGGTAATCCTATTCTGGAGGTCATGTTACTTGACCATGACGAACCTACGAACTATGAGGAAGCGATGATGAGCCCAGATTCCGCGAAATGGTTTGAGGCCATGAAATCTGAGATATGATCCATGTATGAGAACAAAGTATGGACTTTGATGGATTTGCCCGATGATCGGCAAGCCATAGAAAATAAATGGATCTTCAAGAGGAAGATGGATGCTGATAGTAGTGTTACTATCTACAAAGCTAGAATTGTCGCAAAAGGTTTTTGACAAGTTCAAGGTGTTGACTACGATGAGATTTTCTCACTCGTATCTATGCTTAAGTCTGTCCGAATCATGTTAGCAATTGCCGCATTTTATGAAATCTGGCAAATGGATAAACAAAACTGCATTCCTTAATGGATTTACTAAAGAAAGAGTTGTATATGATGCAACTAGAAGGTTTTGTCGATCCTAAAGGTGTTAACTAAATATGCAAGCTCCAGCGATCCATCTATGGACTGGTGCAAGAATCTCGGAGTTGGAATATACGCTTTGATAAGTTGATCAAAGCATATAGTTTTACACAGACTTGCGGTGAAGTCTGTATTTACAAGAAAGTGAGTGGGAGCACTACATCATTTCTGATAAGTATATGTGTATGACATATTGTTGATCGGAAATAATGTAGAATTATTCTGCAAAGCATAAAGGAGTTTTTGAAAGGAGTTTTTCAAAGAAAGACCTCGGTAAAGCTGCTTACATATTGAGTATCAAGATCTATAGAGATAGATCAAGACGCTTGATAAGTTTTTCAATAAGTACATACCTTGACAAGATTTTGAAGTAGTTCAAAATGGAACAGTCAAAGAAAAAGTTTCTTGCCTGTGTTACAAGGTGTGAAGTTGAGTAAGACTCAAAGCCCGACCACGGCAGAAGATAGAAAGAGAATGAAAGTCATTCCCTATGCCTCAGTCATAGGTTCTATAAAGTATGCCATGCTGTGTACCAGATCTATTGTATACCATACACTGTGTTAAGAGAGGGAGTACAATAGTGATCTAAGAGTAGATCAATGGACAGCGGTCAAAATTATCCTTACTGGAATAAGGACATGTTTCTCGATTACGGAGGTGACAAAAGGTTCGTCGTAAAGGGTTACGTCGATGCAAGTTTTGACACTGATCCAGATGATTCTAAGTCTCAATCTGGATACATATTGAAAGTGGGAGCAATTAGCTAGAGTAGCTCCATGTAGAGCATTGTTGACATAGAAATTTGCAAAATACATGCGGATCTGAATGTGACAGACCCGTTGACTAAACTTCTCTCACAAGCAAAACATGATCACTTTTTGGGTCTTAATCACATAGCGATGTGAACTAGATTATTGAATCTAGTAAACCCTTTGGGTGTTAGTCACATGGAGATGTGAACCAATCACATAAAGATGTGAACTATTGATGTTAAATCACATGGCGATGTGATCTAGATTATTAACTCTAGTGCAAGTGGGAGACTGAAGGAAATATGCCCTAGAGGCAATAATAAAGTTATTATTTCTTTCCTTATATCATGATAAATGTTTATTATTCATGCTAGAATTGTATTAACCGGAAACATAATACATGTGTGAATACATAGACAAACAGAGTGTCACTAGTATGCCTCTACTTGACTAGCTCGTTAATCAAAGATGGTTATGTTTCCTAACCATGCACAAAGAGTTGTTATTTGATTAATGGGATCACATCATTAGTTGAATGATCTGATTGACATGACCCATTCCATTAGCTTAGCACCCGATCGTTTAGTATGTTGCTATTGCTTTCTTCATGACTTATACATGTTCCTATGACTATGAGATTATGCAACTCCCGTGTGCCGGACGAACACTTTGTGTGCTACCAAACGTCACAACGTAACTGGGTGATTATAAAGGTGCTCTACAGGTGTCTCCAAAGGTACATGTTGGGTTGGCGTATTTCAAGATTAGGATTTGTCACTCCGATTGTCAGAGAGGTATCTCTGGGCCCTCTTGGTAATGCACATCACTTAAGCCTTGCAAGCATTGCAACTAATGAGTTAGTTGTGGGATGATGTATTATAGAACGAGTAAAGAGACTTGCTGGTAACGAGATTGAACTAGGTATTGGAATACCGACGATCGAATCTCGCGCAAGTAACATACCGATGACAAAGGGAACAACATATGTTGTTATGCGGTCTGACCAATAAAGATCTTCCTAGAATATGTAGGAGCCAATATGAGCATCCAGGTTCCGCTATTGGTTATTGACCGGAGACGTGTCTCGGTCATGTCTACATTGTTCTCGAATCCATAGGGTCCGCACGCTTAAGGTTACGATGACAGTTATATTATGAATTTATGCATTTTGATGTACCGAAGTTTGTTCAGAGTCTCGGATGTGATCACGGACATGACGAGGAGTCTCGAAATGGTCGAGACATAAAGATTGATATATTGGAAGCCTATGTTTGGATATCGGAAGTGTTCCGGGTGAAATCGGCATTTTACCGGAGTACCGGGAGGTTACCGGAACCCCCCGGGAGGTTCATGGGCCTTGATGAGCCTTAGTGGAAGAAGAGGAGAGGCGGCCAGGGCTGGGCCGCGCGCCCCTCCCCCTAGTCCGAATAGGACAACGAGAGAGGGGGTCGGCCCTCACTTCCTTCTCTCTCTCTCTTTTCCCACCTCGCGAGTCCTATTCCCACTAGGATTGGGGGAGAAGTCCTACTCCCGGAGGGAGTAGGACTCCTCCTGGCGTGCCCTATGTGGCCGGCCGGCCTCCCCCTTTTAGTCCTTTATATACAGAGGCAGGGGCACCCCAGAAACACACAAGTTGATCCACGTGATCTTATTCTTAGCCGTGTGCGGCGCCCCCAGCCACCATAGTCCTCGATAATATTGTAGCGGTGCTTTGGCGAAGCCCTGCGGCAGTAGTACATCAAGATCGTCACCACGCTGTCGTGCTGACGGAACTCTTCCCCGACACTTTGCTGGATCGGAGTCCGGGGATCGTCATCGAGCTGAACGTGTGCTAGAACTCGAAGGTGCCGTAGTTTCGGTGCTTGATCGGTCGGGCCGTGGAGACATATGACTACATCAACCAAACGCTTCCGTTGTCGATCTACTAGGTACGTAGATCACACTCTCCCCTCGTTGCTATGCATCACCATGATCTTGCGTATGCGTAGGAAAATTTTGAAATTACTATGTTCCCCAATATTGACATCATGTGTGTAGCCCCGCTATATATGAGAGGCCTAGGATACAAGTGTCTTACTAGGACACGACTCCATATCCTATCTAAACACAATACTTCTCAGAGTCCAACTTTCGACTCAACTCCAACAAACTCCACCTTGGCGAATATCTTCCACCACCTTGAATTTGTCAATGCGTCAAACTTCCATGTACTCCGGACTTGTGTTGTCTTCTTTGTAGCTTACTGAGAGCTACTCGACGAGTCTGACCCAGACCCGCCGCCGCCGTGAGACCCCGCAGCTACTCCTGCAACTCCAGTCTTCGTGACTCCACCTACAATAGTGCTCCTTGAAGTCTTCCGATCGAATCTCAACCGTTCTCATCACGATATCGATCGAAACATCAAATCTTCCTCTAAATCGAATCAACGCCTCTGCAAACCTTCGGTCTTCAACCATAGCTCTAATACCACTTGTTAGAATAAATTCGAGGCATACCGTCAATCATCCGAGGACCAAGCAATCACACGAGGCACGACACCGAGATTTGTTAACGAGGTTCACCGATATGGCTACATCCCCGGGGCCTGACTACGGGCGCTCCTCCCCGTGACACCGTCACAATACCGCACACCGGTCACTCGGGCGCCGGCAGACGCCGCCGGCTCCCCCTTGCGTGCCTGTGCTATTATGTTGGCATAGGTTACATCATGTGTCTAGCCCCGCTATATATGAGAGGCCTAGGATACAAGTGTCTTACTAGGACACGACTTCATATCCTATCTAAACACAATACTACTCAGAGTCCAACTGTAACCTAACTTGTACACAATATTCGACACAACTCCAACAGCATGTGCCTTTTTATTTCCAAACTTTCCATCCAGATCACGTGGAGATCCTCATGTCATCTGTGATAGTATGTATCCGAGTCATTTACCCTGGAAAAAAAACATGATGATTACGTGTGGTAACAAATTTTGTTATCTTAGATGAAAACCTTGCAAGGCTTCTGCTATAATAATTTGTGAATGTACTCAATGCTTTTATTGTCTGGATGATTACGCGTGGTAACAAATTTTATTGTCCGGAAGGTGTTGCCGTAAAATGGAGTTTAATGATTTTGGGTAGCACTAACATGCAAGGAGCTAATGCAATGCAAACTCAATCCTTTTGCTTTCTTTGCTAAGTTAGAGAATTACTATTTCCCTAATGTTTTGGCTAACTTTAAACTTATTAGTACTAGTATGCATGCACGTGCAATGCTCGTCTTAATATAACGGAGTGATTTTGGAGTGTGAGTCAAATCAGGTAAATAAATAAATAACAGAGTGATTTTCATAAGAGGAATAAAAAGGTTCAACGATTTGCTAATAGATAGAGCCAGAAGAAATATTACGAATGAATATATTCATGGTTGAGACTTGAGACCCTCTCGCTTCCATTTATCCATCCAAATCACTCTTTCATCACCCAATGAAATTGTCCAACCACCGGTGACTACTTCTCAAGTCATTTCCCTGGATCAGTATCTTGCACTATAGATCGCTTCCATTTCTCCATTAAGAACCTCCCGTCAACGCGATTACCGCGCGCGCTGCCGGCCCTCACAGATTGGATGCGTATGCCATGAGAGGTACGCACACGGACGTAGTGGAGAACAGCAGTAAGCAGCTTAACTTTTTCTGCATGGGTAAAATGTCGATGGTTCTGGAAGGCAGCAGCATCTTCCCTGCTACTGTAGCGTGTACTGTTGATGCGAATCCAGCATTTTGAACCATTGGATGGACTATATCAACGGCTAAGGTTGATTCTTGGTCTTGAAGTTTAAAAGTCTCAAACTGGTACAATATACATAAATATAAATATAAATAAATAAATAAATATAAAAATAAAAATAAAATATAGTATAGTATATTGTATATAGTATAGGGTATATTGCATATAGTATATAGTATATTGTATAGATACACGCTTTTGTAATTTTGACCCTGCTTATTTTGCTTTGTTTGAATCTTCTTGGTAGGGTCAACTATAAGCAGTGAATGAAATCATACCTACTCCTTGGGAAAAGCAACTACTATCACACAACAATAATAAAGGCATGAAATTATGTTTTTTTTGTCAGCTTAAACAATTGATTTCTTGTGATCCAACCTTTTCTCTTGTACATGCCTTGTCTTTGCTCGTGGTGCCGCACCGGCTCTCCATGCAAAGAGGAGAAACAACCTTGCCGGGTTGCCACACCCAAGGGCCAAGGAGGAGGAGTGGCCGCTCCTGGAAGGCGTGGAGCAGGGGGCAGTGCAAGGGGCCGTGGAGCAGAGGAGCACAGGCGATCTAGCGATCATTCGGATTGGCTCAGCCCATTTAAGCGTTTTCAGCATTCCCTGTTTTGGGAACCTTCTAGAGGTTCCCAGTTGGTTTTTTACGGTTTTGGGAAACTTCTAGCAGGTTCCCGAACCAGATTTTTTTTTATGTTCTCTTTCTCTTTCTTTTATTTTTTCTTCCTTTTCTCCCCTTTTTCCCGCTTCTATCTTTTTTCTTTATTTTTTTGGTTTCTTGTTTCTTTTTTCTTTCCTGCTCATTTTCATTTCTCTCTCTCAAATTTCTTTTCTTTTTCGAAAAATGTTCTCATTTTACAAATTTGTTCATTTTTACAAAAAATGTTCCTGTTTTCAAGTTTTCTTAATAAATTAAATGAAAACTGAATTTCAAAATTTGTTCGCTTTGTTTCAGAAAATGTTCGGTAATTAAAAAATTGTTAACCTTTTAAAATTTTATTCACAAACCAAAAACTATTTGTTTTAAAAAAATCTCATTTTTAAAAATTTGTTCACAAATTCAAAAAATGTTCACACGTTTAAATTTTGTTCACGAATTAAAAAATGTGTAGGATTTCAAAAAAAATGTTCCTGTTTCCAATATTTCTTCATAAATTCAAAAATGTTCGATAATATTAAAAAATACTTCCCATTTTGCAAGTTTGTTCACAAATTCAAAAAACATTTTCAATTTCAATAGTTGTTCACATATTAAAAAAACCATGTATCAAAATTTGTTCACAAATTCAAAATATGTTCTCATGTTTAATTTTTGTTCACAAACTAAATATTTGGGAATTTGAAAAAATGTTCCTGTTGTCCAAATTTGTTCACATATTCTGAAAAATGCTCGAGTTTTGTAAAAATGGTTTAGTTTTAAAAAATTTCCAGATTTTCAATTTTATTATTGTTTTTCAAAAAATATTTTGCGTTTGCGAAAAGTAGTTCATAGTTTAAAAAATATCCCCGTATTCATTTTTTTCGTTACAATTTATTTTTAGATTTTTAGTTCCCAAATAATTTTGCTTTTCGAAAAGTTTTTCCTTTTAAAAAATTACACTTGAAATTTTAATACAAGTTTTAGTCTGCCGCGGATTATAGTTCATATATACCAAACAAAATTGTACGCACTAAACTTCAGTTACTACGGTGGCTATGGGCTCACTTCGTTGGCGAGAGGACTTGTTCGATCCCTCGCCCACAAGTTTTATTTTATAGATTCTGGTGAATTGGTTTTATTTTTCACCGTTGTCGGCAATTTTTTGAAAACTCGTGCTACAAATCTTCCAGAGTAGCTCGCTTATCGCGGTGGCTAGCGGTTCACACGCATCTAGAGCACGTCACGGGTTTGATTCCTATTGGTAGCATGCTTTTATTTTTGTGATTTTTCATTCGCGAAGGATAACGAATGGGCCGGTCCAGGTGATCTGTCTCTTGTGCGAAATTGTGACTCCTTGCCGCAATAAGCAGCATATAGGAGGTCCCAAGAATCGATGCAGTGAAATTACCGATCCCAGGAAAGCGTGCTTATATGGGCTAGAAGAAGAAAAAGGGAAACACGTCCGAAGGAGGAGAAAGGCCGAGAAAAATCGACTGGAAGGAAACCGACTTAGAAAGCGGTACTCCCTCCGCCGGTGAAAAGTGTACATATAGAAATTTAATAACCAATTATGAAGTGGGATAAAAAATGCATTCGAAAGATGCAAGCTATCATCTTTCTTCTCTTTAATTACCCAACCCCTAATGAGCTAAGTGAATGCAGACATTAAAAATATCATGTATAGAATGTTATTGGTCTTGATTATCGTGTGATGCGAGAAAAACATTTTTTTGCTTTAAAGTGTATTGAGTAGATAGAAGTACACTATTTTATGGACAAAATTTAAAGTCAAACGTACATTCTTCATCGAACGGAGAGAATACATAACAACTATAGGGGCACAAGATCAAACCCTATGTAACAGTCGTGTAATCAACAAGAAGAGTCAAATCAGTAGGGGAAGTCAAAGTGTGGAGTAAATTGTGGCAAACGAAGGGAACAAAACACCCCCATCATACGCGTCATTTCTACAACAACCGTAGAAAAAAGTTTAGAAAAAAACAGAAAAATAGACCGCTTTTGGGCCTACAGTCTTGTTATCCTCCATCACACGCATCATTTCTACAGCAACCGTAAGAAAATGTTCAAAAAATCAGAAAAATAGATTGCTTCCGCGCCTAGAGTCTTGTTATATGGGGTAACTACTACTCGTCGCACCTCGGGTCCCTCTCATGGTAGACAGACTCATCAACTGATAGATCAAAGACGTGAGCAGTCCAGACGTGAAACTGACGCCCATGGCCGGTAACCACATGTTGCAGTCAATGAGTTGCGCCACGGTGAAATTATTGGCCTCGGCCTGGGTCATATTCACATTGTAGCCCGGCAACCTCAACGCCAGCGCCAACGCTAGGGCCCGTGTTCATGTACTCCCCGTAGTAGAGCGTGTCGAGCGTGGTTACTTGTCATCTCACTTGAGCCACCAGGCTGGCCCATAGGTCGAGCAAAAGAGGTGACTGCCCCGGCCCCCAAGAGTAAAGGACCCTGATACAAATTAAACTAGTAAAAACTATATAATTATACATTACATTTAAAGGATTATTAAATGCATAAAATATATTCTTAATTTGAAGGAGCACAAATACACGACACATACTAATAGCTTATACCATTCAGAGGCAAATCAATCTGAGTAGCGAAGTTGAGTTTAAATATGTTAGTTTCCCTTTATGATGAATGCCTTAGTATCATAATGGAATTTATGACAACAAGATTTGAATGTTTAAACCAGTGCACAATTTTCATTTGAGAAATCGATAGAAAATCTCATTCACACCAAAACAAGCCAAGTGAATCTAGGTGAGCATTTCAGATAGTCAAATCTTGCGCAAAAGTACAATCAACACGTTTGGTTCTTTGATTATTCTATTACTGTGCCCAATTTGTAAGTCACATTTGCTATACCTTAAAAGTTTCTACGAATATGGTTGCCTAATATATACTAGAAACCACTATTAAAATATATTTTTCTATGTATGATTTAGAAATATCTACCATGTTATTCACTAATATTAAAAGATATATGAACAAACACACACACACACACACATATGCGTATACACTATATAGCTATGCAATGTCAGAACATTAATTTGAAGCATTTTTTAACAAGAAAGAGATTTGGTAAATCATAAAATTCAATTTTTTTAGAACCCAAATTTTCATTGATATACATTACAATTGTGTAATAATGAATATATTATTTGAAAACATTCTTATGTGACTAAGTAGTAAAAAATGTATTAATTAAAATTATAATATGATGCACTTAGTTTAAAATATGTATAAAAGTTCAGTACAAAAAATAATTATTTTACATTGCCCTGGGCCCCAAAATGCTTTGGACCGACTGTGAGCCACCCCTCGGGCCACAACATGGCGCCAATATAGCATTACATGAATACCACCAGCGAGTATGCCTTCCACAGCCGGCCCAGGAAGGTTTGCGTGGCGGCGACCATGTTGGTCTGGTTAGCCTACGCGTGTAGGAGATCGTCGTGCGCGGAGATGTTGCAGAACTGAAAGGCGAAGCCCTTGACACGGCCCTGTGACGTGACGGTGTTCTTCTAGACCGGGAGCGGGGCACGAGCTAGGAGGAGGCAGTTCTGGAAGACCGCAGTGGCTGCACCGAAGATGAAGTCGACGGTTCCGGCGGCACAACAGTCGCGATAGAACTAGCGGAGCGTGTGCGGGTACAACATGTTATGGTGGCCCTCGAAGGTATAGCAGTAGAAGAGCGAGAGGTCCGAGTCGCTCCGTAGTGTTGGAAGTATGCCCTAGAGGCAATAATATTTGTATCATTATATTATCATATTCATAATTATAGAGTTTATATTCTATGCTATAGCTACTATGATCCTGGAATATGTGATTTAGTGGAAAACTCATATGCACATGTGGAATGATAAACAGTTAAATAAAAAGGTTCCTAGTCTTGCCTCTGAGACTAGCTCAAGTGTTGTTGGTGACCACGTTTTTCGGATCTTATAATATCGCTATATGTAATGATAGTCCTAAAACAACATTAAGATTATGACGTTAGAAGAACGGTCATATTGAATCGACCTAATGTTGTTTGTCATGAATTGATTTAATATCATCTTTATTCAATTTTAATAACATGAGTGTTAACGTGTGATATTGCTCCTTAGATCATGAGAGTATAATGGTCATTTCTTACCATTCCGTGGGCCTTGGGGTTGCTCAAACGCCACCTCTAACACGGTGATCATAACTACAACTTACGGGTTCATTGGAAAATTTGACAAGTGGCCAGATAGCTCAAGAGTGGGATTTGCTCCTCCGACGATGGAGAGATATTCTTAGAGTCCTCTCGGTGTGAAGGCAGCAATCATAGTCTAGCCAGTCACAAGTGACTTCATCACGGGTATGCGGAACACAATAACAAGAAATAAGAACAAAACCGATAACGAGGATTTTGGTATAATGAGCATAGTGATGACTCAGGACGATACCGATGCATCCTGGGTTTTTTAAAGTATCGCGAAGCAAAAGGAACATCACATGATAACCAAAGGTTCACTCGAATATCATTTGTGTACTCACAAGGATCCATATGGACGTACACGGTCCCGCTATCGGTCATTGAACCGTTTCATCCATGTCTGTGAGTTACCAAACCTATCTGTTGAGTTTTAGTAGGACGAGAATCACGTGAAAATATGTGTGGAATTATTTCACAAATACTCGGAATAGTTCTGAGAGGATCCGGAAGCGTTTTGGGGTCATCGAAAGCGTTTCAGTGGATAGCGGGTATTACCGATATGTTATATATATAAGTGGATTTTTTCGGAGATATTTATAAAATGGTCTAGTTGGATTTAGAACATTATATATTAATTTAAATATCAACGGGCCTTAAAAGGCCAAGAGGTGAAGGGAATTATGGGCCACGAAGGGGGGTGAATTGGACCTCCCACTTTGGCCGACGCCCCAAAGGAGGGACTTTCTCTCCTTGGTGGCCGCCCCCTCCTCCACCTCCAACCTATATATATACTAGTAGTGTTTTTCTCTATTGTATACACAAGTTTTGGAGACTCCTCTAGTTTTTCTAGTTCTAGTTCTAGTTGGTCCTAGTTGACTAATTAGAGCTAGGCTAATCCTCTTGTTCTCATAATTAGAAGCCATGTGTGGTTCTAATCTCCTCCCTCTAATTCTCCGACGATGATTAGCTCTGGACGCTGAAGCGCTACCGGATCGTGAAGGCTGCATGCTTGCAACCAATTAGAAAGGTCGTGTTTTCGGTCTTCGGTTCGAGGGACTGTTTGTGGGCGGTACGAGGGATCGTTCATCGATGATTTTAGCGACACCAAGTACGATCTACACCGACACATTCGTCTTCCACTGCAACTCAGTGATGGTAACGATCGTGATCCCAACCTTTTATGCATCTTCATATTGATCTTGTTTGATCGTAGGCACGCTTTTTTGTTTTCTACTATATTTCCCTACAGTGGCATCATGAGAAGTTATATGTGTAGGTGCAGGTTGCGATCTAGATCACATGTGATTGTGAGGGTTGATACTCTTGCTATGCTTTCCTTGAGTGTTTCTTTGGTTCAATTCATCAACGGCATGGTGTCACTGTTTACAAGGTTTTGACTGTGATAGCCTGGCTTAAGAGGGGTGATAGACTACTCATATCAATAAGGAATTCCTTCTTTTCCGGAAGCCATTCGGACAGAACTTCAAAGTTAAGCGTGCTCAGCTTGGAGTAATTTCAGGATGGGTGACCGACCAGGAAGTTGCTCCCGGGTGCGCACGAGTGAGGACAAAGTGCGCAGAAAAGACTAGTATTGATCTGTGGGGCCAGTCTAGATCCCGCCAGGAGTAACGACCACCAGCGGGTGTGTCCGGGGCGTTACAAGTTGGTATCAGAGCCAACCCTCACGGTTACACGGATGTTTGCGGACAGGTGCGCGGTTATGTTATTCATGACGTTTGTGACTCGTCGTGGCACCCGGCATGGCACATGTACCAGACTAGATCCACAGACGTATGTGCCAAGAGGGAACGTTCCTGTGGCCCGACGAGGACGTCGGTTCCTCTGAGTGGGGGTGTATGTGATAGCCTGGCTTAAGAGGGGTGATAGACTACTCATATCAATAAGGAATTCCTTCTTTTCCGGAAGCCCATTCGGACAGAACTCCAAAGTTAAGTGTGCTCAGCTTGGAGTAATTTTAGGATGGGTGACCGACCGGGAAGTTGCTCCCGGGTGCGCACGAGTGAGGACAAAGTGCGCAGAAAAGACTAGTATTGATCTGTGGGGCCAGTCTAGATCCCGCCAGGAGTAACGACCACCGGCGGGAGTGTCCAGGGCGTTACATTGACAATCGATCGTCTCTGCCTGTCGACGATCTGCTAACAGTTCCTTGGGCTTCACCATAGTCAAGAATAGTGAACCGTCACGTACACAAGAGGGTGCTAAAGATGGATGATCTTCTAGTGAGTCATGCGTACTTGACGAAGTTTAGTGTGGGGCTAGAGATTTTAATTTAAGTCTCTTGTTTCACACACCCTGGTACTTAATCTATCATCAAGAATCATCGCCTAAATTATGGATGTATGCAGCTGAGAGAGTCCTGGATTAGGGGGTCCCCGGGCGTCCGGGTTATGTAACATGGGCCGGACTGTTGGGCGGTGAAGATGCAAGATAGAAGGCCTTCCCCCGTGTCCGGATGGGACTCTCCTTTGCGTGGATGGGAAGCTTGGCGTTCAGATATGAATATTCCTTTCTCTGTAAACCGACTCTGTACAACCCTAGGTCCTTCCGGTGTCTATATAAACCGGAGGGTTTAGTCCGTAGAGGCAATCATAATCATATAGGCTAGACATCTAGGGTTTAGCCATTACGATCTCGAGGTAGATCAACTCTTATAACCCCTATACTCATCAAAGTCAATCAAGCAGGAAGTAGGGTATTACCTCCATTAAGAGGGCCCGAACCTGTGTAAACATTGTGTCCCTTATCTCCTGTTACCTTCGATCCTCAGACGCACAGTTCGGGACCCCCTACCCAAGATCGGCCGGTTTTGACACCAATATTGGTGCTTTCATTGAGAGTTCCTCTGTGCCGTCAATAGAAGGATCGATGGCTCGCGTTGTCGTCAACGACAAAATCACCTCTAGAAGGGCCCTAGCTCCTGGGCAGATCCTCCAGCTCGGCAATTTTTCCGTGGGCATCCGCTCGGCCTTTAAGCCAAAGCTGGTCCCCCAGACCACCAAAAATCATCTCCGCATTGGCCTCGAACACTCCGATAAGATGGATCCGGCAGATGTTTCGTCTTTGAACAAACTGCTAGATCGCATCGCCGCCCTAGGGGTCGCGACAGACTACAATCGTATCGGGCTTAAACCCGATCAGAGGGAAATCAAGTCCTCGCCGATCACCCATCTGGTTGCGGTTGTGGAGGAGCAAGCCAAGGATAACTCTCCCCCTATGCTGAGAACAAGCTATGTTCGGATTTCCAAGCCCTGCGAGCCGGATACCCATCTTCGGGAAGAGACTCTGTTCCCTCCGAACATAGAACCAGGCGTTGAGCCTGAAAACCCCCAGGATACTCCGGATCCTGGGCTAGTGACCTCAAAAATTCTTAAAACTCCGGATCCCACAATGGGTCACGGTTCGGATTTAAACCCACCCACCCACCACAAGAAATATTCCCCAAGCAATTCTGGTCCTCCGGACATATGCGACCTAATGTATGTGCGGCAGAAACCTCAGGAAACAGCCCATCACTTTTGGCCCAGATTCCTCCTTGTTAAAAACAAGATCAAAGATTGCTGCGACGACGACGTGGTTTTAGTATTTTGCCGCAACTGTACGGATGAGGGTATCCTTAATGCCCTCAACCGACACCGCATACTCCACTTTGTAGATTTGGCACACATAGTACAAAAATATTGCGCCATGGAAAGCGCCTGGAAAGCCCAGACAGCTCGGTGGGAACCGCTTGCCTTTAAGCCACCCACCGGACGGGCAAAAAGGATGCACCCTCACGGAGCACCTGATCATCACTCTACGGGCAAGAAAATTAAGCCCTCAGTGGGACACAGAACTGCCCTTGAGGAATGGCTCGACAAGCCTTGTCGGATACACATGACGCCGAATTTCGAACCAACTCACAGCCTTCGGGCATGTTGAGTGCTCCGGCAGGTAGTCAAGAGCGGCGAGGCTATCCTCACTGTTGGTGTCAAAACCGGCGGATCTTGGGTAGGGGGTCCCGAACTGTGCGTCTAAGGCGGATGGTAACAGGAGGCAGGGGACACGATGTTTTACCCAGGTTCGGTCCCTCTCAATGGAGGTAATACCCTACGTCCTGCTTGATTGTTCTTGATGATATGAGTATTACAAGAGTTGATCTACCACGAGATCAGAGAGGCTAAACCCTAGAAGCTAGCCTATGGTATGATTGTATGTTGTCCTACAGACTAAAACCCTCCGGTTTATATAGACACCGGAGGGGGCAAGGGTTACACAAGGTCGGTTACAAAGGAGGAGATATCCATATCCGTATTGCCTAGCTTGCCTTCCACGCCAAGTAGAGTCCCATTCAGACACGGGACGAAGTCTTCAATCTTTTATCTTCATAGTCCAACAGTCCGGCCAAAGGATATAGTCCGGTTGTCCGGAGACCCCCTAATCCAGGACTCCCTCAATAGCCCCTGAACCAGGCTTCAATGACGATGAGTCCGGCGCGCAGTGTTGTCTTCGGCATTGCAAGGCGGGTTCCTCCTCCGAATACACCACGGAAGAGTTTGAATACAAGGATAGTGTTCGACCCTGCAAAATAAGTTCCACATACCACCGTAGAGAGAATAATATTTCCACAAATCTAATCTGCTGACGCGTTTTGGCAGCATGACATCATGCCATGACCCGGTGATTATTAGAACCGTTTTTCTTTAACCAGCCCCGCACATAACGCGAGACAGTTTCTTGACACGTCTTGTTAAAGCAGAGATCGTGTTCCCCTTATCACGGGATTCTCATCAATACAAACGTGGGTAACCCAACCGTGCCTATTGGTATGACTCGTAGATCTTAGGTAAGTCTCGAACGGCCACAAGGAGGACGCCTGATATTCACCCCCTTTATAAAGGGACAAGGCCTTTTCTTTTTCCCTCCTATGCTCAATTGAATCCTTCCCCCGCCTTGAGTTCTAACACCCAAAGCTCAGGTCAAGTGCTTCGGACCTTCAACCATGTCCGGTTCCATCCTTCAAGGCCGGTGGGTGCCTTCCTCCATCATGGAGGAGGACATCAAGAAGTTAAGGGATGCCAGATATCTGATCGCTGAAATTTCGCATAGGCTGCCCGCCTGAGGGCAGGTCGTCCCTACTCCCGAACCTAACGAGAGTGTTGTGTTCGTCTCCCACTTCCTCCGAGGACTAGGCCTTGCTCTGGATCCCTTTGTTAGGGGTCTTATGTTCTATTACGGGCTGGATTTTCACGATCTGGCCCCGGATTCCCTTCTTCACATCTCGTCATTTATTGTCGTGTGTGAGGCCTTCCTCCGCATTACCCCTCACTTCGGGCTGTGGCTGAAGACCTTCGATGTGAAGCCGAAGATGGTTGAGGGGCAGTAAGCAGCGTGCGGAGGTGCTTTAATAAGAAAAATTGCTGATGCTCCATGGCCAAAGGATTCCTTTCCAGAGGTGTCCGGATTGTAGCAACGGGAGTGGTTTTACGTCACAACTCCCCAAAGTGCCAAATGGGTAGCTTCCCCCACCTTTCGCTCGCCCCCCCCCCACCACAACTGATGTCATGGATCAGCAGGGGGCTGAGCTGGGGTCCAGCCAAGGACGTGCCAATACTGCAGAGCCGTATCCGAGATCTCTTCGAGGGAGATTTCAGTCTGGTTATGGTAATGCAAGTCATGCTGGTTCGTCAAGTCTAGCCTTGCAAACGCCGGCCCCTCCGCATGTGGGAATTCAACCTGGAAGGACCGCGCACTATTCAGCATTTCCTCGGCATGACGCACGAGGAGATGTACAAATAGTTCTTCGGACCCCAAATAGAGTGTTCGGACACTACCGAGGATGTGGGCCTGAGCTGCAACCGCCCCGCTGCCCAAGTAAGTAATCCCCTAGCCGAACACACTGTCCTTTTGTTTATCATGACATCATTCTAATGAATCACTCTTTGACCAGGACTGGGTAGCAAAGGCGAAGATGATCTGGTGTTCGGCCCCCCTTCCTGAAGGCTTGGACAATCCGGTGCTGGAAAAGATGCTCGAGCCAGCACCTCATCTAGTGCCCTCAAAGGAAGATGAAGGGGGGAATAAAGAGGGAGAAAGCGGGCCTCCATCGCTACCTATTCCAATCGAAGGAATGAGCGCCTCCGCGAGGGAGGATAACCAAGGGGAAGAATCTGACATTCTCCCTCCCCGAGGAAGGAACAGGACTACCTCTGAAGATCCGGAAACTAAGGTTTCCAAACGGGGGAAGAAATCTTCGCCAGAGGGTCCTGCCTCGGAGGGTATTCTTGCCGCACAATGTCCGCGCGGGGATCAGCCCTCTACCGAGCTGTAAGTAATCAAAAAGTACTTAATAGTGAAGATATCCTACCTTGCTTCTGAAGACAATAACCGATGCTTGTAAATTGTAGTCCGGATCGCAGCTCTTCTCGACAGAGTTCATCTTCGGGGGATCTTCTTACAGAGATGATGGAGAGCGAAACGCCTCCCCCGGACTCCCCAACTCAAGAAGCGGGCGACCTTGAAGTGTCGTCGCGAAGGGTATCTCCGGATCCAATATCGCCGGAAGATAACCCTTTGGCTGCCCGTCATCCCCAGTATTCGGCTCATGAGGAGAGCGACAACAAGGGTCCGTACAGTGTGCGGTCGGACGTGTTGAAGGATCTTCTGGGGCAAGCTGTCATCTCGGAAGCACATCGTACGCTAATGGGTACGGTAATTGAAAGGATTTCATCCGCCGAAAGTGTTTTGCACGAAGCTTTTATGGGTCTGCTGAAAGGCTTTGAGGTACGTGAAATAATGTATGCCTTTAACAGTACCACATACGTTAGGTATGCCCATGCAGATAGTAGCCCCTGAGACTCTGGTTGTCATCGAGAACGGCGGCAAACAGAGGATCATAGTCCCAGGTAATAACCAGACCGCTTTTATGTGCAGGTGGTTGAAGCTCCGGTGGCTAGCCAGACTGATGGGTTTGCCGAACTAAAGCGGCAGCTGGATGCGGCAGATGCCGATATCGTGCTTGTCAACAAGCGGCTTGACGAGGCACAGGGTGAGCGATTTTTCTGGTGATTGTCACATAGTAAGAGCAGCATGATGCCAATATCTTTAATATGCTGTGACTGCAGATGGAGCTGCCACCATGGAGACCCTTCGGGCGGAGCTTGCCCAAGCCAAGGAGCAAGCGAGGAGTAGCAATGCGGCCACTTTAAAGGCGGTGGAAGAGTTAAGGGCCGAACAGGCCGCGCATTGCGAGAGCAAGGAAAAAATAGCCAAGATGGCTGTAGAATTAAAAGATGCTGCTGACTGTTACCGGCTTCTTGAAGATGAAGACCGGGCGAAAGCGACGGACCTGGAGAAGGCCCGGGTGGCTGCCAAGGAAGCCCGCTCCAAAATTAGAGCGACGAAGGAGGAGCTGAATCAAGCTACAAATATCGTGTCTGGGAAGCCCTTCTTGTTGCGGACTAAGTTCGGAGATCCGAAGTATGCTCCTCTAGACCGGCTATGGAGCTCTGCGGACGAGTACATGGATTTGGCCGCAAGTGCTCTGATGTAGCCGAGTACTTCAGGGATCAGAAAGGTCCCAAAGTGGAGAAGCTGTTCTGGTCACTGTTTCACGCTCCAGTCCATCCGCTGCTGCTGAATGAGTGATTGACCGGTTGGGCTGAGCTCCATAGGTTGTCCGGACTTGCCATGAGGTCCCTTGTGGATCACCTATGGCCGGGAGGGCCAAGGCCGAGTAGCTACTTTAGCTTAGTGCAACAATTCCTTGAAGCTGTGCCACGCATCGATGCTGTAAAGCGATTAGCATGCATAGAAGGTGCACGGATGGCCCTTGCCCGTGTCAAAACATACTGGGCAGAGATGGAGGCCACCATTGTTGCGGCACAGGGTTCGGCCATAGGCTGGGTGGCTGCCGAACACTACTTTGAAGAAGTCCTTGAAGGCGCTCGCTCGATAGAGGCTCAGTGCTCGAAGAATATTATTTTCCAGTGACATGTAGTCCCATTGTACAAACAATGTTTGTTCTGAATTAATCAAGGCTGTATTTATACTTTTGCCTGAAAGTACTATGATGCCTCCTGTGCGGCCGTTTATGTATATATGTATATAACCTAAAAGTTTGCAGTCGTCGGCTTCCACCCTCATGCATATAATGCGGGGGTGTTCGCAAAAGATGCATATCCACACTTGATCCAATGTCTTGGTCCATTAAGGAGGTGATAGCGTAGAGAATGAGGCAATCGGACTATATTGCTTTAACACTTTCACTTAGCCATAGGAGTTTGACAGTGGGGCTACTATATAGCCCCTGGTACTTCTGCGCTTGTCCGAATACGGTGCGCGTACGTACGTGACCGAGAAACGGTCCTTCGTTAATGCGGAGGAATCCCGAAGATTCTGATTAGTCATCGAGTGGTTGACCCATCTCTCTCTATATCATGATAGTCAGTTTTCGGCTTTCTCTACTGAGGTGCTCATCCGGATGAACCAGGGCACAATCGCAGTAGTTCTCCTAGTGCTACCTTTGCCGATATAACGGAACGTAAGGTACCAAAATGTGGGAGCTGGGCAAACCCAACATTTGACCAAAGACATGATTCGGAGCTGATGCATATAGGGCAAAACTCGCGACGCCGAACACTCCCTAAGGTGTTTGGTCTTTATAACATATACCGGGCTAAACAATGACCTTTATAAGAAACCCTGTGTGTCCAGGTACATGCAAAATCCTGGCGTGGCCCCATGCCAATAACACCGGCATCCTTCTCGGTTGTGTGGAGTATCCGGAGGATGTGAGCAACAAGAGACAGTAAAAAAGGTTTACGCAGGGCCTTAATCTAAAAAGAAACCTTTTGGCGGGTCCCTGCTGCACGTCTGCGCCTGTGTCTCTGTTGTGCCGTGTCCTGGACGGGTGTAGCACGATTGTAACCTGCAAAAAGGAAAGAACTTAGATGAAAGTTGTCGTGCCGAAAAGAAGAATGAGTTATCAGAATTCCAGAGAAGCCTAGTTGAGCCGGGCTGGCCCTGATTACACGCAAGAAGCCCCTGGTATTGTTTTATGAGGGTTCGAAAACCAATCTCATATATGTATGATGGAACGCCGGACTCGTCTAACCGTGTCCATGGTCTTGATGACCTGCCATTTTTCTGGTTGGTGAGGCCTCCTAGTGTGCGGCTGTTAGAGCCGCCGCGTCCTCTTCCATACGTGAAGAACAGTTGGTATTTCTGCTAACTGTAATGATGCCTCGTGGACCGGGCATCTTGAGCTTGAGAAAAGCATAGTGCGATATTGCGTAAAAGCGAGCGAAAGCCGCCCTTCCGAGTAGTGCCTGAAAATCAGTTCAGAATGGAGCGATGTGAAAAGTTAAGGTTTCACTTCGGAAGTTATCGGGAGAACCGAATACCACCTCTAGTAGTAGATAGCCCGTGCAGTGGGCCTCTTGGCCTGGTATTACTCCCTTGAAGGTAGTATTACTGTGGCTTATTTGTGTCGGGTCTATCCCCATTTTGCGGACTGTGTCCTGATATATCAGATTGAGATCATTGCCGCCATCCATGAGGACCCTTGTGTAATGGTACCCGTTTATTATTGGGTCTAACACCAAGGCCGTCAGTCCTTCATGCCAGATATGTGTATTGTGATCCCTACGATCAAAAGTGATCGGGCAGGCCAACCAGGGGTTGGACCTAGCGGTGACGGGCTCGATGGCGCGTGTGCATCAGAGTGCGTGATTGCTTCTCCTCCTTGTCACATTGATCACGTTTACTGTTTTAACCTCCGGTGGGAATTTTTTCTGTCCTCCGGTGCTTTGCTGGCGAGGTTCATCCTCGTCTTCGCTTGGTGTCTCCTCCCCTTTGTGTTCGGCGTTTAGCTTACCAGCCTGCCTGAAGACCCAACATTCTCTGTGGGTATGATTTGCAGGTTTGTCTAGGGTGCCGTGAATCTGACAGAGCTTGTCAAGAATTTTGTTTAGGCCAGATTATCCTTCTCTGCTGCCTTCGAAAGGCTTTTTCCACTGACCTGGTCGGGAGCCCCTGAATCCGGCGTTTACCGCCGTATTATCTGGGCTACCTTCTTTATTTCGACGCTTGTTTTTGTTGCGTCGTGCTTTACCATTGCCATCCCTTACTTCGGATGTGCTTGGGTCACTGGTGCTGCTACGGGCCAACCAGCTGTCCTCGCCCGCACAAAAGCGGGTCATGAGGCTTGTTAGGGCTGCCATTGTTCTCGGTTTTTCTTGACCGAGGTGTCTGGCGAGCCATTCGTCTCGGACGCTGTGTTTAAAAGTTGCTAAGGCTTCGGCGTCCGGACAGTCGACTATTTGGTTCTTCTTGGTGAGGAACCTGTTCCAAAGCTTTCGGGCAGACTCTCTGGATTGTTGGATTATATGACTTAAATCATCTGCATCCGGAGGTCGGACATAAGTCCCTTGAAAATTGGCCCGGAAAGCGTCCTCGAGCTCCTCCCAACTTCCAATCGAGTTTTCAGGGAGGCTTTTCAGCCAGTGCCTAGCTGTCCCTTTAAGCTTGAGGGGCAAGTTATTAATGGCATGGAGATCGTCTCCACGAGCCATATGAATATGGAGGATGAAATCCTCTATCGAGACTCCAGGGTCTGTGGTTCCGTCGTACGCCTCTATGTTCACCGGTTTGAATCCTTCTGGGAATTCGTGATCCAGCACCTCATCAATGAAACATAGTGGGTGTGCGGCACCCCTGTATTGGGATGTGCCATGGTGTTCGGACGGTTGTAGTATTCGGTGTTGGTTGTGTACTGTAGCGCGCTTCCTAGATCCATAGATAGATCTTGTCGCGCCGAATTTTTGACGCAAGTTCTCATGTAGAGCGTGTGTTGACTTATGCGTGATTTTGTTAGCCGCTCTATCGCGTTCATAGGGTGGTGGATCACGGGACCCCCTACCCGAGATCCGCCGGTTTTGACACCAATATGATCTCCGAGAAGTACCCTTCGGAGGACGACGACCTCAGTGTCTTTACGGTCTTCGAGACTTTCTCTTCAAATAATCGGCGTAAAAGGGCACTCTGTGACCTCGCCGAAGTCAACCAAGTAGCCGCAGTAAACCCTTGGAACGATACGGCGATAACTTTCACCGCCAACGACGAGCCAAGGGCTCGATTAGTCCGCGCACCAGCCGCTTTGGTCTTAAATCCAATTGTCGATGGCTTTCGGCTCGCTAAAGTACTCATGGACGGCGGTAGCGGACTGAATCTCATCTACAAGGACACACTTGATAAAATGCAAATAGACAAGAGTCACATCGAGCAGAGTAGCACAACCTTTCGAGGCATTATCCCCAACCGAGAAGCGCGATGCTCGGGGAAAATTAAACTTGATGTGGTATTCGGCATGCCAGAGAACTACAGGTCCGGAGAGTTAATCTTCCACGCGACACCTTTCAATAGTGGATATCACGCCCTGCTGGGGCGAGATGCATTCACATGCTTTCAAGCCATACCCCACTACGGGTACATGAAGCTCAAAATGCCCGGGCCAAATGGACTTATCACAATCGCTAGTGATCCGGACATAGCACTTCGCGCCGAAAACAAAATCGCATCCCTGGCCCTCGAGGCATTATCCGAGGCCCTTGCGGCCGAGGAGCTCACCACTCTACGTTCCAAAGTGGATAGAGACGATGTAATCCTCAATAAAAGGCCTAAGTCCACTTCTTTCAAGCCAGCAGACGAAATAGTCAAATTCCATGTTCACCCGACGGATCCTAATAAAACAGCAGCCATTGGAGCACAGCTGGATCTGACGGTCGACGCCGCTCTAAGAGCATTCCTGCGCGAGAATTGGGACATCTTTGCCTGGCATCCCTTAAATATGCCAGGAATCCCAAGCAGACTAGTCGAACACAGCCTCAACATAATAAAGGGGTTTAAGCCAGTTAAACAAACGTTGCGGCGATTTTCGGAACTCAAGCGACAAGCTATGGGGGAGGAGCTAGCCAAACTACTCGAAGCTGGGTTCATCAGAGAGATCAAACACCTGGATTGGCTAGCTAACCTGGTCATGGTGCCAAAGAAGGACAAATCCTGGCGCCTTTGTGTCGATTTCAAAGACCTCAACAAGGCTTACCCTAAGGACCCCTTCCCACTGCCCTGCATTGACCAAATCATTGATGCAACTGCAGGACACGATTCACTGTGTTTCCTCGATGCATACTCCGTATACCATCAAATTAAGATGAAGGAATCCGATCAGGCCGCAACGACATTCATTACTCCGTCCGGGCCTTTTTGCTTCAACACTATGCCTTTCTGACTCAAAAACACCAGTGTCACTTACCAGCGCATGATTCAAACATGCCTGGAAAAACAAATTGGCAAGACGGTGGAGACATATGTAGATGATGTAGTCATCAAAACTAAACATGTCGAATCATTGGTGGACGACTTACGCCTTACATTTGACAACCTCCGAACATATGACATACGGCTCAATCCAGAAAAATGCATTTTCAGCGTTCCGGACGAAAAGCTCCTCGGATTCATTGTTTCCAATAGAGGAGTCGAAGCAAATCTGGCCAAAATCCGAGCCCTGTCACAGTTGGCAACACCAACAGACCTAAAACAGGTCCAAAAACTAGCTGGGTGTGTGGCAGCCTTGAGCCGCTTTATTTCCAGATTGGGAGAGAAGGCGCTGCCGCTATATCGCCTACTCCAACGTACCGACGACTTCTAGTGGATGGACGTGCCAACAGCCTGGTTTGAAGAAATAAAAACTTTGTTAGCAAACAGCCCAATCCTCGCCGCACCTAACGTCGGCGAACCTATGTTGCTGTATATATCTGCAACTCACCAGGTGGTGAGCGTTGTACTCATCGTTGAGCGAGAGGAAGAGGGACACAAGTTCCCACTCCAAAAACTAGTATACTACGTATCGGAGGTCCTCACACCATGCAAATCCTGATACCCACACTATCAAAAGATAGCATACGCTGTTTTCATGGCATCTCGGAAGCTGTGGCACTACTTTCAAGAGTGCTCGATCATGATGGCCTCTGAGGTACCACTTAATGACATCATAAACAATCGAGACGCTACCGTCCGCATTGCAAAATGGGCTATCAAGATCTTACCATTTGAAATAACATATAAGCCACACCGAGCTATTAAATCTCAGGTGTTGGCCGACTTTGTCGCCGAATGGACAGAAGCCGAACTCCCTAAAGAGTACGGCACATACTCCAACTGGGTGATGTACTTCGACGGCTCTAAAATGTTGGCCGGGCTAGGGGCAAGCGTCATCCTAACATCCCCCACAGGGGACACAGTCTGTTACGTATTACAAATCACGTATACGGACTCCAATAACATAGAAGAATATGAGGCACTACTGGATGGTCTTCGGATGGTTGTTTCTATGGGCATACAACGCCTGGAGGTGCGCGGGGACTCGAACCTCGCAATATCCCAAATAAATGGAGAATTCGATGCAAAAGATCGAAAGATGGTGACCTACCGCAACATCGTACTCAAAATATCAGCTTGGTTCGAGGGGCTCGAGTTCCATCACGTGGCCCGAAACATTAATCAAGCAGCGGACATCCTTGCTCGAATGGGCGTTAAACGCGACCCTGTCCCACCTAACACCTTTGTGGAAAGGCTTTTCAAGCCATCCATGGTATGGCAGGACGAGAGCGGAAATTCTAGTCCGGCGTCGACCACACCCTCGGATGCCGAACACGATTCAGATATCATCGGGGGCTCGGGAACCGAGCCAACACCTTCCGCCCACATAATCATGGCGGTGATCGCCCCATGGACCGAACCCTTCTTATCCTACCTCAATAGGGAGGAGCTCCCTGATGACCAAAACGAGGCCCATTGCATAGTTCGACGCTCTACAGCCTACAAAGTCCATGAAGGCGAACTCTACAAGAAAAGTACTACTAGAGTCCTTCAAAGATGTATCTCCGAAGAGGAGGGACGACAGCTCTTGGACAAAATACATGCTGGTCTTGGCGGACATCACGCCACAGCTCGGGCCCTCATAAGTAAGGCCTTCCGTATAGGTTTCTTTTGGCCCACGGCCCGAGCAGATGCACAGGACCTCGTACAACGCTATGTCGCATGTCAGCTTTTTGCCAATCAAAGCCATATGCCGCCCACTACCCTACGAACAATCCCCATTACTTGGCCTTTCGCGGTCTGGGGGCTGGACATGGTAGGACCCCTCAAAGGGGGAAGTCATAAGAAAAAAATACTTGCTCACTATGGTAGATAAATTCACTAAGTGGATAGAGGCCAAACCAGTTAAAACGGCTGAAGCCGGACCGCTGATAGATTTTATATCCGGTGTCGTACATTGTTATGGTGTCCCACACAGCATTATTACTGGCAACATCTCTAACTTTACAGCCGACGAGGTGAAAACTTGGTGCGCTAATCTGGGCATTAAGCTTGATTACGCCTCCGTATACCATCCCAAACAAACAGTCAAGTTGAACAGGCCAATGGCCTTATAATGAGCGGCATTAAACCCAGACTAGTGCGATCCCTATAGGAGTCAGACAAACACTGGGTCGAGGAGCTTGACTCCGTACTCTGGGGGTTGTGGACCACGCCCAATCGCACGATCGAATACACATCGTTCTTCATGGTGTATGGCGCAGAGGCTGTCTTGCCCTGCGATAGTATTCATGACTCACCTCGAGTGCACATGTATGAGGAGAGAGAGGCTGAGCTCGATCGGCAGGACGACCTAGATGGCCTGGAGGAGGAGTGCGACATTGCAAAAGCACGTTCCGCATTCTACCAACAACAAGCTCGAAGATACCAAAGCAGAGAAGTGTGGGCAAAGACTTATAATGTTGGTGAACTCGTTCTGCGCCCACCAGAGAAGAAAAAGCACAAGCTCAAGCCCAAATGGGAGGGTCCCTTCATTATAGATGAAGTTCTCACTGGAGGAGCCTATCACCTTCGCAATGCATTAGACAATCGCTTAGAGCCGAACCCATGGAACGCTGCTCGACTCTAAAGATTTTATGCCTGAGTCTGGACACATACTATCGGGGATATACCCCGCGGCGTAACCCGACCGGACTTGGTGACTCACCAGAGACCCGACTGATACTTGGTGTTTCATTTGTAAGCCGCCCGGGGATTGGCCACTCACTGGTAATCTGGCGGGCGGCTCAGACAGACGACAAAGCCCAAGGCCCAGACGGTCGGCTCATAATATGGTGGGCCGGCTTACGAGGAAAGACATAAGGAATGTTCTCCTACAAAGGAAGCAAGACTAGGACTCCACTTGTAATAGAGTAATCCTAATCCTACTAGGACTAGTCATGTAACCCACCCCTTCAACTTATATAAGGAGGGGCAGGGATCCCAAAAGAGGGACAAGCAACAAGCAATAATCTCTAGGGCTAGATACAATTAGAGGGGAGCCGACTTATGCGGCGACTCTCTCATGAGCATAATGAGATCTAGCCACAAACATCATGTAGGGCTATTACCGGATGGTGTTTCCCGGGGCCCGAAGCTATCTAAATTCTTGTCTTGTGTGTTGCCTCTCTCGTCCCGATCAACCCCTCTCAAGCTACCACATAGATGCGTTGGCCTCACGACTAAGTCCTCACACTAGGGCATCTGCCATGACGTTTCCACGACAGTTGGCGCCCACCGTGGGGCCTGCGCGCGGTGGTCTTGAGTTCTTGGAGGGATCTTTCATAGGGATCGAGAAGTAAGTTTGTAATTTTTCAATAAAGAGAAGCTAGCTTGGAAGGATCTACATCAGCGTCATACTCATCCATCCAAGTTTACGGCCTATGAGATCTACGTTGAAAGGATGTTAGGGTTCGGCGTTCTATGTGTCACCAACATGATGCGACCCATCGAATTCGAAATAGAGATCAAATTCTATCGTTGCTACTGCGCGTAACCAAGACCGAGAGGAATTCTGTCAAAACACACGTGAGTGGTGCAAAGGACAAGTCCCGTGGCGACTCCATGAAGATCTATTAAGCCGCCGCCACTGCGTCCAGGAGGCTGATTCAAGAATTAAGGAAAGGAAAAGGTTACCAAGTTGGACTGGCCCGTGAAAAAAGAAAAGAAAAGAAAGGAAAGAGGCCCATCAGAGGCAACCTGCAGCATCCCTGTTCCTCGTATGAGTAGGTCACCTACAGTAAACACATACTCCACCGTTGACCCACCTGGCGGCTTGCACGTCTGCGGCCTGATCTCCACCGATGCAGCCTGGCTGACTGATGTCTACTACACAACCTTCTCCTTGTAGACGTTGTTGGGCCTCCAAGTGTAGAGGTTTGTAGAACAGTAGCAAATTTCCCTCAAGTGGATGACCTAAGGTTTATCAATCCATAGGAGGCGTAGGATGAAGATGGTCTCTCTCAAACAACTCTACAACCAAATAACAGAGAGTCTCTTGTGTCCCCAACACACGCAATACAATGGTAAATTGTATAGGTGCACTAGTTCGGCGAAGGGATGGTGATACAAGTGCAATATGGATGGTAGATATATGTCTTTGTAATCTGAAAATATAAAAACAGCAAGGTAACTAATGATAAAAGAGAGCACAAATGACATTTCAATGCGTTGAAACAAGGCCTAGGGTTCATACTTTCACTAGTGCAAGTTCTCTCAACAATAATAACATAATTGGGTCATATAACTATCCCTCAACATGCAACAAAGAGTCACTCCAAAGTCACTAATAGCGGAGAACAAACGAAGAGATTATGGTAGGGTATGAAACCACCTCAAAGTTATCCTTTCTAATCGATCTATTCAAGAGTCCGTAGTAAAATAACATGAAGCTATTCTTTCCGTTCAATCTATCATAGAGTTCGTGCTAGAATAACACCTTAAGACACAAATCAACCAAAACCCTAATGTCACCTAGATACTCCAATGTCACCTTAAGTATCCGTGGGTATGATTATACGATATGCATCACACAATCTCAGATTCATCTATTCAAACCAACACAAAGAACCTCAAAGAGTGCCCCAAAGTTTCTATCGGAGAGTCAGGACGAAAACGTGTGCCAACCCCTATGCATAGGTTCATGGGCGGAACCCGCAAGTTGATCACCAAAACATACATCAAGTGGATCAATAGAATACCCCATTGTCACCACGGACATCCCACGCAAGACATACATCAAGTGTTCTCAAATCCTTAAAGACTCAATCCGATAAGATAACTTCAAAGGGAAAACTCAATCCATTACAAGAGAGTAGAGGGGGAGAAACATCATAAGATCCAACTATAATAGCAAAGCTCGTGATACATCAAGATCGTACCACCTCAAGAACACGAGAGATAGAGATCAAACACATAGCTACTGGTACATACCCTCAGCCCCGAGGGAGAACTACTCCCTTCTCGTCATGGAGAGCACCGGGATGATGAAGATGGCCACCGGAGAGGGATTCCCCCTCCGGCAGGGTGCCGGAACGGGTCTAGATTGGCTTTCGGTGGCTACAGAGGCTTCTGGTGGCGGAACTCCTGATCTATTATCCTCCCCGAAGTTTTTAGGGTATATGGGTATATATGGGAGGAAGAAGTACGTCGGTGGACCTCCGGGCTGTTCATAAGGCAGGGGGGCGCGCCCCCCACCCTCATGGGCAGCCCGGGACTCTCCTAGTCCAACTCCGATACTCTGTGGGCTTCTTCTGGTCCAAAAATAAGTCCCGTGAAGTTTCAGGTCAATTGGAGTCCGTTTGATTTTCCTTTTCTGCAATACTCTAAAACAAGGAAAAAAACAAAAACTGGCACTGGGCTCTGGGTTAATAGGTTAGTCCCAAAAATAATATAAAAGTGTATAATAAAGACCATAAACATCCAAAACAGATAATATAATAGCATGGAACAATAAAAAAATTATAGATACATTGGAGACGTATCAGCATCCCCAAGCATAATTCCTGCTCGTCCTCGAGTAGGTAAATGATAAAAACAGAATTTTTGATGTGGAATGCTACCTAACATATTTATCCATGTAATTCTCTTTACAGTGGCAAGAATATTCAGATCCATAAGATTCAAGACAAAAGTTTAATATTGACATAAAAATAATAATACTTCAAGCATACTAACAAAGTAATCATGTCTTCTCAAAATAACATGGCCAAAGAAAGCTATCCCTACAAAATCATATAGTCTGGCTATGCTCCATCTTCACCACACAAAATATTTAAATCATGCACAACCCCGATGACAAGCCAAGCAATTGTTTCATACTTTTTATGTTCTCAAACTTTTTCAATCTTCATGCAATATATGAGCGTGAGCCATGGATATAGCACTATAGGTGGAATAGAATGGTGGTTGTGGAGAAGGCAAAAAGGAGAAGATAGTCTCACATCAACTAGGCGTATCAACGGGCTATGGAGATGCCCATCAATAGATATCAATGTGAGTGAGTAGGTATTGCCATGCAACGGATGCACTAGAGCTATAAATGTATGAAAGCTCAATAAAAGAAACTAAGTGGGTGTGCATCCAGCTTGCTTGCTCACAAAGACCTTCGGCACTTGAGGAGGCCCATTGTTGGAATATACAAGCCAAGTTCTATAATGAAAATTTCCCACTAGTATATGAAAGTGACAAAACAAGAGACTCTATATCATGAAGATCATGGTGCTACTTTGAAGCACAAGTGTGGAAAAAAGGATAGTAGCATTGTCCCTTTTATTTTTTATTTGTACTTTCTTTTTTTGGCCTTTTTTGGCCTTTCTTTATTTATTTGGCCTTTCTTTTTTTCTTTCTTGGGACAGTGCTCTATTAATGATGATCATCACACTTCTATTTATTTACAACTCAAAGATTACAACTCGGTACTAGAACAAAGTATGACTCTATATGAATGCCTCCGGCGGTGTATCGGGATGTGCAATGATGCATGAGTGACATGTATGAAAGAATTATGAATGGTGGCTTTGCCACAAATACAATGTCAACTACATGATCATGCAAAGCAATATGACAATGATGGAGCGTGTCATAGTAAACGGAACGGTGGAAAGTTGCATGGCAATGTATCTCGGAATGGCTATGGAAATGCCATAATAGGTAGATATGGTGGCTGTTTTGAGGAAGGTATATGGTGGGTTTACGGTACCGGCAAAAGTTGCGCGGTACTAGAGAGGCTAGCAATGGTGGAAGGGTGAGAGTGCGTATAATCCATGGACTCAACATTAGTCATAAAGAACTCACATACTTATTGCAAAAATCTATTAGTTATCGAAACAAAGTACTACGTGCATGCTCCTAGGGGGATATATTGGTAGGAAAAGACCATCGCTCGTCCCCGACCACCACTCATAAGGAAGACAATCAATAAATACACCATGCTCCGACTTCTTAACATAACGGTTCACCATACATGCATGCTACGGGAATCACAAACTTCAACACAAGCATTTCTCAAATTCACAACTACTCAACTAGCACGACTCTAATATCACCATCTCCATATCTCAAAACAATTATCAAGTATCAAACTTCTCTTAGTATTGAATGCACTCTATATGAAAGTTTTTATTATATCCCTCTTGGATGCCCATCATATTAGGACTAAATTCATAACCAAAGCAAATTACCAAGCTGTTTAGAGACTCTCAAAATGATATAAGTGAAGCACGAGAGTTCATCTATTTCTTCAAAATAAAACCACCGCCGTGCTCTAAAAAGATATAAGTGAAGCACTAGAGCAACGACAAACTACTCCGAAAGATATAAGTGAAGATCAATGAGTAGTTGAATAATTATGCAACTATATGAAGACTCTCTAACATTAAAGAATTTAAGATCTTGGTATTTTTTTCAGAAAGCAAGCAAAACTAAATAAAATAAAATGACGCTCCAAGCAAAACACATATCATGTGGTAAATAAAAATATAGCTCCAAGTAAAGTTACCGATGAACGAAGACGAAAGAGGGGATGCCTTCCGGGGCATCCCCAAGCTTAGGATCTTGGTTGTCCTTGAATATTACCTTGGGGTGCCTTGGGAATCCCCAAGCTTAGGCTCTTGCCACTCCTTATTCCATAGTCCATCGAATCTTTACCCAAAACTTGAAAACTTCACAGCACAAAACTTAACAGAAAACTCATAAGCTCCGTTAGCGAAAGAAAACAAAACACCACTTCAAGGTACTGTAATGAAATCATTATTTATTTATATTGGTGTTAAACCTACTGTATTCCAACTTCTCTATGGTTTATAAACTCTTTTACTAGCCATAGATTCATCAAAATAAGCAAACAACACACGAAAAACAGAATCAGTCAAAAACAGAACAGTCTGTAGTAATCTGGATCAAACGTATACTTTTGGAAACCCCAAAATTCTAAAATAAATTGCTGGACGTGAGGAATTTATCTATTAATAATCTGAAAAAATAATTAACTAAATAGCACTCTCCAATAAAAAATGGCAGCAAATGTCGTAAGCGCTAAAGTTTCTGTTTTTGACAGCATGGTCGCAAAGACTTTCCCCAAGTCTTCCCAAAGGTTCTACTTGGCACAAACACTAATTAAAACGTAAAACCACATCTAAACATAGGATATATGAATTATTTATTACTAAACAGGAACAAAAAGCAAGGAAAAAATAAAATTGGGTTGCCTCCCAACAAGCGCTAACATTTAACGCCCCTAGCTAGGCATGATGATTTCAATGATGCTCACATAAAAGATAATAATTGAAACATAAAGAGAGCATCATGAAGAATATGACTAGCACATTTAAGTCTAACCCACTTCCTATGCATAGGTATTTTGTGAGCAAACAACTTGTGGGAACAAGAATCAACTTGCATAGGAAGGTAAAACAAGCATAACTTCAAAACTTTAAGCACATAGAGAGGAAACTTGATATTATTGCAATTCCTACAAGCATATATTCCTCCCTTATAATAATTTTCAGTAGCATCATGAATGAATTCAACAATATAACCAGCACCTAAAGCATTATTTTCATGATCTACAAGCATAGAAATTTTATTACTCTCCACACAAGCAGAATTCTTCTGATGAATAATAGTGGGAGCAAACTCAACAAAATAATTATCATGTGAGGCATAATCCAATTGAAAACTAAAATCATGATGACAAGTTTCATGGATATCATTATTCTTTATATCATACAAGTCATCACAATAATCATCATAGATAGCGGGCATGCTCTCATCATAATAAATTTGCTCATCAAAACTTGGGGGACAAAAAATATCATCTTCATCAAACATAGATTCCCCAAGCTTGTGGCTTTGCATATCATTAGCATCATGGATATTCAAGGAATTCATACTAACAACATTGCAATCATGCTCATCATTCAAATATTGAATGCCAAACATTTAAATGATTTCTTCTTCTAACACTTTGGCACAATTTTCCTTTCCATCATACTCACGAAATATATTAAAAAGATGAAGCGTATGAGGCAAACTCAATTCCATATTTTTTGTAGTTTTCTTTTATAAACTAAACTAGTGCTAAAACGAGAAACAAAAAGATTCGATTGCAAGATCTAAAGATATACCTTCAAGCACTAACCTCCCAGGCAACGGCGCCAGAAAAGAGCTTGATGTCTATTACACAACCTTCTCCTTGTAGACGTTGTTATGCCTCCATGTGCAGAGGTTTGTAGGACAGTAGAAAATTTCCATCAAGTGGATGACCTAAGGTTTATCAATCCATAGGAGGCGTAGGATGAAGATGGTCTCTCTCAAACAACCCTGCAACCAAATAACAGAGAGTCTCTTGTGTCCCCAACACACCCAATACAATGGAAAATTGTATAGGTGCACTAGTTCGGCGAAGAGATGGTGATACAAGTGCAATATGGATGGTAGATATATGTTTTTGTAATCTGAAAATATAAAAACAGCAAGGTAACTAATGATAAAAGTGAGCACAAATGGTATTGCAATGCGTTGAAACAAGGCCTAGGGTTCATACTTTCACTAGTGCAAGTTCTCTCAACAATAATAACATAATTGGATCATATAACTATCCCTCAACAAGCAACAAAGAGTCACTCCAAAGTCACTAATAGCGGAGAACAAACGAAGAGATTATGGTAGGGTACGAAACCACCTCAAAGTTATCCTTTCTGATCGATCTATTCAAGAGTCCGTAGTAAAATAACATGAAGCTATTCTTTCTGTTCAATCTATCATAGAGTTCGTACTAGAATAACACCTTAAGACACAAATCAACCAAAACCCTAATGTCACCTAGATACTCCAATGTCACCTCAAGTATCCATGGGTATGATTATACGATATGCATCACACAATCTCAGATTCATCTATTCAAACCAACACAAAGAACCTCAAAGAGTGCCCCAAAGTTTCTATCGGAGAGTCAAGACAAAAACGTGTGCCAACCCCTATGCATAGGTTCATGGGCGGAACCCGCAAGTTGATCACCAAAACATACATCAAGTGGATCAATAGAATACCCCATTGTCACCACGGGTATCGCACGCAAGACATACATCAAGTGTTCTCAAATCCTTAAAGACTCAATCCTATAAGATAACTTCAAAGGGAAAACTCAATCCATTACAAGAGAGTAGAGGGTGAGAAACATCATAAGATCCAACTATAATAGCAAAGCTCGCGATACATCAAGATCGTACCACCTCAAGAACACGAGAGAGAGAGAGAGATCAAACACATAACTACTGGTACATACCCTCATCCCTGAGGGAGAACTACTCCCTTCTCGTCATGGAGAGCACCGGGATGAATAAGATGGCCACCGGAGAGGGATTCCCCCTCCGGCAGGGTGCCGGAACGGGTCTAGATTGGCTTTCGGTGGCTACGGAGGCTTCTGGCGGCGGAACTCCCGATCTATTGTCCTCCCCGAAGTTTTAGGGTATATGGGTATATATGGGAGGAAGAAGTACGTCGGTGGACCTCCGGGCTGTCCACGAGGCAGGGGGGCGCGCCCAGGGGGTGGGCACGCCCCCGACCCTCATGGGCAGCCTGGGACTCTCCTGGTCCAACTCCGATACTCCATGGGCTTCTTCTGGTCCAAAAATAAGTTCCATGAAGTTTCAGGGTAATTGGACTCCGTTTGATTTTCCTTTTCTGCGATACTCTAAAATAAGGAAAAAAAACAGAAACTGGCACTGGGCTCTGGGTTAATAGGTTAGTCCCAAAAATAATATAAAAGTGTATAATAAAGCCCGTAAACATCCAAAGCAGATAATATAATAGCATGGAACAATCAAAAATTATAGATACGTTGGGGACGTATCACTGACCTTCACAGAGCCGTCTCGCCACGAACCACCATGCCGTCTCCATGGAGTCGCTGGCCACTGCCATCGTCTTCTACTCCAAATCTCCTCGGCGCCTCTGTTTCGGGCTACCTCATTGCCGCACGCTTCAAGTCGACGTTGTCTTCATCGACAAGCCACCCCGTCTTTGTCTCGCTTCCGGAGAAAGCTGCTGTTTCCACCTCGCCCTCACCCGGTCTCACTTCGGCTGACCCGCCGCTGCCAGGGGTCGCTACCCCTCCGTGAACCGCCTTGCCGGCGCCTCCATGAGCCGGCCCCAGCTGCCTTGAGTCACCGATTGCTGTTTCATGCTGAGAGCCGCCGTAGCTGACCCGCTAGCCCTGACAATTTTTCACCGAGCCGCCTGTCAAGAGCCGCCCTCGCTTCTTCCAGCCGCTGGCCTCCATTGTCGTCGCAGTTCCGCCGGCCTCCGTCACCCGTCTTCGAGGCACCTCTACACCCACGGCTAGATCCACTCCTCCTCCGCGCCACTGTACATGTCCGTCTGCCGTCGGACGCGTCCACCGCCGCCGCCATGTGTTTCGGCCAATCAGGGCTCGCACATCACCTCCGCCGCCTCCCGCGCCCACTCAGGGGCCACCACCTGTCCCCGCCGCGCCCACTTCACCGTAGGGCCCGCGAAACCCATCGCGGGCCCGCGCAAGCCCGACCACGCCGCCGACCGGCCCGGTCTCTGTCCGCCGCCTCCGCCGCCTAGGAGCTCATCGGAGCCCCTTCCTCGTCGCCTTGGCTTCTCCGGCGACCCCCGCCGCCGTTGCGCCGCACTGCCGTCACCCTCGCGCACCACTGCCGCCACCCTTGTGCACCACCTCCGCCGCCCACAGTTCGCCGCCCCGCTCAGCGCTCGCCGGCCAGAGCTCCCGCGTCCCCGTGAGCCCACCTTGCCTCGGGTCTGTGCCGATGTGGCTGGAGCCGCCGAATCTGAACGAGGGACAGCCGGATCCGCCCTCCTCCGGCCTCCCCCTCGCCTTCCTCCGCTCGCCGGAGCATCCCGCACGCTCGCCGGAGTTTGCCCTCGCCGCTGGGACACCGTCGTTCCAAATCCGCTAGGACCCGCCTTGCAAACATCGTCCCCGAGCCGTACCGCGCCGTCCCGAACCACTCCATCCCGTTTTCCCGCGAGGTGAAATATGGCTAAGTCTTAGATCTGTAACATTTTGTGCACCTCTTCGTCATGTCATATCTCCTTGACCATAGCTCCGTTTTATGCATATAAGATATCAAAATGTCCATTGGGCGATGCTCTTCATTTCATTCCATTGTGGCATGCTTGTTTGAGTTCATATTGATGCCCAAATCATTGATGCAAGAGTGCTATAAAATGTTTACTGCTGCTACTTATCAGATTATGATGTTTTGTCATTTTTGTCACATTTGATGTGTGCTTCATATGGGCATTAGTTCTACATGTGTTTTGATCTATGCCACGCCATCTTTACAGAGGTGCTTGCCATGAATTTTTGTGATCAATGTGGTGACTAGCACAAGCATGCAAACTAGGCTTCGTGATATTGCTGTTTTCAGAGACTTAGGATTTTGCTAAGTCTTGTGCCTGTTGTTATTTTTATGCCATGTAAACATGATCCTACAGTGAGTTCTATGCTTTTTTGAGTATCTTCAGTAAAGGTGTTTTGAACATATGGTTATGCTCTATCCATCCATGGCCCTGTTTGCAATTATGGAGTGCCCTAGTATGTCTTAATCTTGCTCTACTTGTGCTATAAAATGTTCCTGGCAGATTGTTTACATGTTAATCAATTTTGCCATGGTTGTTGCTAGTGATCCATGCATGCTATGACCTTGCTCTTGCCATGGTTAGCTTCATGAACATGTCTTCTTGTTGTTAGTATGCTTATCTTGTCATGCAATGCCTTGTCGTGAGTGATTTGAGCTCGCAAAGATGCCTTCATAATTCTGTTTATGCCATGCCCTGTTTTCTGCTAAGTCTGAAACTGTTAATAAAACTTGCTATGTTTACATGGGTGCCATCATATCTTCTGTGCCTTTTTGCTCATGTTCAGTAAGGGACTTTTGTTCTATACATTTAGTAGATTCATGCCATGCCATGTATTGCTATGATATGTTCCGGTAGCATGTTGTTTGCATGCTCTAAACATGGCTTCCTGATGTTATTTTCTGGCATGTTAGTATTTTCACGAAGTCTGTGAAGCTGATAGCTTTTGCACTTTTTCCATGCTTGTTTGAACCTGCTCTTGTGTGACTTAGCCGTAGCTCGGTGTTCATGTTTTGTCAAGCATCTTGAGGACATAACTGCCATATGCTTTGTTGCTATGTTGGAGGGAAGTAGCTTAGTTTCTCGTTGCATTCTAGATGGCATCGTGCTGTTAATCGCAGAATTGTGCCATTCTTGTTTTGCTTGCCATTTGCAAACCGTGCATCCGTTTCCGGTGATCTCTATATCGATTTCGACCGAAATCATCTCATATTTCCAGCGGCACACTTGGTTTGCCAAGTTGATGCCCTGATCAATATTTTCCTTCCGGAGCACGCATATGCATTGCATATCACATCTCACATATCATGCCATGTTTTGCATCATGTTGCTTGTGCATTGCACCATGATTGATTGTTGTCCCTTTTGCTTGTGTTCTTTCTTTGGGTAGAGCCGGGGGATGAGTACGTGATTGAGGAACCTGTTGAGTACGCTTTCGAGGATCAAGCTTTCCCCTTCTCTGAGAATTTTGCAGGCAAGATGACCATACCCTCGAAATCACTTCTATCTTTGCTTTGCTAGTTGTTCTCTCTATTGCTATGCCGCGCTACCTACCACTTGCTATATCATGCCTTCCATATTGCCATGTCAAGCCTCTAACCCACCTTTCCTAGCAAACCGTTGTTTGGCTATGTTACCGCTTTTGGCTCAGCCCCTCTTATAGTGTTGCTAGTTGCAGGTGAAGATGAAGCTGGTTCCATGTTGGAACCTGGATATTGTTGGGATATCATTATTATCTCTTATTTACTTTAATGCATCTATATACTTGGTAATGGGTGGAAGGCTCGGCCTTATGCCTAGTGTTTTGTTCCACTCTTGCCGCCTTAGTTTCCGTCATACCAGTGTTATGTTCCTTGATTTTGCGTCCCTTACGTGGTTGGGTGTTATGGGAACCCCTTGATAGTTTGCTTTGAATAAAACTCCTCCAGCAAGGCCCAACCTTGGTTTTACATTTTCCTAACAACCTATCACCTTCCCTTGGGTTCCGCAGACCCAAGGGTCATCTTTATTTTAACCCCCCCGGGCCAGTGCTTCTCTAAGTGTTGGTCCGAACTAGAGCCCCTTGCAGCGCCACCTCGGGGAAACTTGAGGTCTGGTTTTAGTTGTACGGATTGCTCATCCGGTGTTGCCCTGAGAACGACATATGTGCAGCTCCTATCGGGATTGTCGGCACATCGGGCGACTTTGCTGGTCTTGTTTTACCATTGTCGAAATGTCTTGTAACCGGGATTCCGAGACTGATCGGGTCTTCCCAGGAGAAGGAATATCCTTCGTTGACCGTGAGAGCTTGTGATGGGCTAAGTTGGGACACCCCTGCAGGGTTTGAACTTTCAAAAGCCGTGCTCGCGGTTATGTGACAGATGGGAATTTGTTAATATCCGGTTGTAGAGAACTTGACACTTAACTTAATTAAAATGAATCAACCACGTGTGTAGCCGTGATGGTCTCTTCTCGGCGGGGTCCGGGAAGTGAACACGGTTCTTGTGTTATGCTTGAACGTAAGTAGTTTCAGGATCACTTCTTGATCACTTCTAGTTCGCGACCGTTGCGTTGCTTCTCTTCTCGCTCTTATTTGCGTAAGTTAGCCACCATATATGCTTAGTGCTTGTTGTAGCTCCACCTCACTACCCTTTCCTACCTTTAAGCTTAAATAGTCTTGATTGCGAGGGTGTGAGATTGTTGAGTCCCCATGACCCACAGATACTTCCAAAACAGATGCAGGTGCCGATGATGCCAGTACAGGTGACGCAACCCAGCTCAAGTGGGAGCTTGATGAAGACCTTGGTCGTTGTTTTGTTTCGTTTCCTGTTGATCAGTAGTGGAGCTCAGTTGGGACGATCGGGGATCTAGAAATTGGGGTTGTCTTCTTTTATTTTGGTTCCGTAGTCGGACCTTGTTTGTATTCTGGATGATGTATGTTTAACTTGTATTTGTGTGAAGTGGAGATTGTAAGCCAACTCTTTATTCCTTTCTTATTGAGTACATGGGATTGTGTGAAGACTACCCCTCTTGCGACAAACCTACCATGCAGCTATGCCTCTAAGTCGTGCCTCGACACGTGGGAGATATAGCTGCATTATGGGTGTTACAATAGATGCTTTCCGCAACATGTCCCGCAATATATCCGGAGTCTCCGGGTCTCCGGAAGCTGCTCCAAAAGCACAATCATCCTTTGAAGGAATCTTCTCGCTCGTCTCCAAAATCTCTGTCGGCTGTGAACCAGACAGTCCGGGGCCTTTGTTACCATCAACCCTAGAATCCCGGATGGTCGGAGGTCCACCTTTGGGTACTACCTCTTCTGTCCCCTGGTCTAAAGGGACGCTCCGCGATGACACTTCAGAGTCATCCGCCTTATTGGGCGAGGAGGTCGTAGGAGGCGTCTCGCTCTCCATCATCTCTGGAAGAAGACTCCCTGAAGAAGAGAATCACCCAGAAAAACTCCGTGCCGACTTGTAAAAATGCATGAATGCGTTACGTATATCTTCGGTAACAGCAACGGAGCGGGACGCTATCAAAGTACTCCGGATTATCTTACGGTTTGGCCGAGGGCTTGCCCCCTTGTTGGAGCTGCTCAACGGCGTCACTTTCCAAACCCAAGCCAGTCGTTGGCGGCATCTTTCCCTTCTTGAAAGACCGCCCCTCCCAATCTTCAGAGGTGGCCCTTTTCCTCCTGTTGGGAGAAGGGATACTGGGTCCTTTTCCGCCTCCGTCTTTGGGCGAGGAAAGGTTGATTTCTCCGGACTTAGTGTCCGACTTACCTCCGGAACCAAGGTCATCTTGGGTCTTTTCGCCCTCCCCTGCTGATGCCTGGTATGGCGCCGAGGCCAGCATCCTTGTTAACACAGGAGTAGCTTAGTCTTCAGGAAGGGGAGCCGGACACCTAATCAATTCCACCTTCTTTATCCAACCCCGAAAAAGGATGATATTGTTGGTATCTTGCCACTGGGTATCTGATTATGAGGTATTGGGTAAATGGGTACTTACCAGGGTGTCCGGATGGTTACAGTCTAGGCCGACATCTTCGGTGGTGTCCGTCCATTGCCTTCCTTTCCCGAAAAATAATCTCCACATTCCTTCGTGCATTGTGCCGAAGAAGTTCTGAAGAGTCTGCGGCCCTTCTGGGCTCCCATAGGCGAAGAGGTCGTCGCTGGCACGACAAGGTCCGGCGAACTAGCATTACATGAACGACGCTGGCTATGTCGATGTCCCTCTCAGTGAGGCTTCACTTGCGACTTGCAGAGTTCACACATCATTTGTTGATCCCCAACCTAGCCCCTTGTTAATCCACGATGCAAGCTGAGTTGGAGGGCTGGGTCGGAATGCGGGCGCTGCTGCCCTCTTGGAGCTGCGGGGCTCGGTGATATAGAACCACCCCTGCTGCCACATATCAGAAGATTTGGCGAAGGATCCTTTCAGCCGAACAGCGCTAGCAAGCTTGCTCACTGTAGCGCCACCGCACTCAGCCTGCTCCCCCTCTACCACTCGCGGCTTCACATCCAAGGTCTTGAGCCACAAGCCGAAGTGTAGAGGAGTTAGGAGGTGGGCTTCGCACGCGACGATAAACGCCGAGATAAGCAGAATAGAGTCCGGGGCCAAATCGTGAAAGTCTAGCCCGTAATAGAACATGAGCCCTCGGACGAAGGGGTTAAGCGCAAACCCCAACACGCGAAGGAAGTTGGACACGAACACGACCCTCTCGCCGGATCTGGGGATGGGAATAACCTGCCCCTCAGCAGGAAGCCGATGATGGATTTCAGCGGCCAGGTACCTCGCCACCCAAAGCTTTGCAATATCTTCCTCTATAACAGAAGAGGCTACCCACCGGCCTTGACGGCTAGATCCGGACATGATTGGGGCTGGTGGCGACTGAAACCCGGGTGTTGGAACTCGGGGTAGCAGGAGTTGAGGAAGAAGCAAGTGTGGAAGAAAAAGACATGTCTGTACCCCTATATAAAGGCTGCAAATATCAAACGTCTCCTCTCGGGCCTCAAAAACTTGCTTGTTTCCAAGGAGTTGTACCCAAGCGACGGTTGGGTTACCCACATTCGGGTCGACATGAATCCCTTAAAAAAGGGAGGCACGATCTCTGCTTGGATAAGATGTGCCAATAAGGCCACGTCCTGGGGCGTGGGGCGACGGACCGGCTAAAAGGTTCACAAGAAATGGTCGGGCAGGCGTGGTGTCATATTACCAAAAAGTGGTCGGTGGGTTGAACCCATGAAATATTATATCCTCTACGGTTGTGCATACAAGTCCGTATACAATCATTACATCTGAAGATCAACTAGGTGTTCGGAAGGGGCAACCCGCCTTGCAATGCCGAAGACAATCTGCGCGCCGGACTCCTCGTCATTGAAGCCAGGTTCAGGGGCTACTGAGGGAGTCCTGGACGAAGGGGTCCTCGGGCGTCCGGCCTGTTATCCATGGGCCGGACTGATGGGCTGTGAAGACATCAAGGCCGAAGACTGTACCTGTGTCCGGATTGGACTCTCCTTGGCGTGGAAGGCAAGCCTGGCGGCCGACTATGAAGATTCCTTCTTATGTAACCGACTCTATGTAAACCCTAGATCCCCTTGGTGTCTATATAAACCGGAGGGGTTAGTCCGGAAAGGATAGATTCATTGCTATAATCATACAGGCTAGATGTCTAGGGTTTAGCCATTACGATCTCGCGGTAGATCAACTCTTGTAACACTCATATTCATCAATATCAATCAAGTAGGACGTAGGGTATTACCTCCATAGAGAGGGCCGAACCTGGGTAAACATTGTGTCCCCTGTCTCCTATTACCATCGATCCTAGATGCACAGTTCGGGCCCCCCTACCCAAGATCCGTCGGTTTTGACACCGACAAACGTAGTTTGAGGAGTTCATGTATTCACTATGTGTTAATGCTTTGGTCCGGTACTCTATTAAAAGGAGGCCTTAATATCCCTTAGTTTCCAATAGGATCCCGCTGCCACGGGAGGGTAGGACAAAAGATGTCATGCAAGTTCTTTTCCATAAGCACGTATGACTATATTCCGAATACATGCCTACATTACATTGATGAACTGGAGCTAGTTCTGTGTCACCCTATGTTATAACTGTTGCATGATCGATCGCATCCGACATAATTCTCCATCACCGATCCAATGCCTACAAGCTTTTCTTATATTGTTCTTCGCTTATTTACTTTTCCGTTGCTACTGTTACAATCACTATAAAACCCAAAAATATCACTTTTGCTACCATTACCGTTATTATCATATTACTTGCTACTAAATACCTTGCTGCAGATATTAAGTTTCCAGGTATGGTTGAATTGACAACTCAACTGCTAATACTTGAGAATATTCTTTGGCTCCCCTTGTGTCGAATCAATAAATTTGGGTTGAATATACTACCCTCGAAAACTGTTGCGATCCCCTATACTTGCGGGTTATCAATGATCTCTCACTAAATTTCAAGGTACAAGCGTTCTCCCTAAGTATGCACCGTTGCTACAGTTTGTCGTGTCGAGACACCACATGATGATCATGTGTGATAAGCTCTACGTTCACATACAACGGGTGCAAGCCAGTTTTGCACAAGCAGAATACTCAGGATAAACTTGACGAGTCCTGCATATGCAGATATGGCCTCGGAACACTGAGACCGAAAGCTCGAGTGTGAATCATATAGTAGATATGATCAACATAGTGATTTTCACCATTGAAAACTTCTCCATCTCACGTGATGATCGGACATGGTTTAGTTGATATGGATCACGTGATTATTTAGATGACTAGAGGGATGTCTATCTAAGTGGGAGTTCTTAAGTAATATGATTAATTGAACTTTAATTTATCATGAACTTAGTACCTGATAGTATTTTGCATGTCTATGTTGTTGTAGATAAATGGCTCGTGCTACTGTTCCTTTGAATGTTAATGTGTTCCTAGAGAAAGATAAGTTGAAAGATGATGGTAGAAACTACACGGACTGGCTCCGTAACTTGAGGATTATCCTCATTGCTGCACAGAAGAATTACGTCCTGGAAGCACTGTTAGGTGACAAACTCGCTGCAGGAGCAACTCCAGATGTTATGAACATATGGCACAAAAAAGCTGATGACTACTCTATAGTTCAGTGTGCCATGCTTTAAGGCTTAGATTCGGGACTTCAACAACGTTTTGAACATCATGGAGCATATGAGATGTTCCAGGAGTTGAAATTAATATTTCAAGAAAATGCCCAAATTGAGAGATATGAAGTCTCCAATAAGTTCTACAGCTGCAACATGGAGGAGAATAGTTATGTCAGTGAACATATACTCAAAATGTCTGGGTACCACAACCACTTGACTCAACTGGGAGTTAATCTTCCTGATGATAGTGTCATTGACAGAGTTCTTCAAGCACTGCCACCAAGCTACAAAAGCTTCGTGATGAACTATAATATGCAAGGGATGGATAAGACAATTCCCGAGCTCTTCGCAATGTTAAAGGTTGGGGAGGTAGAAATCAAGAAGGAGCATCAAGTGTTGATGGTCAACATGACCACTAGTTTCAAGAAGAAGGGCAAAGGGAAGAAGGGGAACTTCAAGAAGAATGGCAAGCAAGGTGCTGCTCAAGTGAAGAAGCCCAAGTCTGGACCTAAGCCTGATACTGAGTGCTTCTACTGCAAAGGGACTGGTATATTTGATATACATGTTATTGATGTGTACCTTACTAATGCTCGTAGTAGCGCCTAGGTATTTGATAGTGGTTCTGTTGCTCATATTTGCAACTCGAAATGGGGGCTACGGTTTAAACGAAGATTGCCTAAGGACGAGGTGACGATGCGCGTGGGAAATGGTTCCAAAGTCGATGTGATCGCTGTCGGCACACTACCTCTACATCTACCTTCGGGATTAGTTTTAGACCTGAATAATTGTTATTTGGTGCCAGCGTTAAGCATGAACATTATTTCTGGATCTTGTTTGATGCGAGACGGTTATTCATTTAAATCAGAGAATAATGGTTGTTCTATTTATATGAGTAGTATCTTTTATGGGCATGCACCCTTGATGAGTGGTCTATTTTTATTGAATCTCGATAGTAGTGATGTAGATATTCATAGTATTGAAGCCAATAGATACAAGTTTAATAACGATAGTGCAACTTATTTGTGGTATTGCCATTTAGGTCATATTGGTGTAAAGCGCATGAAGAAACTCCATGCCGATGAGCTTTTGGAATCACTTGATGCTTGCGAACCATGCCTCATGGGCAAGATGACTTAGACTCTATTCTCGGGAACAATGGAGCAAGCAACAAACTTATTGGAAATAATACATACTGATGTATGCGGTCCGATGAGTGTTGATGCTCGCGGTGGGTATCATTATTTTCTGACCTTCACAGATGATTTGAGCAAATATGGGTATATCTAATTAATGAAATACAAGTCTAAAACATTTGAAAAGTTCAAAGAATTTCAAAGTGAAGTGGAAAATCATCGTAACAAGAAAGTAAAGTCTCTACGATCTGATTGTGGATGTGAATATTTGAGTTATGACTTTGGTCTTCATTTGAAACAATGTGGAATAGTTTCGCAACTCACGCCACCCGGAACACCACAGCGTAATAGTGTGCCCGAATGTCGTAACCGCACTTTATTAGATATGGTGTGATCTATGATGTCTCTTGCTGATTTACCATTATCATTTTGGGGTTATGCTTTAGAGACGGCTGCGTTCATGTTAAATAGGGCACCATTGAAATCCATTGAGACGACACCATATGAACTATGGATTGGCAAGAAACCCAAGTTGTCGTTTCTTAAAGTTTGGGGATGCGATGCTTATGTGAAAAAGCTTCATCCTAATAAGATCAAACCCAAATCGGAGAAATGTGTCTTCATAGGATACCCAAAGGAGACTAATGGGTACACCTTCTATCACGGATCTGAAGGCAAGATATTTGTTGCTAAGAATGGATCCTTTCTAGAGAAGGAGTTTCTCTCAAAAGAAGTGAGTGGGAAGAAAGTAGAACTTGATGAGGTAACTGTACCTTCTCCCTTATTGGAAAGTAGTTCATCACAGAAACCAGTTCCAGTGATTCCTACACCAATTAGTGAGGAAGCTAATGATGATGATCATGAAACTTCTGATCAAGTTACTACCGAACCTCGTAGGCCAACCAGCGTAAGATCCACACCAGAGTGGTATGGTAATCCTATTCTGGAGGTCATGTTACTTGATCATGACGAACCTACGAACTATGAGGAAGCGATGATGTGCAAAGATTACGTGAAATGGCTTGAGGCCATGAAATCTGAGATGGGATCCATGTATGAGAACAAAGTATGGACTTTGGTTGACTTGCCCGATGATCCGCAAGCAATAGAGAATAAATGGATCTTCAAGAAGAAGACTGACGTTGACGGTAATGTTACTGTCTACAAAGCTCGACTTGTTGTGAAAGGTTTTCGACAAGTTCAAGGAGTTGACTACGATGAGACCTTCTCACCCGTAGCGATGATTAAGTCTTTCTGAATCATGTTAGCGATTGCCGCATTTTATGATTATGAAATTGGGCAAATGGATGTCAAAACTGCATTCGTTAATGGATATCTTAAAGAAGATTTGTATATGATGCAACCAGAAGGTTTTGTTGATCCAAAAGGTGCTAACAAAGTGTGCAAGCCTCTCGGAGTTGGAATATACGCTTTGATAGTGTGATCAAAGCATATGGTTTTATACAGACTTTTGGAGAAGCCTGTATTTACAAGAAAGTGAGTGGGAGATCTTTAGCATTTCTGATATTATATGTGGATGACATATTGTTTATCGGAAATTATACTGAATTTTGAATGGCGTAAAAGGATACTTGAATAAGAATTTTTCAATGAAAGACCTCGGTGAAGCTTCTTATATATTGGGCATCAAGATCTATAGAGATAAATCAAGACGCTTAATTGGACTTTCACAAAGCACATACCTTGATAAAGTTTTGAAGAAATTCAAAATGGATCAGTCAAAGAAAGGGTTCTTGCCTGTGTTACAAGGTGTGAAGTTGTGTCAGACTCAATGCCCGACCACTACAGAAGATAGAGAGAAAATGAAAGTCATTCCTTATGCCTCAGCCATAGGTTCTATCATGTATGCAATGTTGTTTACCAGACCTGATGTGTGCCTTGCTATTAGTTTAGCAAGGAGGTACCAAAGTAATCCAGGAGTGGATCACTGGACAGCGGTCAAGAACATCCTAAAATACCTGAAAAGGACTAAGGATATGTTTCTCGTTTATGGAGGTGACAAAGAGCTCATAGTAAATGGTTACGTCGATGCAAGCTTTGACACTGATCCGGATGACTCTAAGTCACAAATCGAATACGTATTTATATTGAATGGTGGAGCTGTTAGTTGGTGCAGTTCCAAGTAGAGCGTTGGCGGGATCTACGTGTGAAGTGGAGTACATAGCTGCTTCGAAAGCAGCAAATGAAGGAGTCTGGATGAAGGAGTTCATATCCGATCTAGGTGTAATACCTAGTGCATTGGGTCCAAGGAAAATCTTTTGAGACAATGCTGGTGCAATTTCCTTGGCAAAGGAATCCATATTTCACAAGAGAACCAAGCACATCAAGAGACGCTTCAATTCCATACGTGATCAATTCAAGGAGGGAGACATAGAGATTTGCAAGATACATACGGATCTGAATGTTGTAGACCCGTTGACTAAGCCTCTCTCACAAGCAAAACACAATCAACACCAAGACTCCTTGGGTGTTAGAATCATTACTATGTAATCTAGATTATTGACTCTATTGCAAGTGGGAGACTGAAGGAAATATGCCCTAGAGGCAATAATAAAGTTGTTATTTATATTTCCTTATATCATGATAAATGTTTATTATTCATGCTAGAACTGTATTAACCAGAAACTTAGTACATGTGTGGATACATAGACAAACAGAATGTCCCTAGTATGCCTCTACTTAACTAGCTCGTTAATCAAAGATGGTTAAGTTTCCTAGCCATAGACATGTGTTGTCATTTGATGAACGGGATCACATAATTAGAGAATGATGTTATGGACAAGACCCATCCGTTAGCTTAGCATAATGATCGTTTAGCTTTTCTGCTATTGCTTTCTTCATGACTTATGCATGTTCCTCAGACTATACGATTATGCAACTCCCGAATACCGGAGGAACACCTTGTGTGCTATCAAACGTCACAACGTAACTGGGTTATTATAAAGATGCTCTACAGGTGTCTCTGATGGTGTTTGTTGAGTTGGCATAGATTGAGATTAGGATTTGTCACTCCGTGTATCGGAGAGGTATCTCTGGGCCCTCTCGGTAGTGCACATCACTATGAGCCATGCAAGCAATGTGACTAATGAGTTAGTCATGGGATGATGCATTACAGAACGAGTAAAGAGACTTACCGGTGACGAGATTGAACTAGGTATGATGATACCGATGATCGAATCTTGGGCAAGTAACATACCGATGACAAAGGTAACAACGTATGTTGTTATGCGGTTTGACCGATAAAGATCTTCATGGAATATGTAGGAGCCAATATGAGCATCCGTGTTACGCTATTGGTTATTGACCAGAGATTTGTCTCGGTCATGTCTACATAGTTCTCATACCCGTAGTGTTGGGGATATTACTGCTGGGCGTAAACCGGCCTATCTGGGCCGGGTCAACTTCATCAGTAGTTCAAGAGTAATAAAGCCCAAGAAGGCAGATGAGGGCCTAAGGCCCGTAGCCGGTTCAAGACTTGTAGCTATAAACCGGGATTTGTATATAAACTTGTATTGTAAGTTAGGAATAAGGAGAGACCAACCCGGAATACAAATATCGACCGATGTTGGGACTCTGTGAACCGACGGGTGTCACCCGTGTATATAAGGGGACGACCCGGCGGCTATTCAGGAGAGATAGACAACAACTCGAGACATAGGAGCTTGTTTGCTCCCTAGTCATCGAAACCCCATCAATTCCATCACAACTAGACGTACGCTTTTACCTTCATCGAAGGGGCCGAACTAGTATAAACTCTCTTGCGTCCCTGTGTCCGCTTTAACCCCTTCAAGCTAACCCGCCGCGATAGCTCCACGACTAAGTCCATTCTCTAGGACATCTGCCGTGACAAAGCCACGATAGTTGGCGCCCACCGTGGGGCCATCGCACGATGGTTTCCGGTTCTTGGAGGGCCGCTTTGAAGGACTCGAGGGCTACGCTATAGGCCGGATGACTAAGAGTCGTCGCGGCAAGTTCTACATCGACGACGCAGGCTGGGGCCGCGAGGCCGGCTCAATTGAGTACGGGTACCGGGTCCCCTTTGGTGGCATTCACGTTTTCATTGGCAAGATCGGTGAACCGGGCCCTGAGCCGGACATCTGCACCGACCTTGTTGAGATGGCTCAGCGTGCGCGATCCGCCCGGGTTAAACCGGCCATGAAGCGTGCCTTCGTGGGAGTCATCCATGGAGGAAGTTATGAGGATGGATCGGAATCTCGCGGCGATACCGTCGTTTGTTCCGATGACGAGTCATCGACCGGAGAAACCGAATCTCTTTATCAGCTACAAGACGGCCGGATTGGGGGCTGTTCTGATGGCGACAGTATTCCGGACCTCTCTGATCTGCCCGACAGGGTTGGAATATTGATGACTGGCACACAAGCAGCGCTTCATTCTTCGACCACTGCGGCAACAACCTCCGGTTCAGCAGCGGTGACGGCTGCCGGGGCAGGAGGCCCTGTGCGCCCGCCGGCTCAAGTTCTATCAGAGCTATTTGATGCATTGGCTGTGCTTATGGTGGAGGCTAATCCGGCGGATCAGGGCGTTCACAACGCCGAGATTGCAAAAGTGAAGGAACAGATCACCCAGGCCAAGGCAGATCTGGCAGCTGAGGACACCAGGATGGCCACGGAGCGGGCCGCTTTAGACGCACAAGCCTACAAGCTCATGTTGGACCAGAGTGCGTCGCAGGAAGTCATGAGGAGGAAGTACCGATCCCGTTTGCCTCCGGTTTTTGAGGCCAGAGACCTTTTCAACACTCCAGGAGTAGGAACCGGCAATCCGCTGGAGGGAAACCGGGCGGAAGCTCCCGGGACCGGTGCACCGGTTCAGCCTCGTCATATGGACCCGCCTCGTCAAAACACCGTTATACCTCAGGCTGTTTTAACACCTCCGGGTCACTACTCCAACCCGATGGACAATCTTGTTGCCGCTACTGCACGGCTGGAGGCCATTCCAATTGAAGGTGATTCGCCGCAGGCAGTAGAGACGCGACGGGTCAAGGAGCTTCTGAGGACAACTTTGGTCCAACATGAAGCATACTCGTACAGCCGCGACCGGATCCACTCGACCCCCCGTCCAAGCCAGAGCTATAGCAGACATATGGATTAACCGGCAGTGTCGAGTAACGAACGACGTGGAGCACCCCGTGGCAACAACCCGACGGGTGGTGCTGATAACGCTCAGGAGGTGGTGAACCGGGCCCGAGCACGCAGGGAGGCCGAGTTAGCCACACAACATCAGGCTCGGCAGCTCACGCCGGTTCGTCCAACCATCTCGATCGAACCTGGTGTTACTTCTAGTTCTTTGGGGGTGCCTTGCCTTATCCCTGCTTTACGCAATGTGCGCCTGCCCAAGGATTTCAAGGGCCCGCGCAAGGTACTAAATTACACGGCGGATCAGCCTCCAGAGACATGGGTGGAGAGCTATGAGATGGCCATGGAGATGCTTGATGTGGATGACGCGGCGTGTGCGAAATACTTCACCATGATGCTTGAAGGAACGGCCCGTACTTGGTTAAAAAGCTTGCCAGCTAATTCTATCAGTTCATGGGCCCAATTACGAGCCCGGTTTATCAGCAATTTCAAGGATACAAGTAAACAGCCTATGTCGATAGTGGACTTAGCTGCATGCGTCCAGGAGGAAGGAGAATCAACGACTCATTGGGTGCGCCGGGTTTCACAAGTGTTGCACTCATCAGACCGCATCAACGCTGACACCGCAGTATTAACCCTAGAAGGCAACTGCCGGTTTGGGCCCCTGAAGCTGAAGTTGGGACGGATGAAGCGTCATTGCACTGACATGGGGACCCTCATGGCCGCTTTGGTAAAATATGCTGATTCTGATAGTACCAAGGATCCCGAATCTGATGATGACAAGACAGGGAAGGGAAAGAGGAACAGCAACTCCAAAGGTCAGCAGCATCTCTGGGCAGGCAATGGTGGTGGAGGCAAGCGTAAAGCGGATGGTAACATGGACTTTGTGGCTAATACCAACGCACAGGACAATGGCCAGCGACGCAAAGGTAAACCGAAAAATTGTAATGGGGCGCCCTACCCTAACCTAGACCGCCTAAACTATCTGCTAAGCCAGCCTTGTCCAAGACATGGGACGAAGGAGGCGCCAGCAAACCACCTTTGGAAGGATTGCTTTATTATGCAGGAGTTCAAGAATTCTAATAATTTCCGGTATGATCACGGATCTGGCGGTGGCTCAGGATCCGGGCCGGGTTACGGTGGAGGAAGTTCCGGTTCAGGATTTAATGGTAATCCAGGCGGACATAATGGTCAAAATAGTTAGAACAACTAGGGTGATTACAACCAACAGCAGCAACAGTCAGGTTACCAGAGCAACCCAAAGCAGTTGAGTAGTGGGCAGTACCATGTCTTCACCACTAGCTTGGACAAGCGAGACCGGAAGGTTCAGAGGCGGGCGGTTAACTCTGTTGAACCGGCCATACCCCGTTATCTACGTTGGTCTGGACAGACAATCATATGAAGCAGAGAGGATCACCCTCCCCAGGTCGATAATCTGGGTCAGTTGGCTCTGGTGGTGGCGCCTCAGGTGGGAGGTTACAAGTTCACCAAGGTGCTCATGGATGGAGGTAGCAGCATTAATATCGTGTACTATGAGACCTTCCGTCGTATGGGACTGACAGATAAAAATCTTAAACCGTCTAATACGGTGTTCCACGGTGTAGTACCTAGCAGATCAACATATCCTGTTAGTAAGATAGCTCTGGAAGTGGCCTTTGGGGATGATCATGATTCCAGGTCGGAGACATTGATGTTTGAAGTGGTGAAAATCCAAAGTCCATATCACGCCCTATTTGGGCGACCGGCCTACGCCAAGTTTATGGCACGACCCTGTTATGTGTATTTGTAGCTCAAGATGCCGGGTCACAAGGGGACAATAATGGTTCACGGAAGCCTCAAAATCGCTTTGGAGTGTGAGGAAGGCGGCCTATGCAGAGTCGGTTTGTGCTACTGAGGAGCTGAAGTATTATAAGGACAATGTTGATCCGGCGGACATGACTCCATTAAAGAAGCCAACTACGGAGCATGATCCGGCCCTGAAGTTCAAATCGGCAGCAGAAACTAATCTTGTTGACTTTGTACCTGGCGATTCGTCCAAGCAGTTCAGCATCAGTGCTATTTTGGATCCGAAATAGGAAAGCGCGCTCATCGAGTTCATCCGTGAGAATCGAGACATTTTTGCATGGAAGCCCTCTGACATGCCAGGTGTACCGAGGCAACTCGCTGAGCACACCCTTAATGTGGATCCTAAATACAAACCGGTGAAATAGTTCCTCCGCCGGTTTAACGAAGAAAGACGCAAGGCAATTGGAGAAGAGGTAGCCATGCTCTTAGCAGCTGGTTTTATTGTTGAAGTTTTTCACCCTGAGTGGCTTGCCAATCCGGTGCTGGTCCTTAAGAAAAACGGCACCTGGCGCATGTGTGTGGATTACATAGATCTTAATAAAGCTTGTCCATCAGATCCTTTTGCCCTCCCCCGTATTGATCAAATTATTGATGCTACGGCGGGTTGTGAGCATTTAAGTTTTTTGGATGCATATTCTGGCTATCATCAAATCAAAATGGCAGTTAAGGACCAGGAGAAAACGGCATTCATAACTCCCTTTGGAGCCTTCTGCTATGTGTCTATGCCCTTTGGGCTCAAGAGTGCCCAGGCAACTTATCAACGTTGTGTGCAAAATTGTCTACACAAACAGATTGGCCGTAATGTACACGCCTACGTGGATGATATCGTGGTTAAATCCAGGGAGAGGGAGACTCTGATTGGTGATTTAAAGGAAACTTTTGATAACCTGAGGACATACAAGATGATGCTTAATCCGGACAAATGCATCTTTGGTGTACCGGCGGGCAAGTTATTAGGCTTCCTGGTGTCCAATAGGGGAATTGAGGCTAATCCGGAGAAGATCACGGCCATCACCTCCCTGGCTAAACCGAAGTGTATCAATGATGTTCAACGCCTGGCAGGCCGGATTGCCGCGTTAAGACGGTTTATCAGTCGTCTTGGTGAGAAGGCAATCCCTTTGTATCAGATGTTGAAGAAGACGGATCAGTTTGTCTGGAGTTCTGCTGCTGATGAAGCATTTGAGGACTTAAAGCGGCAATTGGCCAATCCGCCTGTGCTCGCCGCTCCCGTTGACAAGGAGCCGTTACTGCTATATGTTGTTGCTAATGCTCGGGCGGTCAGCATGGCTATTGTGGTGGAGCAAAAGGAGGCAGGTAAGGAGCATCCGGTTCAACGTCCGGTCTATTATATCAGCGAGGTGCTCATTGAGTCCAAGCAAAGGTATCCGCATTGGCAGAAGCTGGTGTATGGAGTTTTTATGGCAAGCCGGAAGCTTAAACAATACTTCCAAGGGCATCCAATTACGGTGATCAGTTCTGCTCCTTTGGGGGATATCATCCAGAACCGGGAAGCAACTGGCCGGATTGCCAAGTGGGCTATAGAGCTTGGGCCGCACGATTTGAAGTATGTGCCTCGGACGGCGATTAAGTCTCAAGCACTGGTTGATTTTATCAATGATTGGACAGAAATGCAAGCACCTGAAGAAAAGCCGGATCACACATATTGGACCATCCATTTTGATGGATCCAGGCAATTGGAAGGTTCGGGGGCTGGAGTCGTATTAACTTCCCCATGAGGTGATAAGTTTTGTTATGTTCTCCGCTTAATGTTCCCTTGTACTAACAATGCAGCTGAGTATGAAGCCTTGCTCCATGGTCTCTGGATGGCTAAGGAGATGAATCTAGGTCGAGTTAAGTGCTTCGGTGACTCGGACCTCGTGGCTCAGCAAGTGTCTGGCATTTGGGACTCTAAGGATCCACTCATGGCGGCATATCGTCGTGAGGTGGATATTGTTGCAGGTCATTTCAAAGGCTATCAGGTGGACCACGTGGACCGATGGAAAAATGAAGCGGCGGACGCTTTAAGCCGGCTGGGCTCTCAGCGCAAACCGGTTCCGCCCAATGTTTTTCTGGATGTGCTGCACAACCCGTCGGTCAAGATCCTTGGTGAAGCGGATTTGGCTATTCCTGATTCGGAGGCTCAATTGGTGGCAGCTCTTCATGTTATTACGGATTGGACGCTTCCCTTCCTGGCGTACAAGAACCGGGGCGAGTTACCAGAGGATGAGACTCTGGCAAGACAGATAATCCGGTGATCCAAGTCCATGACTATTATCAATGGCGAGTTGCATCATTGCAGTGTGTCAGGAGCATTTCAACGATGTGTGTCTCCTGAAGAAGGCCGTGAAATTTTGCGTGAGATCCACGCAGGAGATTGTGGTCACCACACCGGTTCAAAATCTCTGGTGGCTAAAGCGTTTCGCCATGGCTTCTATTGGTTAACTGCTCATGCTGATGCATAGGATCTGGTCAGACGATGTGATGGTTGCCAAAAGTTCTCAAGACGTGCTCATGTACCAGCTCAAGAATTGAGAATGATTCCAATTACTTGGCCGTTTGCGACTTGGGGGCTGGATATGGTTGGGCCTTTCAAAAGGTCCAAAGATAAGAAGACCCACCTCCTGGTGGCGGCTGACAAGTTTACAAAGTGGGTGGAGGCAGAACCTGTTAGCAAGTGTGATGCGGCCACGGCAGTTCAGTTCATTAAAAAAGTGATTTCCGGTTTGGCTTTCCACACAGTATCATCACAGATAATGGTACCAATTTGTCCAAAGGTGCCATGAAGGAGTTCTGCGAACGGGAGCACATCCAGCTCAACGTTTCATCAGTGGCACACCCACAGTCCAATGGTCAAGCAGAAAGAGCTAATCAAGAGATCTTGAGAGGCATCAAGCCCCGGCTCATGGTTCCTTTGCAGAGAACGCCGGGTTGTTGGGTAGAAGAATTACCATATGTGTTATGGAGCATCAATACAACACCCAGCAGGTCAACAGGATACACACCGTTCTTCATGGTTTATGGAGCGGAGGCGGTTCTCCTTAGTGATATCCGTCATGATTCACCTCGTGTGATGGCTTATATCGAAGCGGACAACGAGATAGCACGGCAAGATGCTTTGGACCGGTTGGATGAAGAGCGTGACATAGCAGCCGCCTGATCGGCGATTTACCAACAGGATCTTCGTCGTTATCACAGTCGCCGAGTCAGAACCAGAACCTTCCAGGAAGGAGATTTGGTGCTTCGGCTCATCCAAGATCATACTGGTATGCATAAGTTATCCCCACCTTGGGAGGGGCCTTTCGTGGTCAGCAAGAATCTGCACAACGGGTCATACTATCTGATCGATATTCGAGAGCATAAGGACTCACGTACATCAGAGGAGGAGACCAACAGGCCGTGGAACATAGCTCATCTTCGGCCTTATTATACCTGAGCCATTGGTTCTACTTATGTACATATTATAATGATGTATATATTATGATTAAATATAATAAACCGGAACCTCAGCTAAAGCGGGGTATCTGTTCTTTTACATCATGTGTGGTTACACGGAGTTGTTCTAAAGCGGCCTCCGGTTTACCCCTTGAGTTCGCTTTTTAAAAGCATCATGTTATATCACTTGGAGGTTTGGTCGTGTCCGAACCAATACCATACCTCTTGATAGGCGAGAGCCACCAAATCACTTGGGGACTTGGTCACGTCTGAACCAGTCATGCCTCTTGATCGGCCTAAGGCCACAAAATCACTTGGGGCTTGGTCGAACCCGAACCATTGCCATGCCACTTGGTCGGCATAAATGCCACGGTTTCATTTGGGGACCTGGCTGACTAGAACCATAGTTACACCTAACGGGAGCTTGGTCGTGTTCGGCCATGGTAATGCCATTTGATCAGCTCAAATAAACCTTTTTTGCAAACGGTTTTGTCATTGCTTTTGCTTCACACTTTTCTTTGCAAGATATTTTTTTCTTTTTTATTGCGTTTTTTTAAACTGACAAAGTTTTCAACCAATCAATTGACGAAACACAGTTCACGTCAATCCGGAGACTATTTGCCCGGTTTGATCCTTGTTGTTAACATCCCCTTATGGAGTAACACGGTGTTTATTATAACCCGGCACGGTTTACATGGTAAACCAGCGTCATATATATATAGGAGCTGTTATCTCCTCCAACAGTGTGGGTTTGCAAAACTCCGCTTCAAGATTGGCCAAGCCAACTTCACGCTCAACGATGGCAGGTATTATGTATCTCAAAAATTTGGTCATATACTTAATTTTTTTGGATGTTTTGACTTCATATATGCAGACATCATATTCCGCCTGACGGTACAACCGCGGTGGCACTTGAAGAGTTTCTTATTGCAGAAAGTGCTTTGGAAAGTTCATCACCACAGGAAGAACAAATTATGCACGAAGGCATATCAACATCAAAAGTATCAGCTAGCCTATTACAAGGCAACACGGTGCCCATAATAATATCATTGTTTTTCACAAAGGAGAGGTAGTTTTAAAATCGGCTTCCGGTTCAAGCTTGGTCGCCAGCCTGGCCTGATGGTTGTGGGTCATCCTGCGCCGCTTCAGCCTCCTTTCTCAACCCAGTGGCTGGAAATTAACAGTTGTCCAGTCGATTCCCATTAATGCTTGAAAAACAGCTTCATCATGGATCAGCAATGACGGGTCAATATCAGGAGCGTAAGTATGCTTACGGATTGGAGGGATCAGATTTTCCGATTCATGGATTGGTGCAGCTATTCGCTTGTTCTGATTGTCATATTGGGCTTGATAATGAGACAAGTCTGCTTCTTCAGCCAATTGACAAGCTAGCGGACGTACCTCCCGGTTTATTGCTCGCAGATCCGCTTCACCAAACTCTGACCCGTCTTCCTTCAAGCTGGGATAGCCCTGAGCCACTTCAATAGGATCAAAATCCGGCACCCAGGCTTTTGCCCGGATTAAGGCATTGATCGCACCGGTTCGAGCAGCAGATTTCTTCAGCTCTTCAACCCGGCAGGAAGCACCGACAGTTTCATCAGAGTGTCTTGAATCAAAGTGGGCGCCGGTTTGTTATGGGATGCGGTACAGATGATCCGCTGGGCACCAGTATACAATTGTTCAACCAATGTATAAGCGGCTTTCAGTTTCTTCCGCACATCTGACCCCAAGTGACCAATGCGTGTCCCTGAAATACCATAAAGGGTTAATAAACCGGCAACTCTGTAAGAAGGCAAAGCCAATTCAGAAGTCAAACTGGCTTACCAAAGATAGCAGTAGTCATGGCATGCACGTGCCGCTTTATGCTGGTTAGTTCATCCGCCACTGGTTTTAGTGCAGCCTCGGCATCCTCTGCTCGTTTGATTAAAGCGGACTTTTCAGTGGCCCAATCCGCCCACTTCTTCTTGAAGCTCTCCTTAAGCTATTCCATTGCGCTTAAAGCGTTGGCTAATTCCTCTTTTGCTTTGGAGGTTCCAGCTTGTTGGGTTTTTAGGTTTTCTTGGAGATCGGCGACTTGGCTTTCTTTCGTCTTCAGCTTCGCCTGCATGCAGACAATTATATGCTTCAACAAAACGGTACAAGGATTGAAGTACCAACCACATAACAAGTTATGCACTTAGCACTTGGGGGCTAATGCATATTCGATCTTCATCTTTCAATTGCTTACAAAGTCCCAAGATCAATACAAGTATTCAACTTGGCACTTGGGGGCTAACGGCTATTTGCTCGTATATATGTTCTGATGCGGCAATCTGAATTACTTAAAGTACCGGTTTAACTACGCTAAGTTCAACCGGCCCTTGGGGGCTACATCGGCGAATTTCAAAGTATTAAATTTATATTAGTAAGTCCCGATTTGAAAGAAGATTACAAACCGGCCCTTGGGGGCTAGGAGAGTCAGCAAGTATTGAAGCATACAAGCAGGAAAGAGCATATGGAAGTTACCTCGTATTTATCCTTCATCATATTAACCAGACTGGCTTCATAGTCATTGCTGGTATACAGCCGGTTCAGGTAGCCAGAATGGATATCTTGGGCGTTCAGAGCAGCGTAAGTTGCCAGATCAGCATTCCACTTGCCTTTAGCAAAGGCAGCAAATTCTTCCTTGGCAGAATATTTGGACAAAGCAACGGGATTGCTTGGCTCGGTATGGCCAGTGCCAGTAATGACAACCTCATCCTCCTGAGTATCACCGGTTTGCACTGGGGCTGTTGGCTTGTCAGTAGGTTTTGCTGGACCGGTGGATCTCTCAATCCGGATGGAGCCTGTGGGCTGATTGACAGGACCCGAGGCATCAGTAGGTCTCTCTTCAGCAATAAGTTCGTCATCTTGCTGCGGTGGATCATTGGGTATATCCTCAGGAATAGCCGCTTCAAGATCGGGTGTTTTGCCTGGCTCAAGAACGGCATCTTCTTCGGCCGCTTTGTCCAGGCGGGCCTTCTTGTTTGGCCTAGGTTTGGCCCTGAAAAGAATAACAAAATCAAATATAGCATATGTTCTAAGGCGATGTACTGCAAATATCATAATAAGTATGGCTTACCCAAGCATCGTTTTGAGCGGTGGCAGCTGAGTAGCCAATGACTCGCCAGAAGATGAGTAGGAAGTAACCTGGTAATCGGAGTCAGACGGATTAAGAGGTTGACGAAAGCAGCCCGCTTTAGGACAATCACTGACAAGCCAATTAGAGACCTCTGAACGGCGTTTCCGAACCGGACTGTTCGGTAAACCGGCGGAGGTAACTACCTGGCCGCTGTGCCGGGTTGTGCGACGAGCTTCATGCTGTTGGGTCTTCATAAGAAATTTGGGATCCAAATAAGCAAGAGGATGAGAAAATTTAACTTTCCAGTTTGCCTGACGGATTTTTAGCGAAGGCAAAGGTTCTAAATCGGAAGAGAGAATAATTACCTCTACAGCATCAGCGTGGCTAGCTTCGGCATCATCCTGACAAATATCATCATCAATAAGACGCATGAAAAATAAGCCAAGTGAGTCAAGCTCTACCTCAAGGTCCGGATTATCCACATCATCATCAGGGGCCGAATTAGAAGATGCAGTAGTTCTTTTCCTGTGGGCAGTCTTCTTTACAGCTTTAATCTTCTGCCGGGTTGCTCTTTCCGGTTTGTCTGGTTTTTCTGGTTTCTCCTGCGGCAATTTCTTGCTCCAAAGTGGATCATTGCCCTGATTACACAGACACTGATACTAAACAATGAACAGATATATCAATAACAGATTCAGCAAAAGGAAAAATCAAGGTCTTACAGCTGGCGGTTTGTTGGTGGCACAGAAGGGAAGCAGGCCGTTTTTAGCACATATATGTTCCGGTTCATTCAGCATCTTATTCGCAGCCTCTGTGATTTCTTCATCGGTGAGCTGGATTTTGGAATGTCGCAGTGGGTCATCAACACTGCCGGTATACTCGCACATCAAACCGGAGCGCTGACTAAGGGGCAGTATGCTCCATGATATCCAACAGCGAGCGAGATCAACCCCTGTTAAACCGTTGGCCATAAAGGCTCTGAGCTTCGACAGTTGAGGAGCATATTTGCTTCTCTCCTGGGCAGTCAATCTTTGCGGAAAAGGGTGTGTATTGCCGAGCTGCTCCGGACCAAAGCCAGCAAGGGATTCTCACCAGCAGGGGAGGTGTCTTTGCAATAGAACCATGTCTGATTCCACTCTTTGGGGTGGCTGTGCAGTTTGGCGTGAGGGTATGTGACCTCTTTCCTTTTCTGGATCGCCATGCCACCCAACTCCATATTGGAGCCGTCAGTAAACTCAGTACGGCGGTTTAGATGGAAAAGGTCTCTGAACAATTCCACTATGGGCTCCTCTTGAAAGAACGCCTCACAGAGCACTTGGAAGTGACACATATTTGTAACAGAATTGGGGCCAGTGTCTTGTGGATGGAGTTGGAAATCGGCCAAAACATTCCGGTAAAATTTAGAACCGGACGACTTAAAGCCCCGAGCTAAGTGATCTACGAAAACAACAACCTCTCCTTCTTGAGGAGTGGGAGGGCATTCTTTGCCAGGAGCCCTCCAATGGATGGTATCTTTGCTGCCTAAAGCGCCGATCAGGACTAGATCGTCCAGCTGAGCCTCTATGACGCGAGAAGGAATCCAATTGCACTCATATACTTGCTTGGCCATGATGGAATCTACAAGGTAGAAGATCCCGGTTCAAAAATGCATTTGATCAAGGTACATTGGTATGTGCAATGTTAAACCGGAGCCAGAACTATTTGAACTGGAGTTTTATGAAGCAACAACATCTGGCGGTTCAACAAGGGGACTAATGGTATATACCGGTTTGGCAATTTTTTTCTACAAGGTTAAACCGCCTGGTTTAAACATTGAAGCAGATGAGTAAGTTTATAGAAATAGATTTCGTAAGATTTCTCTATAGCGATGGATCTGAAGCAAGTTCAGAAAAAAGATAAATATTCAGAGGTCCAAAAGGAGCAGTACCGAATCAATGAGCAAGACGTGCATATAGATCTATGGTTTTGAGATGTGTAAGTGAAGGCGAAGGGTAAACAGCTACCATTGCACAGAATAAAGATTTGTGGAGTCATCTAAAGATCTATCGTATGAGCAAGAGGCAGATGATGAACACTAAAGAACTGTGAAACCCTAGGTCAGATCTACGGGGGAAAGGATAGAAGATTTACCGGAGCTGAGGAAGACGCGGAAGGTTGCCGCGATGCTCTGGTGCCCCCAGGTTGATGCAGCGGCCAAGGTTGAGGCAGAGGTCGACAGCGGCGGCGGAGCTCCAAGGCTGGCGACGCGAGGAAGACGAAGAAGAAAGGCATGAAGGGGAGAAAAGAAATGACCCTTCGGTCCTATTTATAAGGTGAAAGAACATGTGTCAGGCGCGACAATCAAGGGGCCATGAAACGGAGCTGTCGCCTCGATTTCTGTAGATCTATTAAACAAATAAGCATAATGGATAGCTTCGTTATGACAGGTGACGTCACTCCGGTTTACAGCAATCAGAGAAGATGACATCATGGCGGTTTACCAATTTATGAGAAGATGTTGAAGATGAAGCTTTTGTTAAAGGATTGACATGAACCCGTTCAAATCAATCTGGGGCCTAATGTTGGGGATATTACTGCTGGGCATAAACCGGCCTATCTGGGCCGGGTCAACTTCATCAGTAGTTCAAGAGTAATAAAGCCCAAGAAGGCAGATGAGGGCCTAAGGCCCGTAGCCGGTTAAAGACTTGTAGCTATAAACCGGGATTTGTATATAAACTTGTATTGTAAGTTAGGAATAAGGAGAGACCAACCCGGAATACGAATATCGACCGGTGTTGGGACTCTGTGAACCAACGGGAGTCACCCGTGTATATAAGGGGATGACCCGGCGGCGGTTCAGGAGAGATAGACAACAACTCGAGACATAGGCGAAGCTTGTTTGCTCCCTAGTCATCGAAACCCCATCAATTCCATCACAACTAGACGTAGGCTTTTACCTTCATCGAAGGGGCCGAACTAGTATAAACTCTCTTGCGTCCCTGTGTCCGCTTTAACCCCTTCAAGCTAACCCGTCGCGATGGCTCCACGACTAAGTCCTTTCTCTAGGACATCTGCCGTGACAAAGCCACGACATTTAGGGTCCGCACGCTTAACGTTCAATGACAATTTGTATTATGAGTTATGTGTTTTGATGAACCGAAGTTTGTTCGGAGTCCCGGATGAGATCACGGACATGACGAGGAGTCTCGAAATGGTCTAGAAATAAATATCGATATATTGGAAGGTTATATTCGGACACCGGAATGGTTCCGAAGTGTTTCGGGTATTTTCCGGAGTACTGGAACCCCCCGGGAGAGTAATGGGCCTTAATTGGCTTTAGGGGAAAGGAGAGAGGGGCCTCAAGGGGTGCCCCCCCATGGTCTGGTCCGAATTGGACTAGGAGGAGGCGGCGCCCCCCCTCCTTCCTTCTTCCCTCCTTCCCCTTCCCTCCTTCTCCTAGTTGGAATAGGAAAGGGGGGGGGGCGAATCCTACTTGGACCGGGAGTCCAAGTAGGACTCCTCCCTATGGCGCGCCCCCTATGGCCGGTCTCCTCCCCCCTTTATATACGTGGGAGGGGGCACCCCAAAGACACACAAGTTTCTCTTAACCATGTGCGGTGCCCCCTCCATAGTTACACACATCGTTCATATTGGTGTAGTGCTTAGACGAAGCCCTGCACCGGTAACTTCATCATCACTGTCGCCACGCCGTCGTGCTGACAGAACTCTCCCTCGGCCTCAACTGGATCAATAGTTCGAGGGACTTCACCGAGCTGAATGTGTGCTGATCGCGGAGGTGCCATACGTTCGGTACTTGGATCGGTTGGATCGTGAAGACGTTCGACTACATCAACTGCATTACTAAACACTTCCACTTTCAGTCTATGAGGGTACAAGGACACACTCTCCCCGCTCGCTGCTATGCTTCTCCTAGATAGATCTTGCGTGATCGTAGGAATTCTTTTGAAATACTACATTCCCCAACACTTCTTGCATAGCTTGAATCCATTCAGGTTCCATGAAGGCTTCATCAACTTTCTTTGGTTCAGATATAGATACAAATGCAAAGTGCCCACATAAATTTGCTAGCTGTGTTGCTCTTGAACGAGTGAGTGGACCAGATGCATTAATGCTCTCAATTATCTTCTCAATCTGGACTTCATTTGGAACGCGAGGATGAACTGGACGAAGATTTTTCCCTTGCTGATCATTGTCTTCATCTTCAGCATTGGCTTCAAGCTGAGCAGTGTCTTCATGCTGATTAAGTGTAGAAATTATGATTTCCTCTTCAGCCTGTTCCTATGAAGGCATGATTTCTCCAATACCCATAAGGTTGATAGATTCACTTGGTGTAGCTTCATCTAGCACATTTGGCAGGTGCTCTCTTTGCGAGCCCTTAGTCTCATCGAACCGCACATCCACAGTTTCAACCACTTTGTAATCAAAGATGTTGAAGACTCTATAGGAGTGCGAATCCTTTTCGTAGCCAAGCATAAAACCTTCATGTGCTTTCGGTGCGAATTTTGAAGTGTGATGCAGATCCTTGATCCAGCACCTAGCACCAAAGACTCTGAAATAGCTGTTGGCTTCTTACTAGTTAGGAGCTCATATGATGTCTTGTTTAGGAACTTGTGAAGATAAATACAGTTGATGATGTGGCATGCAGTATCAATGGCTTCAGGCCAGAATTTTCTTGGAGTCTTGTACTCATCAAGCATCGTCCGTGCCATCTCAATCAGGGTTCTGTTCTTGCGCTCCACAATGCCATTCTGCTGAGGTGTGTATGGACAGAGAACTCATGTGTGATTCCCAATGTATCAAGATAGGTGTCGAGGCTGGTGTTCTTGAATTCTGTGCCATTGTCACTTCTGATGTGCTTGATCTTGATGCCATAGTTTGTCATGGCGCGATTGGCGAATCGTCTGAAGACATCCTGCACTTCAGTCTTGTAGAGAATTATGTGCACCATGTATATCTTGAGTAATCATCAACAATGACGAAATCATAGAGGCATGTAATGGTAGTGAGTAGGGCCAAATAAGTCCATGTGAAGCAGCTTGAAGGGACGCGTTGTCGTCATGATTGTCTTTGAGGGATGCTTGGACCTAATCATCTTTCCGGCTTCACAGGAACCACATAGATGATCCTTCTTGAACTTGACAGCCTCGATGCCTATAACATGCTTCTTCTTCGTGAGAGTGTGCAAGTTCCTCATGCCCGCATGCCCTAGCCTCCGATGCCAGAGCCAGCACTCCGAAGCTTTTGCTAGAAGACATACGGCAAGTTGTGGTCTTGCAGAGAACCATATATAGATCGTCTTTTTGATATCCTTCGAAGACTAGAGATTTGTCAGAATCCATAAGCACATGGCAACGATATTTTACAAATATCACAATCATGTTCAAATCACAAAGCATTGAGACATACATTAACACTACTGCAGGATGCTGCTAACGCGACACTACGATCAAAGACCCTTTGAGAAACTGTGTGCGATGCCATAATCACAAACGGTGATGTATGAAAACTGTCAGAAATGTGTAAAACATTTGCGATGACGGATGCATCAAACACGGTTCAGGTTTTAGTTGCGTGTGCGATGAAGGGCATATGGTTCAGTTCAATGAATTATTTGCGATGAGGAGGAACAAAAGAAACGGGCAGCCAGATGGAGGCATGTGCGATACACAACATACAGTTCACTCGGATGAACTGTTTGTGATTAGGCAACACAAAAGAAACGGTCAGCCAGATCAAAGGTGTGTGTGATATATGTCATGCGGTTCACTCGGATGAACTATTTGCGTTGAGACATGAGAACAGAAACGGTTCAAGTTAACAAGATGTGTGTGATACGCGGCAAATAGGTCTGTAATCAGGAATGTGTCTGAAGACCGATAAGAACACAGATGGTTGCTGCTAATAAGACGTGTGTGTTATGCGATGGGATTGCATACAGAAAAACAATATATATATATATAGACACACACACACACACACACACTTATAAGGACATGCTTGCATAACCAAATTAAACATCCACTTACATAGGTGGCTACTACAACCATGGCATTTGCACACACCAAAGTAAACTGTTACATGCATAATTACATAGGTGGCTACTACACACATGAAATTTCCACACACACTAATAAAGTAAACCATATATTACATGCATGATTAACTAGCATAAACGATCATCTGATCATCATCTACTTCTTGTGACGCTTGCTCTTCTTGTGGCTCGATCTGGGCTCGTCAATTTGTGTAACGAGGCACTTCCTCATGTCAACGATCCGCCTGTGCATCTCGTAGCATGTGTACACGCTCTTGGCCGTGAACCTGAGGTGAGGTTCATCCAGTTTCCGCAGCCAAGCCTTGTGCCAGGATACGGGACTTGTTCTCTGGGCATCCTGCTTCATCTTTTCATAGTAGGGGTCGATGATGGCCGAGGCGAGTTCGACTAGGGAGTCCTGCTTCATGCTGCCCCAGACCCTGTAGTGGTCACGGATTTCGACAAGGTTCTTGCAGGCCAGGCCCGTAACACTAAGTGCTTTTACATCGTCTTTGGTATCCACCATGGCGAACTTGTAGTGGGTGTTGTTGACAAACCTGTTGAAACGGTCGCAAGGCCATGTGGCCATGTAGTAGTGGTAGATGAGGAAATGATGGCGCACACACAACTAGGCTACGACAACCTTCTGATCTATGTCAGGACTACCGGCGGTGTACTGGAGGTCGATGCCGACCACCTTGTACATGCCTCCAGCAAGCAACTGCTCAACGCTATTGATGTAGTCGTCCACCACGGCCGTGTCGATGGTGTACACCACCAAGAGATCTGTCTCCCTCGCGTGGGTCTCCACTCTATGCTCGCCGAACTCCATTGGAGCGTCGCTGGACATCCCCTCTCTATGTGTCGTCGTGGGTGTGCTTGTTGTGTTGTGGGGCGCGATCGAAAGGTTGAAGAGACTAAGGTTATAATGGCTGGGGGCATTAAAGGGGAAGCCAAACAGCCAGGAATATCAGCAGGCCCTAATGGCAGTTCTAATTTGCAGCGCGTAACTCCATCGTGCCGCATGTAACTGCATCACGCGGCAATGCACGCGGCACAACCGCATGCATATGGGCCCCCCGACGTGATCGTGCGCACGCCCATCCGCTGGTAGAGCACGCGTGGAGGGACGCGAGCAGAGCGCTCCGCGGTCGCCTCAAGGAAAAGTTGTCCACAAGCCAAGCGCGCCGACGGATGTGAGCAGAGCATGCCAACGGACATGGCCGAGCTTGCCGAGCGATGCGAGCAGAGGATGGCACAGTGATACGTGCGAAATAAGACGAACTGTGAGAGCGATTTCGAAGACATCAAGCACGAATCATATTAGAGTTGCTAATGCGACACGTGGCAGACAGTTGATCCATCAGAGCTGTTTGTGATGGAATAAGCCGTGTGTGTTGCGGGCAAACGCTTGCTGGTGTATAACCTTAAATTTAACCAAAAATGTGTTAATGCATGTTACAAAAATTGTATAGCTGGAAACTATGTTCAAATACGACTCCAACGATATAATCTATGGCGACATGCATTCATATTTTATTAGTTAATAAATCCGACTTATAAACCAGGATGGGGTTATAGTAGGTAATCAAATCGCAAACGTTTTTTTATTAACTATATGTGTACGTGTCCTCTCATCCTCCTCATGCACATCTTGTCACCACGCCGCCGTAGACGGCTTATAGTGCAAGCTTGCGCAGTGCGCGGGGGAGTTCTTTTGGCTAAAAGGTGGCGCCAATGAATCGTCGGTGAGCCCGTTCCCACGTAACCTCGCAGGTTCCCGCGCAATCTTCCCGCCCGACTCGGCGAAATCCCCCAAAATCCCAATGCTTACCGGCCTGCTATAAAAACCCTCATGTCCGGCGAGTCATGCGTCGCATTTTCCCTTTCCTCCCTGTAGCTTATCTCGTCTGCTTCTTCCACAATCACCAATGGCATCGGTCCGTCGTCGTCGTTCAGCCACTCCGCTGTCATCAGAGGACAACTCTAGCTGGGAGGCTATACTGCGGCGGCGGCATAGTCCCCAGCGTAGTGTAGTGCGCGTGGCATCCCTGTTGGGTGTGCGCGGAACACCCACCACACACTCCGCCGCCGCTGCCCGTCGGCAGCTTTTGCCGGCCGCCGTTGCCGCCACACCACCGTCGAAAGCCTGGTCCATCCCTTGCTCCGCCGCCGCGGCCCGAAGGCGGGAGGTGGCCGTCGTGGCCGCCACCCCACTGCCGGCCACCGTGGCCATCACCCGCTCCGCCACCGCGGCCCGAAGGCGGGAGGTGGTGGTCATGGCCGCTGTCGGTGTCAAAACTGGCGGATCTCGGGTAGGGGGTCCCAAACTATGCGTCTAGGCCGGATGGTAACAGGAGGCAAGGGACACGAAGTTTTACCCAGGTTCGGGCCCTCTCGATGGAGGTATAACCCTACGTCCTTCTTGATTAATATTGATGATATGGGTAGTATAAGAGTTGATCTACCACGAGATCAGAGAGGCTAAACCCTAGAAGCTAGCCTATGGTATGATTGTTGATGTGTATGTTGTCCTACGTACTAAAACCCTCCGGTTTATATAGACACCAGAGAGGGTTAGGGTTACACAAAGTCGGTTACAATGGTAGGAGATCAGTATATCCGTATCGCCAAGCTTGCCTTCCATGCCAAGGAAAGTCCTATCCGGACACAGGACGAAGTCTTCAATCTTGTATCTTCATAGTCCGGGAGTCCGGCCGAAGGTATAGTCCGGCCATCCGGACATCCCTTAATCCAGGACTCCCTCAGTAGCCCCTGAACTAGGCTTCAATGACGACGAGTCCGGCGCGCAGTTTGTCTTCGGCATTGCAAGGCGGGTTCCTCCTCCAAGTACTTCATAGAAGATTTTGAACACAAAGATAGTGTCCGGCTCTGCAAAATAAGCTTCCACATAGTGCCATAGAGAGAACAATATTTACACAAATCTAATCTGCTGACGTATTCCGTAGCGTGACACACCACGGCCAAGCCTTTATCCGAGTTGTTTTATTACCCCACCTCAACGTGTTACGCGAGGTAGTTTTCATTGGCACGTCTTGTTAAAGCAGAGATCGTGTCCTCTTATTCCGGGATTCTCATCAATTCGGGCGTGGGTAACCCAACCGCTTCTGGGACTCCTAGATTATAGGCAAGTCCAAGCGGACACGGAGAGGACGCTTGATATTCACCCTCTTTATAAAGGGACAAGGCTTTCTACTTTTCCCTCCCGTGTTCAATCGAATCCTTCCCCCGCCTCAAGCTCAAACGCCCAAGGTCTAGGTCCGGTGCTCCGAACCTACAGTCATGTCCGGATCTAGCCTTCAAGGCCGATGGGTGCCTTCCTCCGTCATGGAAGAAGACATCAAAAAGTTGAGGGAGGCCAGATATCTGACCGCCGAGATTTTGCATCGGCTGCCTCCCCGGGGGCAGGCCGTCCCTTCCCCCGAACCCAACGAGAGCGTCGTGTTCGTCTCCCACTTCCTCCGAGGTCTAGGCCTTGCTTTGGATGCTTTCGTCAGGGGCTTGTTGTTTTACTATGGGCTAGATTTCCACGATCTAGCTCCGGACTCCTTTCGTCATATCACGACATTTATCGTCGTGTGCGAGGCCTTCCTCCGGGTTACCCCCCACTTCGGCCTATGGCTCAAGACCTTTGAAGTAAAGCCGAAGATGATCGAGGGGCAACATGTGGCGTGTGGAGGTGCCTCAATACGCAAGATGAAGGGAGCTCCATGGCCCAAAGGTTCCATCCCAGGGGTATCTGAATTGTGGCAACAGGAGTGGTTCTACATCACGGCTCCTAGAAGCGCCAAGTGGGCGGCCGCCCCCGTTTTCCGCTCGGGCCCTCCACCACAATTGATGTCATGGATTAGCAGAGGGCTGAGCTGGGGTCCAGCCAAGGATGTGCCTATGCTGCAAAGCCGCATTCGAGATCTCTTTAACGGAGATCTTAGTTTGATTGCGGTGATACAAGTCATGCTGGTCCGTCAAGTCCAGCCTTGCAAACGCCGGCCCCTTCGCTTGTGGGAGTTCAATCCCGAGGGACCGCGTGTCATTCAAAATTTCCTCGGCCTGACGCATGAGGAGATGTACAAGTCGTTCATCGGACCTCAAGTGGAGTGTCCGGAAATCACCGAGGATGTGGGCCTAAGCAGTATCCGTGCCGCCGAACAGGTAGGGAATCTTCCGGCCGAATATACTATCTCTCACTTGTTACGAAGTTATCTCTGAGAGTTCGCTTTTTGACCAGGACTGGCTAACAAAGGCGAAGCTGATCCGGTGTTCGGCCCCCCTTCCTGAGGGTTTGGAAAATCCGGTACTGGAAAAGATGCTCCAGGTCGCACCCTGCCCGGAGCCCTTGAAGGAAGATACCGGGGAGGATAATACGGGCGGACGCGGGCCCCCAATGCTGCCCATTCTAACCAAGGGAGCGAGCGTCTTCATGAAGGAAGACGACCGGGGGAGGAAAAGGACCACGCCCGGCAGTTCGGAAGCCGAAGCCTCCAAACGGGAGAAGAAGTCTCCCACATAGGGTCTTACCCTGGGGGCGCTGTTGCCGCACAAAGTCCGTGGGGGGATCAATTCTCCCACGAGTCGTAAGTGACCCGAAATACTTTAATAGTACAGATACGCCACCTTTTTCTTTTGAGAAAGTAACCACCTCATATATCTTTGCAGTTCGGGCCTTAGCCCCTCTCAAATGAGCTCGTCTTCGGGGGATCTCCTTCCAGAGATGATGGAGAGTGAAACGCCTCCTCCGGACTCCTCCGCTCCGGAAGCGGGTGACCCTGAAGTGTCGTTGCGGAGGGCTTCTCCGAGTCCGGCGAGGCTAGAAAATAATCCCGTTGACCCCCGAAGCTCCCAGTGTCCAGTTCCCGAAGAGAGCAGACAAAAAGGTCCGGCACTGTCTAGTGTGCGATCGGATGTTCTGATGGAGTTGGTGGGGCGAGCGGCCATCTCAGACGAACACCGTGTGCTGATGAATACGGTGATGGAGAGGATAGCGTTCGCCGAAAGCGGATTGCATGAAGCTTTTATGAGTCTACTGACAGGCTTTGAGGTATGTAAAAGAATGTATGATAGTCCTGCACATGCTAGGTGTGCCCTATGTAGATAGTAGCCCCTGAGACTCTGGTTGTCATCGGAAACGACGACGAACAGAGGATCATATTCCCAGGTAATAACCATACTGCCTTTATGTGCAGGTAATGTTATGTGACGCCCTCGATGCGGCTATAGCTCCCACGTGTCGAGGCACGACTTAGAGGCATAACCGCATTGAAAGCAATGTCGCAAGTCAGGCAATCATTACAACATCCCATGTAATATATAATAAAAGGGGAGATACATAGTTGGCTTACACTCGCCACATCACATCAACGTACATAAATAACATCCATCATACAAACACTCATGGCCCGACTACGATGCCAAAATAGAAGAAAACCCAACATGCAACAAGGCCCTGAATCAAACCCCAACTGGGGCACCACTACTGATCATCGGGAAAGGAAACATAATAACGCTGAGAGTCCTCGTCGAACTCCCACTTGAGCTCGTAATCGTCACCTGGAGCGGAATCGCCTGGACCTGCATCTAGAGTTATAGTATCTGTGAGCCAAGGGACTCAGCAATCTCGCACCCTCGCGATCAAGACTATTTAAGCTTATAGGAATGGATAAGGCAAAGTATATGTGGAGCTGTAGCAAGCGACTAGCAAATATGGTGGCTATCTTATATGCAAAAGAGAGCGAGAAGAGGAGGCAAAGCGCGAGCGAGAATCTAGGAGAACCACCTGCGCAAGCATAACTCCAACACCGTGACCACTTCCCGGACCCCGCCGAGAAGAGGCCATCACGGTAACACACCCAGTTGATTCATTTTAAATTAATTAAGATTCAAGTTATCTACAACCGGACATTAACAAATTCCCATCTGCCCATAACCGCGGGCACGGCTTTCGAAAGTTCAATCCCTACAGGGGAGTCCCAACTTAGCCCATGACAAGCTCTCACGGTCAACGAAGGAATAGACCTCCTCCCAAGACGTTCCGATCAGACTCGGTATCTCGGTAACTCAAGACACTTCGACAGGTTAAAACAAGACCAGCAACACCACCCGAATGTGCCGACAAATCCCGATAGGAGCTGCACATATCTCTTTCTCAGGGCAGACTCAGATGAGACTAGCTACGAGTAAAACCAACCCTCAAGTTTCCCCGAGGTGGCCCCGCAGGCAGCTCAGTTCGGACCAACACTTAGAGGGAGCACTGGCCCGTGGGGGGCTAAAATAAGATGACCCTTGAGTCTGCAGAACCCAAGGGAAAGAAAAGGCTAGGTGGCAAATGGTAAAACCAAGGTTGGGCATTGCTGGACAAGCTTTAATCAAGACGAAATATCAAGGGGTTCCCATTATAACCCAACCGCGTAAGGAACGCAAAATTCGGGAACATAACACCGATATGACGGAAACTAGGATGGCAAGAGTGGAACAAAACACTAGGAGAGAGGCCAAGCCTTCCACCCTTTACCAAGTATATAGATGCATTAAGATAACATAGCAATATAATGATATCCCAACAAGGAAATAAATGATGTTCCAACAAGGAACGGCTCCAATCTTCACCTGCAACTAGCAACGCTATAAGAGGGGCTGAGCGAAGCGGTAACATAGCCAATCAACGGTTTGCTAGGACAAGGTGGGTTAGAGGTTCAACATGGCAATTGGGAGGCTGACAAGCAAAAGGTAGGCATCGTAGCATTGGCATAGCAAGAGCGAGCAAACTAGCATAGCAAAGATAGTAGTGATTTCGAGGGTATGATCATCTTGCCTGCACAGTTGTCAGAGTTGACTGGATCCTCACAATCAAACTCAACGGGCTCCTCAGTAGCGAACTCGTCTCCCGGCTCTACCCAACAAGACAAACAAGCAACAGGGATACAATCAACCACGTGCAAGACCAAGCAATAAGATGAAATGATGATATGCTATGCGGGATGCGATGCGGGATGCAAAATGCAAGATATGACAGGAAATGCATGAACCTGGCCTCATCTTGGAATTCCAAGGGTGCCACTAGAAAGATGATATGAAATCGCTTGAAAACGATATAAAGATCATTGGAATCGGAGTTACGGTTTGGGAATGGCAAGCGTTTCAAAAATGACACCGGTCTGCGATTTACAGCAAGTAGGCATCTAAATGCAATGCAATGAACATGCTACAGCCACCAAACATGACAATAAAATACATGGCAGGGATGCACACAAGATGCTTAACAAAAGACTAGCACTGAGCCACGGCCAATTCATCCATTATGAGGTTCAAACCAGCATGGCAAAAACGCAAATGCAAAACAGATTCCAGACTTAGTGAAATTAACACTTGTCTGAAATTTCAGATCACGAAGCCCTCTTCGGAGCAGCAAAACAACATGATACATGACCTGAACATGACAAGTAAGAACATGGCATGGAGCTACTCAACAAGCTTAACGAAAGACCCAAAGTGACCTGGGGCCAAAAGGATTCACAAAATAAACTAACGGGCACACGAACATAGCAAAAACATAATCAGTTTTCAGACTTAGTGAAAACTGAGACATGCTGAAATATAACTCACGAAGGCATGTAAACGAGCTCGATGCACTCACCACGGTGCAAGTCATAGCAAGGCAAGCATACATCCATTAAGAAGGCACAAAATACTAGCTAGACATGGCATAGCATGCACGGATCAACTACAACAACGCCGGCAAAATCGCAAACGAGTTGACGATCTGCCTAGATTCACCACGAAGCAGAAGTAGAGCTCGTTTGACTCAAGCTAGGGTGCTCCATAATTGCAAACAAAGACATGGATGGATAGAGCATAACATGATTAACAAAACTTCCTTACTGATCATCCTCAAAAGAGGCACGGATCACTAGGAAACAAGCTGAACATATGGCATCATGAACTAAATATTCCCAGACTTAGTGAAAACAACCAAGTCTCTGAAAACAGATTTCCCGGGTGCCTCACTTTGCAAGCTTGCACAAGTCACCACACACATCCTAAAAATGCATGGGTTGCACCTCTGGAAAGAAGACAAAATGCTTAAGAAAACATATAAAGGACTCACAGGCATAGCATGCACACAATAATCATGGAAAAAATGACAAAAGTCTAAGATGAACTAGCAGATCTGACAATTAACTCACGAAGCCTCCTTCTAACAGTATTTTGGGCATCAAGACGAGCTCAAATGAAAATGATGCAATGGAATGAAATGATGTACTCGTCGAGGCGAACATTTTGGTATATTGTATGCCCAAATCGGAGCTACGGATGCAAAGTTACGGGCGGTCAAAGTATGCATAAAAAACTAGGGTTAGGCGGGAAAGTCAACCGAGATCCGGATCTGGATCTGAGGAGGTACTGTAGCAGCACTGTTCACCGGCGCGAAAAACGAAGATGGCCGGCTAGAGTTCGTCGGGGCTCGCCGGAGCTTGGAGAGGAGGAGGCCGGACGGCGGGGCGAGGCCGTATCCGAGGCGCGGTGAGGCCGGGCGGCGGGGCGAG
>NC_041382.1:705122923-705132313 GCF_002162155.2 Triticum dicoccoides | reverse complement strand
GAGGGCGAGGGGCACGGCGGACGTTGTCCGGCCTGCTCCGGACACGTCCGTCGGCGGCGGATCTGGAGTTTTTTTTTTTTGCTAGGGTTGGACGGGGAACAAGATCCGAAAATGGAGGGGGGCTATATATAGGCATAAGTGGAGCTAGGAGAGTCCAAATGAGGTGCGGTTTTCGGCCACGCGATCGTGATCAAACGCTCTAGGACATGAAGCATAGTTTGGTGGGTTTTGGGCCAAATTAGAGGGGTGTTGGGCTGCAACACACACGAGGCCTTTTCGGTCCCTCGGTTAACCGTTGGAGTATCAAACGAAGTCCAAATGATACGAAACTTGACAGGCGGTCTACCGGTGGTAAACCAAGGCCGCTTGGCAAGTCTTGGTCCAATCCGGAAATTTTTAATCCCCACACACGAAAGAAAGCTAGAAATGGACACTGGAGGAGAACGAAGCGCCGGAATGAAAAACGGACAACGGGGAAAAATGCTCGAATGTATGAGACGAACGCGTATGCAAATGCAATGCACATGATGACATGATATGAGATGCATGAAAATGAAAACAACACATGGAGACAAAGACCCGAACCCGAGAAATAAATATAACTTGACGCCGGAAACGACAAGAGTTGGTGTACAAATTGGGAAAGTTACATCCGGGGTGTTACAACACTCCACCACTACGAAAAGATCTCATCCCGAGATCTAGGACTGAAAGAACTCCGGGTCCTCAGAACGGAGGTGATCCTCGCGTTCCTAGGTAGCTTCACGGTCGGAATGGTGAGACCACTTGACTTTGAGGAATTTGATTGACTTGTTGCGAGTCTTGCGTTCGGTCTCTTCAAGAATAGCAACTGGGTGCTCACGATAAGAGAGATCTTCTTGGAGCTCAATGTCCTCGAAGTTGACTGTGCGGTCAGGAGTCTTGAAGCACTTACGAAGCTGAGAGACATGGAACACGTCATGAACATTTGCAAAGTTTGAAGGAAACTCGAGTTGATAGGCGAGGTCGCCTCTCTTGCTGACAATCTTGAAAGGTCCCACGTATCTAGGGGCAAGCTTCCCTTTGATACCAAAGCGATGAGTACCTTTCATAGGAGAGACACGGAGGTAAACATGATCTCCGATCTCGAAAGCCAAATCACGGTGCTTACTATCATAGTAGCTCTTCTGGCGGGATTGGGCTGCTTTGAGGTTATCACGAATGACTTTGCACACTTCTTCTGCTTCTGTGATTAAGTCATTACCCAAAAGCTGACGTTCACCGGTTTCAGACCAGTTGAGAGGGGTACGGCACTTCCTGCCATACAGAATTTCAAATGGGGCCTTGCCCGAACTTGCTTGAAAACTGTTGTTATAGGAGAATTCGACATAAGGAAGACAATCCTCCCACTTCATGCCGAAGGAGATCACACAAGCCCTGAGCATATCTTCAAGAATCTGGTTGACACACTCGACTTGACCGCTTGTTTGAGGATGGAAAGCAGTGGTGAAGCGGATGTTAGTGCCCATGGCCTTCTGAAAAGAATCCCAAAACTTGGAGGTAAAGACGCTACCACGGTCTGAAGATATCACTTGAGGAGTACCATGCAGAGAGACAATGCGAGAGGTATAGAGTTCCGCCAATTGAGCTGCAGTGATCGACTCTTTGATAGGCAGAAAATGAGCCACTTTGATGAGCTTGTCGATGACAACAAATATAGCATCATTGCCACGCTTGGACTTTGGAAACCCAGTCATGAAGTCCATTTCAATGTTGTCAAACTTCCATTCTGGAATGGCAAGAGGTTGGAGGAGACCAGCTGGCCTTTGGTGTTCTGCCTTCACTCTTCTACAGACATCACATTCATTCACGAATTGAGCGATCTCGCGCTTCATTCGAGTCCACCAATAGGCTTGCTTGAGATCCTGATACATCTTCGTACTCCCAGGGTGGATGGAAAGGAGAGAATTGTGAGCCTCGTTCATGATCACTTTACGAAGTTCACCTTTGGGCACAACAATACGATCCTCGAAGAAGAGAGTGTCCTTGTCATCAAGGCGGTAGCACTTGTACTTGGACTGACTCTTGGCAATCCCAATCTTCACCTTTTTCACCATAGCATCAAGAAGCTGGGTTGGCGAATCTGGTCTTCTAAGGTAGGAGAGACTTGAAGGTTGGCGAGGAAACCTTGAGGAACAACTTGCAGATTAAGTTTGCGGAAAGCTTCACAAAGCTCGAGTTGATAAGGCTTGAGAATCATACTGTTGCAGTAGGCCTTTCTGCTCAAAGCATCAGCAATCACATTGGCCTTTCCTGGAGTATACTCAATACTCGGATTATACTCTTGAATCATTTCGACCCATCGAGTTTGCCTGAGGTTGTGATTAGGCTGAGTGAAGATGTACTTGAGACTCTTGTGATCAGTGAAGATGTCCACTTTTCTTCCCAATAGAAGATGTCTCCAAGTCAAAAGAGCATGCACAACTGCCGCCAACTCGAGATCATGAGTGGGGTAGTTCTTCTCATTAGGCTTCAACTGGCGAGATGTGTAAGCAACAACTTTCTTCTCTTGCATCAAAACTGCACCAAGACCTTGGAGAGAGGCATCACAAAAGACCTCGTACAGCTTGGATTCATCAGGCGGAGTCAGAACTGGAGCAGTGATCAATTTCTCTTTCAAAGTGTTGAAAGCAATGTCACACTCCGGAGACCAAACGTACTTGACGTGCTTCTGAAGAAGATTTGAGAGAGGCTTCGCGATCTTAGAAAAGTTTTCAACGAATCTTCGGCAATAGCTTGCGAGACCGAGAAAACTGCGGAGTTGCTTCATGTTCTGAGGAGGTTCCCAATTCACAATTGCGGAGACCTTCTCGGGATTCATGGAAATGCCCTTGGCAGAGATGATATGACCAAGATAAAGAACCTCATCGAGCCAAAATTCACACTTGGAGAACTTGGCATAGAACTGATGTTCCCTGAGTTTATCGAGAACCAAACGCAAGTGCTTGGCATGATCTTCCTTGTTCTTCGAGAAAACCAGAATGTCATCGAGATAGACCAAAACGAAGTCATTGGTGTAGGCGTTGAAGATGAAGTTCATCATGCGAGAGAACGTCGGAGGAGCGTTGGCGAGGCCAAAAGACATGACAGTGTATTCATATGAACCAAAGCTTGTTCTGAATGCTGTCTTGGGAATATCTTCTTCACGAATGCGAATCTGGTGATAACCCATACGGAGATCAAGCTTGGAGAATACTTGAGCACCTTTGAGTTTTTCGAACAGATCATTGATGTTGGGAAGTGGGTATTTGTTCTTGATGGTCTTCTTGTTCACTGCACGGTAATCAACACAAAGTCGGTCCGTTCCATCCTTCTTCTTCACAAAAAGAACACCACAACCCCACGGAGAAGAACTAGGCCGGATGACACCCATCCTTTCTTGCTCATCGAGTTGCTTCTTTAGCTCCTTCAACTCTTCAGGTCCGAGCTTGTAAGGACGTTTGCACACAGGTTCCGTGCCAGGCTCAAGTTCAATAACAAATTCAACTGGCCGGTGAGGAGGCATTCCTGGGAGCTCTTCTGGAAAGACGTCTTGATATTCGCAAACGACAGGAATTTGAGAGATGGCACCCAATTCACCCTTCTCATTGAGAGAAAATAGACGGATAGTATTATCCCGAGCGGCAAAGACAATTACATCCTCAGACGAATGAGTCAATTGAATCTGCCTGGCTGCACAATCAAGCTGAGCCTTGTGCTTAGAAAGCCAATCCATCCCGAGAATAAGATCAATATCCGAGTTACCAAGAACCATTGGAGAAGCCAGAAACTTGAAATCACCCATCAAGATAGAAATATCCGGAACCATCAAACTAGAACTCAGACGCTTAGCTGGAGAGACAACTTGCATAGCTCTAGGTAAAGCCTTAGTACTAAAATTGTTCTCCGATGCAAATGGGAATGACATGAAGGAATGCGATGCACCAGAGTCAAAAAGTACTTTTGCAGGAATATCATTAACAGGAAGGTTACTCATGATCACATCTGACGAGTCCTCTGCCTGAGCTGCATTCATCAAATTGACCTTGGCGTGCTTGGGGTTATGCTTGACCATAGCTGTACTTGCCGATCTGACAGGAGGAGGAGGAGGAAGACGCCTCTGGTTGAAACACTTGTTGGCATAGTGACCCTTCTGTTGGCACTTGTTGCATGTGACCTCTGAAAGCAGACGGTGATACGGAGCACTCGATCTTGGAGCTTGGGACAAAGTCTTGTTCTGAAAGCCAGGGTTGGGTGAGTGGGAAGAACCACTGCCACCTTTGCTCTTCTGCTGATACGGCTGACGGAACGGAGGAGGAGGAAGCCAAAACTTCTGCTGCTTGGCCACTTGAGTAGAGGAAGAAGGAGTAACATCTTTGACTCGCTTCCTGGAAGCATCACACCTCAACTGAGCAGCCTCTTGCTTCAGTGCCATGTTGTAGAACTCATCGTATCTCAAGTGCTCAAAGAGAACAAGAGCGAGCTGAATATCTTCTCTGAGACCACCCCTGAACTGATATATCATGCTCTTCTCATCAGGCACGTCCTGCTTGGCAAAGCGGGCGAGCTTCTGGAACAACTTGTTGTAGTCATAGACAGACAAAGAGCCTTGCTTCAGATTGCGGAATTCCTCACGCTTGCTTTCAACCACGCTCTGCGGAATGTGATGAGCTCGGAAATCTTGACGGAACTCATCCCAAGTGATAACACGTCCACCTCTGGAATCCTTGTACTGCTGGAACCATTCTGCAGCTTGATCTTTGAGTTGGAAGGAAGCGAACTTGACAAAGTCCTCAGGCCTGACGTTGCTGCACTCGAAATGCTTACACAGATCCACAAGCCAATCGTCAGCATCGGTTGCCTCAACACAATTGCTGAAAGTCTTTGGCCCATTAGCTAGGAACTGGTTGAGTGTAGCAAAGTGACTCTGATTGCTGCCTTGATTCCCTTGACTGCCTTGATTGCGCTCTTGGAGAATTTGCATGATCAGCTGAGTGTTTGCATTGGTTGCGGCCATCACAGCTTGCCATGCCTCTGGAGGAGGTGGAGGCGGTGGCGGATCTTGATTCTGGTTCTGACTGGTGCTCTTAGCGGGAGCCATCCTGAAGAGGTTGACCACCATTAGCACATTGATAGATAAATATTGAAGCTGAATCCAACGGAATGAAAATTGCAACATATAGTCTTCACATCCAAAAAAATGAACGAATGCATTCCTCTTCAAATGGTCACATATCCATAAATTGAGAAGCCACGTAGAATTAAGGTAGAGAAATAAATCAACAAGGTACGGATCAAGAACGAATAATCGGTAAGAAATCCGAATCTCAAACCAATATCCGTGGAAGAAGAACTAGAGCTACAAGAATTCCCACCTATGAAACTCCCGAACCTTTCCGGTTATGCAATCAGGTGTTGGGGATACAGGGGAAGCATAATATCTCACCCAAACTAGCAAATCCTACATCCAGCTGTATCCATCCTTCAACACATAACCAAGAAAACTTCGAAAAACATCTACCTCAACCTTCGAAAATCATCCGTTATACAAGTTATGGCGATACTCCCGAACTCCCGCCCCAGTACTGGGTGGCATCGAGGTTATCTCACCAACGAACTGCATAAAAGAGATTTTTGATGTCGGCGAACATATCTCAAGTATTCCAGAATTGCAACGATAAAATTATGATGACAACACCTCAGAGCTCAACTCCCCAGGACACTTCCACTAAACCCCTGATAGGAGGCACCAAGACAGTATTCTCATCATAAGCCATCGGAACAAATCCAAGATACTCGCGTGATCCTAAAATTTTTTTAGTGAAATTTGAGAAGAGAAGAGTCAAAACTCTACGTCAGGATGCCTTACCAGAGCGATGAGGAGACTGGGAAGTAAAAAGAATTCCTAATCTCTCCGATATATAATTCCTAAGTGACTCAAAACATTTTTCTAGACACAACTCGGCTGCTAAAAACGATCAAGCAAGGGGGCTCCTAAGGTCGGGGAAGGCTCTGATTACCAACTTGTAACGCCCTCGATGCGGCTATAGCTCCCACGTGTCGAGGCACGACTTAGAGGCATAACCGCATTGAAAGCAATGTTGCAAGTCAGGCAATCATTACAACATCCCATGTAATATATAATAAAAGGGGGAGATACATAGTTGGCTTACACTCGCCACGTCACATCAACGTACATAAATAACATCCATCATACAAACACTCATGGCCCGACTACGGCGCCAAAATAGAAGAAAACCCAACATGCGACAAGGCCCTGAATCAAACCCCAACTGGGGCACCACTACTGATCATCGGGAAAGGAAACATAATAACGCTGAGAGTCCTCGTCGAACTCCCACTTGAGCTCGTAATCATCACCTGGAGCGGAATCGCCTGGACCTGCATCTGGAGTTATAGTATCTGTGAGCCACAGGGACTCAGCAATCTCGCACCCTCGCAATCAAGACTATTTAAGCTTATAGAAATGGATAAGGCAAAGTATATGTGGAGCTGCAGCAAGCGACTAGCAAATATGGTGGCTATCTTATACGCAAAAGAGAGCGAGAAGAGGAGGCAAAGCGCGAGCAAGAATCTAGGAGAACCACCTGCGCAAGCATAACTCCAACACCGTGTCCACTTCCCGGACCCCGCCGAGAAGAGGCCATCACGGTAACACACCCAGTTGATTCATTTTAAATTAATTAAGATTCAAGTTATCTACAACCGGACATTAACAAATTCCCATCTGCCCATAACCGCGGGCATGGCTTTCGAAAGTTCAATCCCTGCAGGGGAGTCCCAACTTAGCCCATGACAAGCTCTCACGGTCAACGAAGGAATAGACCTCCTCCCAAGACGTTCCGATCAGACTCGGTATCTCGGTAACTCAAGACACTTCGACGGGTTAAAACAAGACCAGCAACACCGCTCGAATGTGCTGACAAATCCCGATAGGAGCTGCACATATCTCTTTCTCAGGGCACACTTAGATGAGACTAGCTACGAGTAAAACCAAGCCTCAAGTTTCCCCAAGGTGGCCCCGCAGGCAGCTCAGTTCGGACCAACACCCAGAGGGAGCACTGGCCCGTGGGGGGCTAAAATAAGATGACCCTTGAGTCTGAAGAACCCAAGGGAAAGAAAAGGCTAGGTGGAAAATGGTAAAACCAAGGTTGGGCATTGCTGGACAAGCTTTAATCAAGGCGAAATATCAAGGGGTTCCCATTATAACCCAACCGCGTAAGGAACGCAAAATCCGGGAACATAACACCGATATGAAGGAAACTAGGACGGCAAGAGTGGAACAAAACACTAGACGAGAGGCCGAGCCTTCCACCCTTCACCAAGTATATAGATGCATTAAGATAACATAGCAATATAATGATATCCCAACAAGGAAATAAATGATGTTCCAACAAGGAACGACTCCAATCTTCACCTGCAACTAGCAACGCTATAAGAGGGGCTGAGCGAAGCGGTAACATAGCCAATCAACGGTTTGCTAGGACAAGGTGGGTTAGAGGTTCAACATGGCAATTGGGAGGCTGACAAGCAAAAGGTAGGCATCGTAGCATTGGCATAGCAAGAGCGAGCAAACTAGCATAGCAAAGATAGTAGTGATTTCGAGGGTATGATCATCTTGCCTGCACAGTTGTCAGAGTTGACTGGATCCTCACAAGCAAACTCAACGGGCTCCTTAGTAGCGAACTCGTCTCCCGGCTCTACCTAACAAGACAAACAAGCAACAGGGATACAATCAACCACGTGCAAGACCAAGCAATAAGATGAAATGATGATATGCTATGCAGGATGCGATGCGGGATGCAAAATGCAAGATATGACAGGAAATGCATGAACCTGGCCACATCTTGGAATTCCAAGGGTGCCACTAGAAAGATGAGATGAAATCGCTTGAAAACGATATAAAGATCATTGGAATCGGAGTTACGGTTTCCGAATGGCAAGCGTTTCAAAAATGACACCGGTCTGCGATTTACAGAAAGTAGGCATCTAAATGCAATGCAATGAACATGCTACAGCCACCAAACATGACAACAAAATACATGGCAGGGATGCACACAAGATGCTTAACAAAAGACTAGCACTGAGCCATGGCCAAATTCATCCATTATGAGGTTCAAACCAGCATGGCAAAAACGCAAATGCAAAACAGATTCCAGACTTAGTGAAATTAACACTTGTCTGAAATTTCAGATCACGAAGCCCTCTTCGGAGCAGCAAAACAACATGATACATGACCTGAACATGACAAGTAAGAACATGGCATGGAGCTACTCAACAAGCTTAACGAAAGACCCAAAGTGACCTGGGGCCAAAAGGGTTCACAAAATAAACTAACGGGCACACGAACATAGCAAAAACATAATCAGTTTTCAGACTTAGTGAAAACGGAGAGATGCTGAAATATAACTCACGAAGGCATGTAAACGAGCTCGATGCACTCACCACGGTGCAAGTCATGGCAAGGCAAGCATACATCTATTAAGAATGCACAAAATACAAGCTAGACATGGCATAGCATGCATGGATCAACTACAACAACGCTGGCAAAATCGCAAACGAGTTGACGATCTGCCCAGATTCACCACGAAGCAAAAGTAGAGCTCGTTTGACTCAAGCTAGGGTGCTCCATAATTGCAAACAAAGACATGGATGGATAGAGCATAACATGATTAACAAAACTTCCTTACTGATCATCCTCAAAAGAGGCACGGATCACTAGGAAACAAGCTGAACATATGGCATCATGAACTAAATATTCCCAGACTTAGTGAAAACAACCAAGTCTCTGAAAACAGATTTCCGGGGTGCCTCACTTTGCAAGCTTGCACAAGTCACCACATACATCCTAAAAATGCATGGGTTGCACCTCTGGAAAGAAGACAAAATGCTTAAGAAAACATATAAAGGACTCACAGGCATAGCATGCACACAATAATCATGGAAAAAATGACAAAAGTCTAAGATGAACTAGCAGATCTGACAATTAACTCACGAAGCCTCCTTCTAACAGCATTTTGGGCATCAAGACAAGCTCAAATGAAAATGATGCAATGGAATGAAATGATGTACTCGTCGAGCCGAACATTTTGATATATTATATGCCCAAATCGGAACTACGGATTCAAAGTTGCGGGTGGTCAAAGTATGCATAAAAAACTAGGGTTAGGCGGGAAAGTCAACCGAGATCCAGATCTGGATCTGAGGAGGTACTGTAGCAGCACTGTTCACCGGCGCAAAAAACGAAGATGGCTCGCTGGAGTTCGTCGGGGCTCGCGGAGCTTGGAGAGGAGGAGGCCGGACGGCGGGGCGAGGCCGGATCCGAGGCGCGGTGAGGCCGGGCGGCGGTGG
>NC_041382.1:705105906-705122639 GCF_002162155.2 Triticum dicoccoides | reverse complement strand
GGGGCGCTCGGCCCGGGAAGGCGGCGGCGGTTGGCGCCACGTGGCGCGCGGCGAGAGGGCGAGGGGCGCGGCGGACGTTGTCCGGTCTGATCCAGACACGTCCGTCGGCGGCGGATCTGGAGTTTTTTTTTGCTAGGGTTGGACGGGGAAGAAGATCCGAAAATGGAGGGGGGCTATATATAGGCATAAGTGGAGCTAGGAGAGTCCAAATGAGGTGCGGTTTTCGGCCACGCGATCGTGATCGAACGCTCTAGGACATGGAGCAGAGTTTGGTGGGTTTTGGGCCAAATTAGAGGGGTGTTGGGCTGCAACACACACGAGGCCTTTTCGGTCCCTCGGTTAACCGTTGGAGTATCAAACGAAGTCCAAATGATATGAAACTTGACAGGCGGTCTACCGATGGTAAACCAAGGCCGCTTGGCAAGTCTCGGTCCAATACGGAAATTTTTAATCCCCACACACGAAAGAAAGCTAGAAATAGCCACCGGAGGAGAACGAAGCGCCGGAATGAAAAATGGACAACGGGGAAAAATGCTCGAATGTATGAGACGAACGCGTATGCAAATGCAATGCACATGATGACATGATATGAGATGCATGAAAACGAAAACAACACACGGAGACAAAGACCCGAACCCGAGAAATAAATATAACTTAACGCCGGAAATGGCAAGAGTTGGAGTACAAATTGGGAAAGTTACATCCGGGGTGTTACATGTTAGCTGCGGTGGCTAGCCGGACGAGCGAGTTTGCCCATTTAGAACGGCAGTTGGATGCGGCAGACGCCGACATCGAGCTTGTTAACAAAAGGCTTGACGAGGCATAGGGTAAGTGTCATTATCTGGTAAACGCCGCATAGTAAGAGCAGTATGAAGCCAGTATCTTTAATATGTTATAACTGCAGATGGAGCTGCCACCGTTGAAGCCTTGCGGGCGGAACCTGCCCGAGCCAAGGAACAAGCGAGGTTGGGTAATGCGGCTGCTTTGAAGGCGGCCGAAGAGTTGCGAGCCAAGAAGGTCGCGCATGGCGAGAGCCGAGACAAGATGGCCAAGATGGCCATAGAATTAAAAGCCGCCGCCGACCGTTGCCGGGTTCTCGAAAAGGAAAACCATGTGAAGGCATCGAACCTTGAGAAGGCTGCTGCGACGAGAAAGGACCTCCGCTCTGCTATGAGGGCAAAGAAGGAGGAGCTGCGGGAAGCCGGAGATATTGTAGTCGGGAAATCCTTTATGTTGCGGAGGAAGTTCGGAGATCCACGATATCTCCTCTGGATCGGCTGTGGAGTTCGGAGGATGTATACATGGATTTGGCGGCGAGCGCTGCCGATGCGGCCAAGTATTTCCAGGGTCAGACAGACCGTGAAGTAGACTGGCTGTTTTGGAGACAATTCCATTCTCCCGAGCGTCCACTTTCATTGAGTGACCAATTGGCCGAATGGGCCGAACTAAATAGGTTGTCCGGACTCTCCATGAGGTCTGTTGTAGATCAGCTATGGCCGGAAAGGTCGAAACCGGACTCTTATTTCGGCTTGGTGCAGCAGTTCCTTGACGTGGTGCCACGCATTGATGCGATGAAGAGGTCGGCGTGCATAGAGGGCGCACGGATGGCCTTTGCCCATGTTAAAGCATACTGGGGGAGATGGGTGCTACCACCGTTGCAGCGTGGGATTCGGCCATAGGTCGAAGGGCTGCTGAGCACTACTTTGAAGAAGTTCTTGAGGGTTCTCGTTTGATAGAGACCCAGTGCTCAAAAAATATTATGTTTGAGTGATATGTAATCTCATTGTAAGCGAAATGCTTTTATAAATTTTTGTAAGGCTATTTTTATACTTTTGCCTGAAAGTAATATGATGCCTCCTGGGCGGCCGTTTATGTATACATGTGTATAACCTGAAAGATTGCAGTCGTCGGCTTCAACCCTCATGCATATAATGCGGAGGTGCTCGCACAAACACACGTTCACACTTAACCCAACGTCTTGGTCCTATTAAGGAGGTGATAGCGGAGCGAGCGAGGCAACCGGACTATAATGCTTTAGCACTTTCACTTAGCCATAGGAGTTTGACAGGGGGCTACTAGATAGCCCCTGGTGGCTCCGCACTCTCCCGATCCCGGGGTGCGTACATGCCTGGCCGAAAAACGGCCCTTCGTTAAGGCGGAGGAATCCTAACATTCCGACAAGTCGTCGAGTGGTTGACCAGTCTCATGCTATATCATGATAGTCAGTTGTCGGCTTTCTCTACTGAGGTGCTCGTCCGGATGAACCAGGGCACAATCGCAGTAGTTCTCCTGGTGCTACCTTAGCCAGTAAAGCAGAACGTAAGGCACCAAAACACAGGAGCCGGGAAAACCCAACATTTGACCAAAGACAATGATTCGGAGCTGATGCATATAAGGCCGAACTCGCGACGCCGAACACTCCCTAAGGTATTCGGTCTTAGTGGTATAAACCGGGCCTAAATAATGGCCTTTGTAAGAAGCCCCTTCTGTCCAGGTACGGGCATTGTTCTGGCGTGGCCACATGCCAAGATGTCAGCATCCTTTGGTGGAGATGTATCAACAAGAGACAGTAAAAAAGGTTTACGCAGGGTCTTAATCTAAGAAGAATCCTTGGAACGGGTCCCTGCTGCACGTCTGCGCCTGTGTCTCCGTTGTGCCGTATCCTGGACGGGTGTAGCACGATGATCGTCTGTAAAAGAGAGGAATTTAGGGCCTGTTTGGTTCCAATAAGTCACCTGACTTATAAGTCAGGTGACTTAAAATCAGTGACTTATAAGTCACGCTTGTTTGGTTGTCATCTGACTTATAAGTCATCTGAGCACACTTTTCCACCTTGTTTTTTAATGTAAAGGTGATGAGACCCACGTAAAAGGGGTGACTTATAAGTTTTAAGTTGGGGTGGAGCAACTTATGACTTATAAGTTGGGGTGACTTATAAGTTGGGTCCGTTTGGCAAAATAAGTCACTTTTTGCACTTTTCGACTTATAAGTTGGTGGCTTATTTGGAACCAAACAGGGCCTTAGGTGAAAAAGTTGTCGTGCAGAAGGATAGTTTTTTTAAAGAAACCATGCATAATTCAAGATGAGAAGAAATTGCCCCTTGTCTGCGCGCGTTGAGCCCCTTGTATTGACAAATAGGGGTGTGACTGTTTATAGCGGCGCCGGACTCGATTAGTTGTGTCTGAGGTCTTGACGACCTATTGGATGCTTTCACAGGTCCGGGCGCCTTTAGTGTGTGGTTGCCAAGGCAGCCTCACTCTCTTCGGTGCACAGAGATCGCTTGATATTTCCGTGTACTGCAATGATGCCACATGGACCGGGAATCTTGAGTGTGAGGGAGGCGTAGTGTGGTATTGCATTAAAGCGAGCGAACGCTTCGCGTCCGAGCAGTGCTTGATAGCCACTTTGAAATGGAGCGATGTGGAAAGTTAGATGCTCGCGACGGAAGTTATCGGGGGAGCCGAATATAACTTGTAGTAGGAGGGAGCCCGTGCAACGAGCCCCTGGGCCTGGCATTACTCCTTTAAAGGTAGTATTGCTATGGAGAATTTGTGTTGGTTCTAACTCCATCCCGCGGATTGCATCCTAATATATTAGGTTTAGGCTACTACCGCCATCCATCAAGACTCGTGTGAAGTGATATCCACCAATTACTGGGTCTAATACCAGGGCAGCCCATCCTGCGTGCTGGATACTTGATGAGTAATCACGATGGTCGAAAATGATCGGTTGAGACGACCAGTGGCAGGACCTCGCGGCTACAGGAACTTGGGTATATTTTTCTGGGGGTACCGCGTTGTTTTTTCCCTTGATCACGTGTAACACATTTACTGTTTTGACTTCTGGTGGAAATTTCTTTTGTTCCCCGGTGTCTTGCTTGGGAGGCTCGTTCTCGTCTTCACTTGGCGTATCCTCCCTCTTGTGTACGGCGTTGAGCTTGCCGGACTGCTTGAAGACCCAACATTCTCTGTGGGTATGATTAGCTGGTTTACCAGGGGTACTATGGATCTGACATATTTGGTCCAGAATTTTGTTGAGGCTGGACAGTTCGTCCCTGGTGCCTTTAGGGGGCGGGTTTTGACCTGGCCGAGAGCTTTTGAATCCGGCATTTACTGCCGTGCCCTTCGTGCGGTCTTCTTTATTTCGCCGTTTGTTATTGCTGTTGCGCCGTGATTTCCCATTTCCATCTCTAACTTCGGATGTACTGGGGTCGCTGGTGCTGCATCTGGCTAGCCAGCTGTCCTCACCCGCGCAAAAGAGGGTCATGAGGTTTGTTAGTGTGGCCATCGTTCTCGACTTATTTTGGCTGAGGTGTCTGGCGAGCCATTCGTCACACAGACGCTGTGCTTGAAAGCCGTTAAGGCTTCAGCGTCCGGATAGTCGACAATCTGGTTCTTTTTAGTGAGAAACCTATTCCAAAGCTTTCGGGCTGACTCTCCGGGCTGTTGAGTTATATGGCTCAGATCGTCCGCATCCGGAGGTCGGACATAAGTCCCTTGAAAATTTGCCCGAAAGGCGTCTTCGAGCTCTTCCCAACTTCCAATGGAGCTTTCGGGGAGGCCTTTGAGCCAGTGACGAGCTGGCCCTTTGAGCTTGAGGGGTAAGTACTTGATGGCGTGGAGATCATCTCCTCGAGCCATATGGATATGAAGGATGTAGTCCTTAATCCAAACCCTAGGGTCTGTTGTTCCGTCGTATGCCTCTATGTTTACGGGCTTGAATCCCTCTGGAAATTCATGGTCCAGCACCTCATCGGTGAAACATAGGGGGTGTGCAGCACCCCTGTAGCTGGGTGTGCCGCATTTTTCGGATGTTTGTTGTGTTGCATTGTATGCTGGGGCGCGCTTGCGTGGTCCATAGATGGATCTTGTTGCACCGTCCTTTGGGTGCGAGCCCTCACATGGGTCGCGTGTTGTATTGTGAGCGGCGTTGAATGCCGTTCTGTGTTGGTAGAGGGGTCGTCTATCCGACCAGGTGGCTGCTTTGATGTTTGGTTGTGGGGGGTCTGAGGCCTCCTCATCGAATTCGGGTAGCAGCTTCCGTTTTGGGTAGCTCTTGGAGGGGCGATCATCGCCGTATCTTGCTGCCGTGTTGAGTATTTTACTCCATCTGATTTGGAGTGTGTCTTGAGCGGCCTTGATCCTTTGCTTCTGCTTTTTAAGACTCCTCGCGGTGGCAACAAGCCTTTTACGGGCATTCTACTGCTCCGGGTGTCTGTCCAGCGTTATGTTGTCCGGACCATTATCCTTGATGGGATTTGTTTGTTCGGTTTGATTATCCGGATTGCCGTTGTCCGGCAACGGTTCGCCCTGCTCCAGCGCTGGGTCTGGGTGATCGTTATTTTTGTCGAGGCGGGATTTGGGGCGGCGCTTACGCCGCCGCTTTGACTGTTTTCGAGGGAACAAGCCTTCGGTGCGTCCTTCCGCTCCACATCGTCATCTTTTGGTGTGTCCACCATGTATACGTCATATGACGAGGTGGCATTCCAGGGCCCAGTAGGCGTTGGTTCTTCATCGTCTCCTTCATTGGCGTCCATACCGTCGATGTCTTCGGAGTCGAAGTCGAGTGTGTCGGTTAAATCATTGACAGTGGCTACAAAGTGGGTGGTGGGTGGGCTTTGAATTTCTTCATCGTCCGAATCCCAACCTTGCTGACCGTAGTCCGGCCAGGACTCTCCTGATAAAGAGAGAGACTTCAGTGTCTTCAGAATGTCGCCGAAAGGCGAGTGCTGAAAGATGTCCGCGGCAGTAAACTCCATGATCGGCGCCCAATCGGATTCGATCGGCAGGGGCGCGGAGGGTTCGGAGTCCGGAGAGGAATCCGGCTCCTTGGAGTCACGAGTCCCGCGGAGTGCGGGGCTGGTGTTCGTCTCAATCACCGTTGGGATCGCAGCCCCCGAGGCGGCGTCCAACCACCCATCCTCGATCGGTGCAGTTGGCTCCGAATTAAGGGTCGAAGCCGATGCGGGTGCGGCCTCCAGGGCACTGTTCGGCGGCAGAGCTAGATCATGCTCGTCGGGACAGTGCGGCGCGCTCGGCAGTGGCTCAAATCCGTTGAAGATCAAGTCCCCGCGGATGTCAGCCGTGTAGTTTAAACTTCCAAATCTGACCTGACGGCCAGGGGCGTAGCTTTTGATCTGCTCCAGATGGCCAAGTGAATTGGCCGGCAGTGCGAAGCCGCCGAAGACGAAGATCTGTCCGGGGAGGAAGGTCTCACCCTGGACTGCATCGCTATTGATGATCGTAGGAGCCATCGAGCCTGACAGCGACGACACAGAGGAACTCTAAATGAAAGCACGAATGTCGGTGCCAAAACCGGCGGATCTTGGGTAGGGGGTCCCGAACTGTGCGTCTAGGCCGGATGGTAACAGGAGGCAAGGGACACGAAGTTTTACCCAGGTTCGGGCCCTCTCGATGGAAGTAAAACCCTACGTCCTTCTTGATTAATATTGATGATATGGGTAGTACAAGAGTAGATCTACCTCGAGATCGGAGAGGCTAAACCCTAGAAGCTAGCCTATGGTATGATTGTTGATGTGTATGTTTTCCTACGGACTAAAACCCTCCGATTTATATAGACACCGGAGAGGGTTAGGGTTACATAAAGTCGGTTACAATGGTAGGAGATCTGTATATCTGTATCGCCAAGCTTGCCTTCCACGCCAATGAAAGTCCTCTCCGGACACGGGACGAAGTCTTCAATCTTGTATCTTCATAGTCCGGGAGTCCGGCCGAAGGTATAGTCCGGCCATCCAGACAACCCTTAATCCAGGACTCCCTCAGCCGCCACCCCATCGTTGGTCGCCATGGCCGCCAGCCCACCGTCCACCATCAGGATCATCATCCGCTCCGTCACTGCCGCCCGAAGGAGGGGGCGGAGGTGGAGGCCCGCACATGCGTCAGCGACCTTGCATGCTACATCGAGTTCCTACGGGAAGAGGAGGAGCGCCTCGTCGAGCATGCAAAGAGCCTTACCGCAGCCGTGGCCGCAGCACACGCCGACACAGAGGCGAGGAATCAGGAGATCTACGAGCAGTCCGGCCGCTTTCGAGAGGGGTCGTCTGGAGCGGCAGTGGGTGTTCGAGCTGGCGAGCATCGCTGAACGTGCAAGAGCGGCAGGCACCGTATTGCATTTCTCCAGCTCATCGGTAGTCTCCTCCTCCTCCTCTGCCTCTTACTGAGCGCGCTCGACAGACGAGAGGCTGCCAGAAGTAGCACAAAGCCCCTCCGTGGTAGTAGTAATATTTCGGGCTATTTAGTTTAGTTCATCTGACTATAGATGTGTGGTCAAACTGTACAACGTACTTAAAATTAGCTAGTATATATAGTTGTTCAGTACGTGGTTGGCAACAATTGGGGAGAAGTTTGGTCGGTTCAGCTGTTTGTATAAATTAAGAACGACTGCTTAATGTATGAATGAAATCTATGCTTAATTACTAAATTTTAGTTGCAAAAATTACATAGTGCTAATGATTTCTAGCTGCATATTTTGACAAATCGCAGTGTTACAAGGATTGACAAATGGCAACGTTACTAGATCAACAAATGTAAATCTTTCCAGTTTGACAAATGGCAACATACCCAATATGACAGATGCAAATCTTACCAAATTGTTTGTACGTGGTTGCACACGGATCATCCAAAACAACCGTTTGTGTTGAAGGGATGCACAAATACTACGCTGCTCTCACTTTGCATACGGGTGTTCTATCTAAATCGTTTGCGATCAAGAGCTGCAGAAATCCTGCTCGGCACATTTTCTCTTGGCTTCCTGGGGAAGCTGTCGATTTGCATACGGGTGTTCTAACTAAAATGTTTGTGTTGAGTGTTTTATATTCAAAAAGCGAATTAAACTGCGCCTTGGGCGCCATTAATGAAGAGGACACGAGCAAAGCGGGAAGCTAAGGAAATCAAAGGCCTCGCTTCCCAGTGAGCCTGCGCAGCGTATAGCTCACACGCTTCCCGGTGAGCCTGCGCACTCGAGGACAGCTTGCACATCTCTTGGTCAGCCAGTGCACCTGACGGCGCTCGCACGCCTCCCGTTCAGTCAAGGTCAAGCAGCTGTCCGCATGGCACCTCCTATAGCCATTAAACCCAAGACACGTGGCGTCACATGAATGGTTAATAGAATTTTGAATTAGTAGAATTTAAAAACCAGGCATCTCGATGTTTTGCCGGCAATCAACGGTGCCCCGGTGTTTGAAATTCATGCCCATTTATTGCATGGGACCTAAGCATGCACCCAAGGACACAGATTTGATTTTTCAACCAATTTATATGCATTGGAGCATGTGCATGTAGTTCAAATTTGAATTATGCACATAAAATGCATTGAAAACTGAATCAATGCATAAAAATGTCCAAATGAACCCCGAAAAATCACAAAAATTGGCACAACACTCTTGTTGTTCTATGTTGACATGAGAACAAAATTGAAAGCAATAAGAGGCAATGGATATCATTTCGTCCCCAAAGGTGGGATGTTCCCTACCGAAAACCATCATGCTTGGTGTGAGAAGCTCCAGTTTGTGACAAGCATAGACCCAAACCTGCCCCAAATGGGACAAAATTTGTACCATGGCATGTTGATGCCGCTCCATAATAGCATGCCAAGTTTCATGAATTTCAAACGAGTTTTGGATTTACTAGAATTTGAAAACCAGGCATCTCAATGTTTTGCCGGCAATCAACGGTGCCCCGGTGTTTGAAATTCATTCCCATTTCTTGCACGGGACCTAAGCATGCACCCAAGGACAAAGATTTGATTTTTCAACCAACTTATATGCACTGGAGCATGTGCATGTAGTTCAAATTTGAATTATGCACATAAAATGCATTGAAAACTTAGTTAATGCATTAAAATGTCCAAACGAACCCCGAAAAATCACAAAAATTCGCACAACACTCCTGTTGTTCTATGTTGACACGAGAAAGAAAATTGAAAGCAATAAGAGGCAATGGATATCGTTTCGTCCCCAAAGGTGGGACGTTCCCTACCGAAAACCATCATGCTTGTTGTGAGAAGCTCCGGTTTGTGAGAAGCATATACCCAAACCTGCCCCAAATGGGACAAAATTTGTACCACGGCATGTTGATGCCACTCCATGATAGCATGCCAAGATTCATGAATTTCAGACAAGTTTTGGATTTACGAATTTAAAAACCAGGCATCTTAATGTTTTGCCGGCAATCAACGGTGCCCCGGTGTTTGAAATTCATTCCTATTTCTTGCATGGGATCTAAGCATGCACCCAAGGACACATATTTGATTTTTCAACCAATTTAAGTGCACTGGAGCATGCGCATGTAGTTCAAATTTGAATTATGCACATAAAATGCATTGAAAACTCAGTTAATGCATAAAAATGTCCAAACGAACCCCGAAAAATCACAAAAATTCACACAACACTAGTGTTGTTCTATGTTGACACGAGAAAAAAAATTGAAAGCAATAAGAGGCAATGGATATAGTTTCGTCTCCAAAGGTGGGACGTTCCCTACCGAAAACCATCATGCTTGTTGTGAGAAGCTCTGGTTTGTGAGAAGCATATACCCAAACCTACCCCAAATGGGACAAAATTTGTACCACGTCATGTTGATGCCTCTCCATGATAACATGCCAAGTTTCATGAATTTCACACGTGTTTTGGATTTACTAGAATTTAAAAACCAGGCATCTCAATGTTTTGCCGGCAATCAACAATACCCCGGTGTTTGAAATTCATTCCCATTTCTTGCATGGGACCTAAGCATGCACCCAAGGACACATATTTGATTTTTCAACCAATTTATATGCATTGGAGTATGTGCATGTAGTTCAAATTTGAATTATGCACATAAAATGCATTGTAAACTCAGTTAATGCATACAAATGTCCAAACAAACCCCGAAAAATCACAAAAATTCACACAACACTCGTGTTGTTCTATGTTGACATGAGAAAAAAATTTGAAAGCAATAAGAGGCAATGGATATCGTTTCGTCCCCAAAGGTGGGACATTCCCTACCGAAAACCATCATGCTTGTTGTCAGAAGCTCCGGTTTGTGAGAAGCATATACCCAAACTTGCCCCAAATGGGACAAAATTTGTACCACGCCATGTTGATGCCGGTACATGATAGCACACCAAGTTTCATGAATTTCAGACGAGTTTTGCATTTACTAGAATTTAAAAACCAGGCATCTCTATGTTTTGTCGGCAATCAACGGTGCCTTGATGTTTCAAATTCATTCCCATTTCTTGCATGGGACCTAAGCATGCACATGAGGACACAGATTTGATTTTTCAACCAGTTTATATGCACTGGAGCATGTGCATGTAGTTCAAAGTTGAATTATCCACATAAATGCATTGAAAACTCAGTTAATGCATAAAAATGTCCAAACGAACCCTGAAAAATCACAAAAATTCGCACAACACTCCTGTTGTTCTATGTTGACACTCGAAAAATTCTGAAAGCAACAAGAGGCAACGGATATCATTTCATCCCCAAAGGTGGCACGTTCCCTACTGAAACCATCACACTTGTTGTGAGAATCTCTAGTTTGTGAGAAGCTTATACCCAAACCAGCCCCAAATGGGACAAAATTTGTACCATGGCATGTTGATGCCGCTACATGATAGCATGCCAAGTTTCATGAATTTCAGAAGAGTTTTGGATTTACTAGAATTTAAAAACCAGGTATGTCAATGTTTGCGGCCGAGTGACGGTGGTAGGGTGTTTGAAATTCATTCCCATTTCTTGCATGGGACCTAAGCATGCAACCAAGGATACATATTTGATTTTTCAATAAGTTTATATGCACTGGATCATGTGCATGTAGTTCATATTTGAATTATGCGCATAAAATGCTTGGAAACCCCAGTTAATGTATAAAAATGTACAAACGAACCCTGCATCATTCCAATTTTTTTGACGACACACCTATAGTTGCTTGTTCACTGCAGATATAAGTTCTAATAGTTCAAACACCATCCTTTGCAGCTGTGACCCCATTACATAATTCAAATTATGAAGATGATAAATCAAGTAGATCGCACACAGTTTATTATCACCAATCGTGTGAGATGCAGCACAAAATATCTTGGAGCACCATTGGTGTATAGTACGCCCATGGCTTCCGAGAGAAGGTGCATCAACTACAGTCCACAGCATGCCAGTACTGAATAAGGGACCGTGTCCGATGACACTTTGCGCGCCAGTTTTTTGGCTGAAGCGATCCAAATTTTTGGCTTCCGCGGAAATATCTACCTCGCCGCCCCCTCCCCCTTACCAAAAGCCACATTTCCCCTCTTTCTGCCTTCCTTTCCAAGTTGAAACCTTCACTCCTTGCTTGCAGCGCTGCCGCCTCCTCGCTGGCGACCCTTCTTCATGCTCCTCGACCTCGCCTATCCAGGCAGGTATTCCACACCCGACCCCATCCTCCTCCTTGCACATCCCACATGCCCCTACCGCCGATGCAAGCACGACACCTTCCACCCAAATCACCGACCCCTCCACCAAATAAGCGCCGGCCTAAGCCATGGTACATGCAGTATAGCCAGGACCTCATGGAACATTTGGCAGCGGAGAAGCAAATCGCGGCCGCACGCGCAGATGAGGTCGCGATGGCTGCCATTCGTGCTGACCCCCAGATCTTGAAGGAGCACCTTGCCATTTGCTAGCTACGCCGGTTATGCATGCTCGGTTTACCCATTGAGTGTGCTGCTCCTGCCTTTCCTTCACAAATTCTAGTTAATTGTGCTATCTAATTTTACCATGCAATCTGTTGCTCTAGTGTATATGTTTTATATGTCATGTAGTGTGGTGCTCACTTATTAACTGTTTTGTTAATTGATTGTCATCTTCAGTTAACTATTTGGTTCAATTCTGCAAATGTGATGTTCAATTCTTCAGGCTGCAATTTTGTATTGTCTTCCATGTCAGAAATAAATCGAATTTATCTTTACAAAATTATGGGTGCATTCTGTTATTGTATACCATGTGAGGAATAAATTGAATTTGGCTGTAGTAAATACATGAGAAACAAATACAATTGCTATATTTCCAAGTTGTTAAGCATGCTTGGTTTGGTTAACTATCTGATCTACTATTAGGAGTATGTTATACTGTGCAATGTGGTGCTCAGTTAATGTTTGGTTCATTTGTTGTGGTGTTTAGTTAACTTCTTGGTTCCTGCAATGCGATGTCCAATTGTCATGGGCAGAATTTTGTATTGTTGTGCATGTGAGGAATAAATCGAATTTGGCTGCACTTAATACATGAGAAACATATACAAGTGCTATATTTTCTAGTTCTTAATCATGCTTGGTTTGGATAAATGGGTTTTCCCTGTGGCTTGAATTAATCTGATGAGTTTGCAATGTGATTATTTTTCATCAATATATTTTACTGATAGCATGCGAACCGTTACTTAACCTGGACTAACTACCTTATATGTGTTGCAGGGAAACAATGGGAAGCACCGAGGTTTACAATAGAGGTTAGCACGTGCATGGTCCATTGTCTAATAGCACATTATTATGCAATTGCAGGAACCATTCTAATATTTAGGTTTTTAATAATTTGGTCTTGCACATGTAGGTCCTGCTGTCAGAGGTTTTGACCCACTGTTCGACCCTTTTTGCATATGGGGAAATGAGTTGTCCATGAATATCAGTCAAGTCAAGAAACTCAGAAAGATTGTTAGGATAAAGAACTTAGCGACAAAAAACAACGAGATCTTTGTCTACACAATGAAGAAGACATCAGTTCACTACAGGATGGTACTAACTATTATACCTTGCACTACAAAAAAATACACTTCCGTGATGATACGTGTTTGTCACAGTAGGTCGCATTTTCTGTCATGCATGTACATCCATGACGATTTTATGACAGAATCAAGATAGTCGTACATGTGCTGTGTAGAAGTGTTCCATGACATTACCAAAATTATCATCACGGAAGTGTCCACTTCCATGACGTTAAATCCCGCGTCACAGAAGTGCTTTCGTCAAGGGTGACCGACACATGGCATCCACTGTAACGGAACGTCGTTAAGCTATCGGGTCGGGTTTTGGATCCGACAACCCGTTAACAGCCCCGACCAATGGGGATTTTCCATGTGTAAAATCATCATTGGCTGGAGGATACATGTGTCGGCTCATCGTTGGGACAGATGTCATCCACTCATTGGACAGAAGGTGCCTATGATACGTTGACACATGGCACGGCCCAACAGAGGCCCATTCCTGTGAAAAGGCCGGTCCGTTTGACTTGGTCAAAAGGTGGCGGGCTGGCCCATGTAAAGCCTGTTAACTGCCTGTTCGCATATAGCCCATTTACAGCCTGCTAACCCAAGGCCCGTTACGCCCTATCCGAATTAGGACCAGTAGCGTCATCTGGGCCACCCAATATGATTCTATCCCGTTTTCACTTCTGGCCCATGTATGGCCCATGAAGTCTTTCGGCCCATATGGGGCCCTATGTAACTCTTGGCCTATTAACGGCCCGTGGTGAAACTGGCCCGTAATGAACAGTGTATCACTTTACACCCATTAACGGCCCGTGGTGAAACTGGCCCGTAATGAACAGTGTATCACTTTATACCCATTAACGGTCCGTTATTCCGTTGGGACATTTCCAGCCCATGTTATCTTTCGACCTTCTCAGAGCCCATTTATTCTTGGGCTCATTTCCAGCATTCGTTTACTTACGGCCCGTTACTGTCATTTTCTACTTGTGGGCCAAATTCAGCCCATGGTTACAGTCGGCCCGTTTGTGGTCCGTTAATACGTTGGGCTGTTTTCATAGCGTCATCAAATACGGCCTATTAATGATGGCCCGTTATGGTCGGCCCATGAACGAACGATTCCAACTCTAGCCCGTTTACGGCCATAATGCGGTCTGTTTGGCCCATGTTTGGCCAGTCGATCATATGGCCCGTATAAGGCCCATTGATGATACGGCCCGCAGAAGGCCCATTGTTTCTACGTCCCGTAGAAGGCCCATTGTTTCTACGGCCCGTAGAAGGCCCACTATTTCTACGGCCAGTAGGAGGCCCAGTGTCACTACAGTAAATATTAGCCCATGGTTATTGTGGCCTAGTTTTAAAAAATAGGTTATTGCAGCCACTAGCTAACCGCGGAAAAAGAACTGCAATGACTACAAGCAAACAAATAAACAAGACAACAAGGAAATAAATAAGCAAGCAACTAACGCTAGGCTATCACGGCTATTACACATATTACATCCACTAGGCATCAAAGTTCGCCACCAGTGCAAATGTAGGGAACAAAGCAGCATATCATATACACTGGTTGTCAAAGTTGGCAACCAGCGCAAATAAACGCCGCAGCAAAACAAATCCAGAACTGAAACCACTTCAGAAGATCTCAAGAAACAATATCCTTGGTACCCATAATGCTGGCAAGATTCTTAGCAAGCTTATTAACTTTCTCTTGTTTGGCGCTTAAATCCTCCAGCGCTTCCTGTTGCACCAGAAAATATGCATCTGAATTCTGCAGGGACTTCCTTAGTCCTTCAGCTTCCTGTCGCCGCACATCTGATCGATGTCTTTCAACTTGAAGTTGAGACTCAAGAAGACGAGCTGATTCAGGCAGCGAGTTCGAAGAGCTTGTGCCAGCAGTAGTGGCTAGTAACTCGAACGCTACATCAAGACAGGACTTTTGGGTTCCCTCATTGTCGTCAAGATAGTTTTTACCAGCTTTCTTGCAGACCAACAGGGATGTCTCACTATCTTGAACCTTATTTGCATTACTTCCTTTACCATTGGATAACGCGGTACTGTTCTCCAATATTTTGTCTGCATTCTAAAAGAGAAACAAGCAGACACATAACATGTTTACCATGTTGTATATGAAACTCATTTTGGTAAATGAGTTCAGTAGTAAAGTGGACAGGATAACAGCATGAAACAAACATATATCTATGTACCATGGCCACTTTATGGTCTATATCATTCTAGTTTTTGTTGCCAAATCAAGATAGAGACACAGTTCAAATAATATTTGTTCAAGACAAAGCAGAATAGACAGAATATAAGTGTGGGTAACTATAGAGCAATAACAACACTTGTAATGTGCATGACATGAGAACATAACTGTTTATTCAATTGAAATTGAAATCAACATAGAGCAGGTTACAACAGCAAACCAGTTAAAGAAACATGTTTAATACATACCTGTTGCGCCATTGGAGTTTGAATTCCATCCTTCAAATTTGAAAATAGTTGGTATGAGTAAATACAGTAATGCAAGAGCAAAGGAGTATGAACCATAGCTACAGAACCTAACCTAAGAACGAATCTTCTTCTCCTTTAAGCGTTGAGTTGGGATTCAGAGTGGTGGTCCTCGTGCTTTGGGCACTACAGTTCCCTTACTAACTACTCGTGTTTGGGTGCTCTGTGGTGGAGACGGTGTTGTGTCAACCGGAACTGGGTTACTATCTGCCGGGGTTGGGGTTAGAAGGGGTGTAGTTGGTTTCTCTGTCCAACTGGGTAGGGGTACAATCTGCGAGAGTCTGGGTTATGTGTGGTGGATCTGGTCCTTGGGCAAGTACAACCGTGGTTCTATCTGCATCAACTGGTAGCACTATCTTTTCTGAAGACCATGTTGTTACTCCCTTAGATACTGCCATCACGCTCTCCAATTCAAATGGCTGATAAACAAGAAAAGTAATTGAAAGTATAGACATTGTATGATAGATAGGTGCAATGGATAGTGGGGAATAAAAGAGGGCATGCAATAATTCATATTTATGTTGTCTAACCAAAGAGGATAGCATGACACAATTTCACATATATGATGGCTAACTAAACAGGATAGCATGACACAATTTCACATTATGATGGCTAACTAAAAAAGATGGAAAGACATACTTCAAAATATGAGACTATGTAAATAGGATGACATGACATAACTATATAATGTGTTTATTAAATAGGTTAGCATGCCATAATTCACATACATTCACGGATAGAATGCCATAATTCAAAATATGATGACCGTAAACACTAAACAGGATGAGATGATATAACTATATGATGTCTTTATTAAATGGGTTGCCATGCCATAATTCAGATAGATGATGTGTATGTACTATGTAAACATGATGGCATGATATAATTCAAATATATGATTTATATAGTAAGCAAGTAAGCAGATGGCAATCCATATATGATGCAAAAACTAAGCAATGCAAGACAACATGCATGACATGGGTAATATAACCCTGCCAAGTTCGAGCATAGACCTCAGGGGAGAAATAGGACTGGTCATCAGTCTCTGAATCCTCCTCTAAGGAGATCATTGTAACCAGTAAGATGTCTACTTCAGCAGGTAGCATTGTCTGCTCTGAATACCTTGTTTTCACTCCAGATACTTCCATCACCGCTTCAAATGGATGATGCACAGGAAGAGTAGTTGAATATACAAACGTTGTCGACAAATGGAACACGTAATACAAAAAAATGATTGCATGATATAATTCACATACATGATGATTGGCTAAACAGCATGGCATTGCATAATTCACATATATAATGCCTTTGCAACAAGATAGCATTGTACAATTCACATATATAATGTCTTGCAACAAGATGGCAATGCATAATTCACATATATGGTAATTAGACACTGAACAGGTGGCATTCACACAAAGCATGTCTAAACTAATCAAATTACATAGCAATGCGAGACACCATACAGACGATATGAGCAACATAACCCTG
>NC_041382.1:705014622-705105651 GCF_002162155.2 Triticum dicoccoides | reverse complement strand
GGGGGGGGAATAGGACTGGTCATATGTCTCTGAATCCTCCTCTGAGGAGCTATCCGTAACCAGTGAGATATGTGCTTCGTCAGATAGCATAGTCTGCTCTGAAGACCTTGTTTTCACTCTAGAATTTGCCATCACCGTGTCAAATGGCTGATGCACACGAAGAGCAGTTGAATGTACTAAAATTGTTGATAAATGTAATATATAATGAAAAAAAGGATGGCCTGATATAATTTACATATAAGATGACTGGCTAAGCAGGATGGCATTGCAAAATTCACATATATGATGCCTGGCTAAACAAGATGGCATTGCATAATTTACATAAACGATGGCCAGTCGCCCTATATCTTTGACTTGCACACACACACAATTTCGATGGCTCTCTTCATCGATCTTGCACCCACACACTTGATCCTCTCTTCGACTCTATCGATAGCTATGACCCCTCCCTCTCTTCTTGTCGATTGCCCGACCCTCTATGTATGATATGGATAGGCCTCCATTTCACACACATTGCATACAAAATTTTGTTTGAGATGTCATCGACACATATTCCCACAAATAATTCACGAAATCAACCCCCGCCCCACCCCCACCCCAAAACAAAAAAACCACTCACGAACGCGGTTTGTATCTCTCTCACACACCCACGTAGGTGGGGGACGTGCATGAAGAGAAGAGGTGCATGCATGGCGCACGTACTCCCGTCTCTTTCCCAACCACACCCGCGCGGGTACACGGTGGAGCTCATTTCTGTATGAAAAAGGCAGCCCACGTGGTAATTTGGCACGTGTACTGGTTGTCCACTTGGTGGAGGGAGGATCGTCTACCACGGGTGAACAAACAAATTGCGACTTGACGTGTTATGTTAAAAAAAGAGGCAAACCATGTGGGGCCTACTTTAGAGGCAAGGCTCTATACACTGGAGTACTTTTGATGTGTCCTGTCAACTCGCAGAACGAGGAGAAGCTTTCTTAGTACGCCGTCTCCCCCGTTCCTAAATATAAGTCTTTGTAGAGATTTCACCATGAACCACATGTGGATGTATATAGATGCATTTTAAGTGTCGATTCATTCATTTTGTTCCGTATGTAGTGGAATCTCTACAAAGACTTATCTACTAGTAATAGCTAGCTCCCACTACTAGGAATTCTCTATCCTCTCCGTGAGCCACATCATCAAAATTGATGTAGCCGTTAGATGAAGTAAATCAGTCCATAATAGCCGTCTGATCTAGACGTTGAGAGTCTCCGCACTAAGCCACATGCAAGCATGCAGAAATACCATGGCACATGCATGTGAGTGGGTTTAAATCACATCAACATGTCTGCATGCAAGCATGCACCGGTAGCATGCATGTAAGTGAGCTTTTAAGTCCCATTAACATGTCAAAAAGAAAAATATAATCCCATTATGCAATAGGAGTTGGATGATCTTTTTTCCTTAGTGGGATGATCTAAATGATGATGGGAGTTTATTTAGTTTGGCTACCACATTTGTCATGCAGTTAGGTGTCGCACGGTGATAGTGTGAGGTGGGCCATGTAATCACTGAGCCTGCGTGTTTTCACTGCTCTTGCACGCCTCCACTGTAAGAATGGAGAAAATTGTAATCTAGTAGTAGTACCTCCTTTCTCCGAAAGCGTGGGACATCCAGCAGTCCTACCACCTCAGTAATAAAGACCAATGAGTCGTCAAATCACATAGACCCAACAGTAAGTTGGACGGACGAAGCAACCATCACTCTTGCGCCAGTGAGAGGTCGCGTCCGCTCTGCCCGAGCATGAATATGGCACCGATTCTTTGGAGCGGTGCTGACCGTTTCAGGCGGGAAGCGCGCGCGGGTGATGGAGGGGCTTTGGGTGGGCCAGGCTGGTCAGGAGCAGGCATGGCGGCTGTCTGCATGTCCCTACCGGACACGCCCGGAAACGAGAGGATGCACCGACTCTCGCGGCTAAAATTGTACACTACACAACATCTCTCTGTAGGAGTAGGTCGATTTGTCGCTCTCTCTAACACACACATGTTGTTAAACACACACACACGCGCGCGCGCGCGCGCACGCACCTTGGTCTCATTGCTCCTTCTAACGTGACTTATTACAACTAGACGGAGGGAGTAGTAAGTATATGAGATACGGTGGCACACTAACTTAAGTCGAATACAAGTGCCCAAAATTTGTGTGCATGTTATAATAAGGATTCACTTAAAATAGTACGTGAGCGAATAGAGGGATCAATTGGACAGTGTTCCTGAGCAGTAGCAAGATGTGTGAGGTAAGAAACACCGCTGGCGCTTTTAATTTTTCTTATTAATTTGTTTGTTTCACCCTCTGACTGGTGGGACCCAACGTACTATGTGGGGAGAGGTAAGGTGACTAAGGTTGCATTATTTCTGCACCACTGTGGATAGTCTTACCACCAAAGCCACATGACACGATTATGATTGAAATCCCAATGACTCCTACACACAAAAAAAAACATGGCATGCTTGTCACATGAATGCAGGAATGTATAAAGGGTTATTTCCCTCTCGTTGAACATAATAGGAGGGTTGTGTAGCTGGTTAGCCTTTTCGCTCATCAAACTTGAGGTCTCGGGTTCGATAACTACATTTGAGCATAATTTGTGCCATGAGGATTATTTGACTGGTCAAAATGTTTTCTAGGGTTTGCACGCTTCACACTCTCGCTCCAGTATATATATACACGCTGGAGCCTCAGCGCTTGTAGTTGCTCTCTTCACACTCTCTCGCCCTCTCCCGCTGGAGCCTCAACGCTTGTAGTTGCTCTCTTCACACTCTCTCGCCCTCTCCAGATCTAAACAAGACTTCGTTGGCCTCTCTCTCCCCTCACTGCTGCTCAAAGAGCCGGCAGGATCCGTCTGCCGGGAAGGGAAGGAGGCTTAACGCTGTCGCTGTCGGCGAGGGACTACCGGCGCAGCTGTTCACTTTCCACCCAGCGGCGACGCGGGAGGGCCTCCAACCCCTTGTTCTTCGCCGCCATCCCGTCACCCACCGAACCACGCCCCCAAGAACCTTAAGGTATAATTTACTTACTCCACATGTGTTGCTCTAGCTGCATGTATACCATGAATCTAGGACGTGGTTCAAAGAGGAAAGGGGTGGGGGAAAGTAGTGGGAAAAGTTGTATATAACATGAATCTAGGATGTGGTTCAAAGAGGAAATGAAGGGGGAAAGTTTTATAGCATGAATCTAGGACGTGGTTCAAAGTGGAAAGGAATGGGGGAAAGTAGTGGGGAAAGTTGTATCACATAAATCTAGGACATGGTTCAAAGAGGAAAGGAAGGGGCGAAAGTACTAGTTCAAAAAGGAAAGGAAGGGACAAGGCTGTAGAGTTTGAGCAGGACTAGATTTTCTACGCTCACATAGGGAAAGGTGTCTAAAGATAACAAAACTAGGACCAACACAAATATGCTCCTTGGTTGTTTGTTCTTTGTTGCAACAGACTATGCATGACCACAGTACATCGGTAGATGCACATGGTGCTGGTACGTCCACTGTCCCGTGCAAGTCATTAGTTGTTGTTAATCTAAGGCCCTGTTTGGTTAAAAACTCCCTAGTCCCTACCTACTTGGTTCCGGGGACTAAACATTGACTAGAGGTTATTAAATGACATGCTAAAAGACCATGTTACCCTAGTAATGAACTAATAGAGACAAGGTGCGATGCGTGGCAGGGGCAACTGTTGGAAAAAGTCCCAAAAAGACTCCCTCGGGGTCTTCTTTCTTTAGTCCCAAATGCCCAATTTTAGTCCCTAAAAGTCCCTCATGTTTGGTTTAGATGGGACTGACACGGAGTTTTTTTAGTCCCTACACCAAAATTCCCTGTAAACAAACATCGTCTAATAATGTCGCTGGAAAATTGATGCAATGCCACAGTTAAAAGAAAATTACATGTTTAACGAATTTTATTGTTAATATAATCTCTATGTTAATATTAATCAATGCCACCGTTTGAGAAATGCTACTGTCTTGCTTTCTTTCCCATTTAGATAAGGTAGATGCTTCTTTTTGTTGGCTTCTGTGTCATCCACCGTTATTGACCACTAATTGTTTCCTTTGCACCTCTGTGTAAATAGGGTTATGTACTTCACCTCGTTGCCATTGTGACTTTTGTTGCACTGCACAAAACACTTCTGTTTTAAGAGTGTTTTGTGCAGTTCAACCAAAATGTCACACCGACAACGTTGCTTGATTGCTTGATCTTAGTGGAACTGCACAAGAGGAGATCTTACTTCCTATCCGTTAACGCGAATTTGGTTCAGATCTTCTTCTTGTGAGTTGTTTGAATTCCGCATCATGAGATGTCAGTACTAGCCTTCTTTCACATGATTCTGCAGTGTGCTTTCATATGTTGTGCTACTTGTATGATAATGTTGCTTGATTTTAGTGAACTGCACAAATGGAGACAAGACTTCCAATCTGTATGTGCACAGTAATATCCCATTGAGGTAAGATAAGGATATTTCACAACTGTTGGCCTGTATTTTGCCACTTTCATCAGAAAATTAAGTTTAGTACTATACTTGTGCTCCCTAATTGACATGCCAAATCTTACATTGAAGGCAAAGCTTGTCTGTTATTGAACCAAGTGATGAAGGGGAAGAACAAGCGGAAGAAAAACAAAAATCAACTCCCAGTGCTGTAATGAAGCACTAGAACTATGATGACACAAGTAATGATATAGTTTTGCATCTTAATTTATTGCTATGGCTGGAACGAGCAATTGTTTTGCGACTAATTTGATGCCACTCTTAATGTAATATGTAACTATCTCTACTTGTGCAAACAGGGATCTTCTTTGAAGATACCATATATTTTAGTGGAACTGCACAAGAAGATGTTGGAAACATTAAACTAATCAAGTATATAGTAAGCATGGCCACCACCGTAGATAGCAACAGATGGTTCCGGAGAAGTGCTTCATCTGTATGGTCTACACAATAAGCCTCCTGACAAAGGTTGCTACTCGCCCACTGATTTCATCCATATGATTGAGCTTTGTCATCTCTATTGGTGTTGTGCTACTGTTTAGATACTGTCATGAAAAAGTGGCATTGTCCTTGAGAAGTGCTTCATCTGTGCTGTTTTAAATTTTTCCTTTCCTTTTTTCGAGAAAACAGGGATGCTAGCATTTAGTAGTCCTCTTGTCTTTGCACAACAGGATCATCTTCCTCTGAAGAAGAATATGGAGTACGTGAAGTGACTAGTTCCAATTATGCCAGGATGAAGAAGCCCTGTCTATCTTCTCATCAGAAGGAGCAGTTGAAGGATGGTTACATTACTCCCCACAAGACCAAACTAACTTCAGCTCAGAAGGACTGACAAATCTCCATTTTTTTGCTGTGATGCGCGAGTACAATGTTGTTCTAGGATTCTTTCTGGTGAGTTCCATCTTTCTAAAAGTGTGCTCTACATGGACCATGTATGTGTCTGTTGAAACTGTCAATTCATAGTACAGTTTGCTTTATACTAATCACTTTATTGTATTTGTGCAAACAAGGGTGCTCAGCTTGATTTCAATGGGAACTGCACAAAATGTTCATGAATACATCGAATCATTCATTTCCACCACAACAAAGGAGGTGCCGATAAGTTCCAGGCATTGCAACATATAAGGGCGAAATCATACAAGCTACGCGCGAATTTGGTTGGTTTTTGTGGAACTGCACAAAAAGAACAGTTGTTTATTTAGCACGAGGTGCCATGTCAATGTCTGAACTGATGGCAAACCCTTCCCATTCCACAATCGTAGGCATTTGATATTTTGGAATGGGACAACCTTGTCAAATTTTGCTCATTGATTTTAGCAAGACATGCGTTTGATATTTTTGAATGGGACGCCCTTTGCTGTCAGCAGCGTTGATCAATTTTTTCTTTATTCTTTAGTTGTGAAGTAAATATTGCCTCTGACATGTGAGTCGCTGAGATGCATAATCATCGATTGTTTTGAATGTTCTCTATGAATTGCCAGGCATGTGTGTTTGATTGCAATGTACAGAAACACTAAAAAGCTGCTCAAACTCTTTGTACTCCTTCTGTTCCTTTTTACTTTGCACATTGTGAAAGTGCATACTTTTTTGTATAAGATTGGTCAAAGTAGAGATACTTTGACTGCAGACAAAACTTGTATGCAGACTAGAAAGGACCGGAGGAAGTACATGTGAAACTGCTGCAAACGAGGTGATCACCCTGGGAATAATGCTAGTACGTATTGTTTTGCATGTTCATCCAATGCCAGTGATACAGGAATTCGAACTAATCGAAATAAATTCATTCATACACGGTCGGATTTCATATAAACATGCCGGATTTCATTACATTTCATACATTCTTCAACTAAAAAGGGGTGCACTGGAGGTATAATTAATTAACCAAAGCTACCCACATGTGTCCCGCTGAGCCGAACAGAAGCTTCAGTGACTTAACTGCAGGTGCAGTTGCGTAACTGACATGTGCCCTGTTGGGCCCACATGTCAGTCAGCCAACTGCACCAGCAGTTAAGTAGAAGCAGCGTTCTTCTCCAGCACAGCTCTCCGACTCCACGTCGCCACCAAGAAGCTAATCGGCCGTCAATGGTCAACCCGCCTAGCTTGGCTTCAATCAGAGGGTAGCAGCGGTGGCCTTACTTGGACCCGAGCGGCGGCGACCTACCATGTTCTACTCTTCCTCGTTTTCTGTGTGGCGCGGCCTCGTTGGCAGCGGGGCGGGGCCTCAGCGGAGCCGGCGATGTCCTCTGTCTCGTTGCCGGCAGGGTGGGGCCTCGTCTGAGCCGGCGATGTCCTCTGCCTCGTTGTTGGCGAGGCGGGGCCTCGGTGGAGCCGGTAGTGTCCTTTGCCTCATTGTTGGTGCCACGGGGCCTCGGCGGAGCAGGGCCTCGTTGACGCCAGCGGAGCGGGGACTTGTCGGAGCCGACATTGTCCTCTGCCTCGTCCTCGGTCTCGCCAAACAGCGCCTCGCCCGCTTCATCGCCCTCTTTTCTAGCCGATTTATAGGCGGCCGCAGCCTCCGCCACCTGCATGCGGTACCGCCAGCGCTTGAGGTGGCCCTTGCGGGCGGAGCGGTACAAGTCGAGCAGCGCCTTCTGCTCCGCCCGCTCCACGGTGATCTTCTGCTCCGCCTGCAGGTGCTCCTAGAGGAGATGGTGGTTGTAGGCGGCGTCGGCCTGCGCCTCCCGGAACTGCTCCTCACGCATCTGCCTCACCCTGTCCATATATTGGGCATGGGCCTCGCTGATGGTCATGGTGCAATGCACCAGCGAGGATGGCGTAGAGGAGGGGTTGGCGCCGGATCGTCGACTACCATGTTCTCCATTGGGACGTCGTCGCCCTCCGGCTGCCTGCCGGCCAGCCGATCAGCAGCAATGGCTGCCATCTCCTTGTGGTCCATCGTTTGCCCGTCCCGAAGAGCGCTGGAGCGCGAGGAAGCCATGGTGGGCAGTAGTGGTGTGGACAGGAGAAAGGGAACGGATGCGGATGACTGCGGCTATGGCCGGCGCAACAGTTTATATAGCAATGGTGGGTGGGGGAGGAACGGACGTGTGGCGCCAGAGTATCCGCCTCGGCAACCGCGTATCATTAATGTGGGTGGCAGATGGATGGACGGACGACACTTGTGTCTTTTGAAGGCGGAGCAATCGCCTGCACCGGGAAGCGGGGCGGGCGGCACTGACTGTTTCGGGCGGAAAGCGCCCGCGGGCGAGGAGATGACTTTACTTGGAGAGGATGACAATGGGGACCCACCAGGTCCATAGCCTCACGTATGCAAGTGCCTCCTTATTATATATATATAACTATAATTTATTTTGCTTCCTCCTGGTTTCCTGACATCACGGTCCCACACCATTGTCAACCTATGTAGTACTCCCTCCTTTCCGGTTTATAGGGCTTATCTCAAAATTTTATTTTTTTCCCATTTTATAAGGCTCAATTTGGTTGTTCCCCATCACAAGTTCAGACTTCAAGGTGCATTAAATCATTGCATGCAAGTATTAAGAGAAAACTGACCAATGCATGCACTTTATGCATGCATGCATTGCAATTAATGCATTCATAAACATCATTTTTTGAAGAAAACAAGAGCATTAATTGGGTGTTGTTGCAAACTACAAAAAATATTCCACCACTCATCATCTACCTTGGTTGGTGAGATTTTTGAATTGAGCCTTATAAACCAGAATGGGGGGAGTAGTCAGTAAACGAGAGAATTGCACAAGAAGCGGCCGACAGCTGGGACCAAGCAGCTAAAGCAGTATTTGTGTTTTTGAGGTGTGAGCACTGCAGAGTTTTTCGATGTTTACCCCAGATATTAATTTTTCTCCTCTGAACAACAACGAAAACATCGCTACAGGTATTAACTAGGCGGGCTGTGGCCCGTCTAGCCCAGGCCAGATATCCAGCCCAGATATTAATTTTTTTCAAGCTGAAAATGGCTAGCCCAGCTATACTTTTTTTAGGAATACCTAGGCAAGGTCAAGTTGTTATTCTCCGCCCCGCTAGGCTGCAAATCTTTCCTAGGAGGGATGCATTAGGCTTAATAAGAAAATGGGCTTTAAGAAATAATAAATGGGATGTAATTATAAAAGGTGGGCAGTAACTATAAAAAATGCACCAAACATGTGATTACTTTATAAAATATTATTTTTGGATATTGAAAATTTTAATTTCATTAATTGTTGCGAGCACAATGTTTTGTTGGATTTTTACGTAATATAAATTTATATTGAAATTGTATTTAATCTGACTAGAAATTTCGGGATAAAAATGTGGGAAATTTTATTGAATTTTGTTTTGAACGACTGTACTTTTAACAAACTATAAATGGGTTGTAGTAAATTCCATTAGAATTCAAAAATGGGCACATTCTTACAAATCTCAAATGGGCTATAAGTTCTCTGCCACACACTTCTGGCCTTAATAAGTTGACGCGTCCCCTAAAAAACAGAGTTGACGCGTATGCAAGGCTTTGTCAACTTATAGTCAACACACGGTTCTAGCAGCAATGGCCGTTGGATGTCCATCCAACGGATGCCGTGCTTCTTCTTCAATCTCGGATATTCTAGCTTCACCCGCCCAAAAAATGATTCCTCCCCCTGACATCTGGGGCGCACCGTTTCGGAAGCTGACCTGTGGGCCTACTAAGTTGACGTACCAAGTGCCTTGTCAACTTAGTTAATATAAACGATTCTAGCTGAAGTGACCGTACGATGTCCATCCAACGGCCGTCGTGCTTCTTCAACCTCTGGTCTTCTTGCTCCAGCCGCCCAAAGCAGCGCCGGTCGTGCCGCCTGCTCCTGCCTCCCGTGGCCGGCTGTGCTGCCGCGGAGGCCTCACCGCCCCCTACTACTCCCACCACTGGCCAGGCCATCCCTCCACTCACCCATACCCCCTGTTATTCTGCGGCGACGGCAGCGCAATCGAACCAGTGAACCCTCGTACTCCTCTCCGCGTGTGCATCCACTGCCACGTCTTCCCCGGCTCCGCATCGTCCCCTTCCTAGGCCTCGCCGTCGTCCACCGCCCTGGTGCTCTCGGCGCGGCGTGGTCAACGTGGTCAAGGAACGACTTCCATCGGACGTGGACTGTACGTAGAGAGGCTGACAGCTGGGTCCATGGCAGCCGCAAGGAAGTGCCTCCTTATTACGCGCTAAATAATTATTCCTCCACCTGACAGCGGAGACCCACTGGACGGGCCACCGTATTTCACGAAAAAGATGATTCGCCCCCTGACTGCTGGGACCCATGAGCTACATCTTCGCACGCAAGGAAGTGCGTCCGGGAAAAAACAATTCGCCCCTGACAGCTGGGACCCACCAGCTACATCTTCGCACGCAAGGAAGTGCCTGACAGTCGGGACCCACCTGGTCGAAGCGTACGTAGCGTTGTCATTCTGGTCGCAAAAGTGTACGTACATATATACTGGTGGATGTAGAGGCGCGCACGTGTCGTAGTAGAGGCGTGTACGTGTCGTAGTAGAGGCGCGCATGTAGCATGTACACGTACGTACAGCGGCCAGGGTGCAAGAAAGAAAATACGGCCATGTATGTGTACATACGGGCGGGATCTTGAACGCCTACTCGCGCATACGTACGGCCAGGGCTCGTGTACATGGCTGGGCTGGAACGGAGAAACATCGTCGTCGTCGTGTTCATGGGGAGGCAACGGTGTCGGTGTCAAAACCGGCGGATCTCGGGTAGGGGGTCCCGAACTGTGTGCTTAGGCCGGATGGTAACAGGAGGTAGGGGACACGATGTTTTACCCAGGTTCGGGCCCTCTTGATGGAGGTAAAACCCTACGTCCTGCTTGATTAATATTGATGATATGGGTAGTACAAGAGTAGATCTACCACGAGATCAGAGAGGCTAAACCCTAGAAGCTAGCCTGTGGTATGATTGTTGTTCGTCCTACGGACTAAAACCCTCCGGTTTATATAGACACCGGAGAGGGCTAGGGTTACACAGAGTCGGTTACAATGGTAGGAGATCTACATATCCGTATTGCCAAGCTTGCCTTCCACGCCAAGGAAAGTCCCTTCCGGACATGGGACGAAGTCTTCAATCTTGTATCTTCATAGTCCAGGAGTCCGGCCGAAGGTATAGTCCAGCTATCCGGACACCCCCTAATCCGGGACTCCCTCAGTAGCCCCTGAACCAGGCTTCAATGACGATGAGTCCGGCGCGCAGATTGTCTTCGGCATTGCAAGGCGGGTTCCTCCTCCAAGTACTTCATAGAAGATTTTGAACACAAAGGTAGTGTCCGGCTCTGTAAAATAAGTTTCCACATATTGCCATAGAGATAATAATATTTACACAAATCTAATCTGCTGACGTATTCCGTAGCGTGACATCACACCACGGCCAAGTCTTTATTCGAATCGTTTTACTGTCCCACCTCAGCGTGTTTAGCGAGGTGGTTTCCTTAGCACGTCTTGTTAAAGCAGAGATCGTGTCCCCTTATTCCGGGATTCTCATCAATATGGGTGTGGGTAACCCAACCGCACCATTGACTACGGTGCTTGGGAGATAAGCGAGTTTTACCAGGCTGGTGGGGGTGCATAGTCGCGTCCGCCCATATAAGGGGATAAGGATCCACCTTTTCATCCACGCCTTCTTCCTCCTTTGCCTATCCATTTCCGCGCACTCGAGCTCCAGCGCCCAAGTCCGCACACCCCACCTCAACCTTCTCCAGGCATGTCCGGAGTGGGAGGCAAGTGGATGGTCTCCTCCGTCACGGAAGGACACATCAAAAAACTGAGGAAGGGCGGATACTTGTCTAACGACATTACGCATCGGCTTCCCGAAGAGGGGCAGCTCATCCCCACCCCTAGGCCCCATGAGAGGGTGGTGTTCCTCCCCCATTTCCTCCGCAGACTGGGCTTCCCTCTCCACCCATTTTTCCGGGGGATCATGTTCTACTATGGCCTGGATTTCCACAATCTGGCCCCGAACTTTGTCCTCAATATCTTGGTGTTTATCGTCGTGTGCGAGGCTTTCTTCTGCATCCGCCCCCATTTTGACCTATGGCTCAAGACTTTCAATGTCAAGCCGAAGGTGGTGCGCGACACCTAGGTGGAGTGCGGATGCGCCATGGTGGGCAAGATGCCCAACGTCCTATGGCCCGAGGGCTCCTTCGTGGAGTCCCTAAAGGGGTGGCAATCGGGGTGGTTTTACATCACTGAGCTGCGCGACCCTGAATGGGTCGCACCGCCCGAGTTCCGATCCGGACCCCCTATGCGGCTCACCTCCTGGAAAGAGACGGGCCTGTCATGGGGTAAAGAAGGAGAGCTGACCGGACTCCAAACATGCGTCCAAACCCTGGTGGACAAGAAGCTAAAACTTTTCAACGTAGTCCAGGTTATGCTCATCCGCCGGATCCTCCCGTGTCAACAACGGGCTTTCAACCTGTGGGAGTTCGACCCGGCGCAGCACCGAACTCTGAGCAGGCTCTTCGACACGACGTACGAAGATGCCTGGAAGGTGCTTTTCAAGGGCGCCGAGGCCCCCGCATCCGCTACCGAGGATCGCGGATTCAACATGCAGCGTCGCGCTCGTGCGGTAAGCTGTTTTTACCTTTCACAGGGTATTAGTTTTTCATAGTTTGACTCCATGCGGGATCTAAACTCCCTTACCTTTGACAGGATTGGCAGGACACGTCCGGATAGATCAACTGTCCGGCTCCTTTGCTCGAAGGCCCAGCGAACGCTCGCTTGGTGAAGCTGCTGGTTCCGGCACCCTATGTGGTGCCGGAGAAGAAGGCCAAGAAGAAGGCGACGGGGACTCGAAAGAGTGCCCGGCGCCTGGGGGTGTCAGATTCATCATCCGACGACTCCAAGACGCACTCCTCCCGTGAAGACGAGGAGGAGGAAGAAGAGACCTCTCCCCCTCCAGTGGGGGGAGAGAAGAAAAGGAAGGTTGCCCCAACTGGGGAGGCCGAAGGGTCCAAGAAGGGGAAAACCCTTCCTCCGGACGGCTCCACCAACGCCGACGACGGCGAAGAGGAGTGGCCGCACAGGGCCAAGCCCCTGGCGAGATCGTAAGTATCCAGATACCAGAGTGATTCATAGTATTCCTCCATTGCACAGCTTTTCCTTATGTCGAACATGTTTATGCAGTCCACCCAAAGACCAGCTCGACGTGTCGTCGAGCGGTTCCCTGGATTCGTCGGATGTGAATTCGCTTCCGACGGCTACCTCCCCCCACCCTACGGATGACGCCGAGGTGCTGTGCCAACAGGTTCCAAGCTCGGAGGAGGTGGTCCTGGAGGCGCCGCAAGGCGACCTCCTGGACTCCAGGCGCAAAGGGGATAAAACCCCCAAGGGCTCCGAGTCCGGCCTTGAGCCGGACACCGCGTTGGAACCTTCAACGGTTCCGTACTCTGGTAGGCAGCCTCCTTCCAAGAGGAGCAAGCCTACCGAGCCGGTGACCTCCGTTCAACCGGAGGCACCAGACAATTTGCTAGAGGTGCTTAACGGCGCCTCCAGCGACGAGGAGCACCGCACTATTATGAGTGCGGTGACCAGAAGGTTTGGTCCGCCAAGAGCGGACTGACTGAAGCCTGTGCCAGCCTTCTCACAGGCTTTGAGGTAAGTAAAGAATATGTAGAAATATTACCGCATAGACTGTAGCCCCTGATGCTCTGTTCGGCATTCGGAAAGAAAAGCCGAATAGAGGATCTAATAACATTCGCAGGAGTCTAACATAATTAAGTCAATATGCATATGTAGGCTTCGCTGATGGCCTCCGCCGCACTGACTGCGGAGGTGGATATGCTGAAGCAGAACCTCGCGCGGTCCAAGAACAAGCTCGGCCATGCCAAGAGGCAACTCGAGGAGAGGGAGGGTAAGTAATACCTTTCGCAAGTATATAGAGAAGATGTGGTTGCAAAAAATGACAGGATCAACGTGCTATTATAGGGGCCACGACCGAGGTGGCAACCCTTAAGCAAGCGCTGTCCAAGGCCGAAAACAGAGCGGCCATGGAGCGCACGGACAGAGGGAAGCAGGAGGCGCGGGTGGAGGAGGTGCAGAAAGAGCTCTAGGCTCTCATGAAAAAACACGAGAGTTTGGAGCTTGACTCAAAGACGCAAGCGTCCGAGCTTGCGGCAGCCCTCAAAAGCGCGAAGTCTGCCAAGGCCGAAGCCCAGAAAGCCCTCGAAGAAATTGAAGCGATGAAGAAGATAGCGGCGGGTAAGACATTCATTATGCAAAGCAAGCACGTGAAAGTGAATTACTTGTTACTTACCCGAGTCCGGAGCTCTCTAGGAGCATTCACAGATTTGCCCCGCAGTGCGTCTGATGCTGCTGCCTACTACCGAGCCGAAGAGGGGAGCTCAACGGAGAAGGTGTTCTAGTCTCAGTATGCTGAGGCCGGACACCTGGTGCCTTTGAGCGACCAGCTGAAGCAAATGGTCGAGCTCCACAAGGTTGCCGAACAGGCCATAAAGGGCCTCATAGTTCGGCTGTGGCCTGGAGAGGCTCTGCTCGGGAGCTACTTCGGGCTGGTGAGGCGGCTGGTGGATGCATGTCCACGGCTTGAAGTAATCAAGCGCTGCGTCTGCATCGAAGGTGCCCGTAGGGCGCTTGCCCGTGCTAAAGTGCACTGGGGCAAGATGGATGCGGAGAAGCTGGTGAAGGACGGGCCACCGCCGGGCAAGGAGCATCGCGTCTCGGAAGCTTATTATGAGGGCGTCCTGAAGGGTGCCCGCCTTATAGCGGATGAATGCTCCAAAGATGTAATTTTTGAGTAAACTCGCATTTGTGATCCTGTACGCTGAAAACTTGTTCATATGCGCTAAGTAACGCTTTTGAATTTAAAATATTACCTTCTGTGCAGCCGTTTATCAAATTTGAGAGATGGCGAGTCATCGGCTTCTGCCCCCATGCCACGAGTGTTGGGGTGTTCGGGATAAACATGAGCGCTCTTTTTCCCATTCTTGGGTCCTTTGAGGGAGGCGCTCAACACAACGAACAAGGCAATCAGACTATAATGCTTGAACACTCTCACTTAGCCATAGAATTCTATAATCTTAAATTTCGGTGAAGCCCCTAGTGTTCAGAAGACCGAGTTCGGGGCGCTATCCATGCCTAGGCCGGACAAAGCTGATTCCTCGCTCTAAGCGGCATAAGTCTTTAGGGACTCGAAAACCTCTCGAACAGCGACCAGCTCTCGCCTCATCATGACGGTCATATTTAGCTTTCTCTACTGAGGTGCTTAGCCCAGCTCAACTGGGGCACAATCGCAGTAGTTCTCCTAGTGCTACCTTAGCCGATATAACGGAACATAAGGTACCAAAACATAGGAGCCGGGCAAACCCAACTATTGACCCAAGACATGATTCGGAGCCGATGCATATAATGCTATAAGTTCGGGGTGCCGCACTTGTGAAAGTGTTCAGACTTCTCACACCATATTGTGGGGTACTTAAGCCCCTGGCGTATTGGCCGTACCAAAGTGTACGGGTGCAACATGTCATTGATGAACTTATATTCATAAAAAAGAGTAATGCAATAATAGACGGAAGCTATGCATTGTTTATTTAAAAAAAGCTGTGATCAAAGCAGAACGATACAAATAGTGCGATAAGCAAAATATGGGACTATTTAACATGTCCTTTCCAGGGGCGAGCTGCGGAATGGCATGTGAAACAGGTATACTACTCGTTATAGAGACCACCTTAGAGTTCCATAGCGCGGCGTAGCTTTCTGCTTCCCTGGTTGTATCGTTTGTGCGGAATTGTACTGCCGGACAAGCCTTCCGAAGAATGGAGTCCTGAAAATAAGAGAAAATTAAGAAATCGGCAGCCCCTAGTGCGGTATAAGCCGCGTTTCGGGCGTGCCGTGATGGTGCCCCTCCCCCTGTGCCCATGGTATTTCCAGAGCGTAGTTATGTACACGCAACACTGGTTTCGCAAGTTCGCGAGGGCTGGGGTTGGGGCCGCATTGCTGCGCTTGCTCGGAACGTGCTAGGAGGTCTTGTTGTAGGTTACTCTGGGCGCGCTTGACGGTGTCCAGACGTTTAATGGCCGGACTAGAGAATTGCCTTGAGAGGCTGCTTTGTACTTCCGCTACGATAGCCGCCGTATGCTCCTCCGTTCGGAGAGAGCGTTCGGTGTTTCCATTGACCGTGATGACTCCTCGAGGGCCTGGCATCTTGAGCTTGAGGTATGCGTAGTGCGGCACTGCATTGAACTTAGCAAATGCGGTTCGCCCGAGCAGTGCGTGATAGCCACTGCGAAACGGGACTATGTCGAAGATTAAGTCCTCGCTTCAGAAATTATCCTGAGATCCGAAGACCACTTCAAGTGTAACTGAGCCTATACAGTTGGCCTCTACACCTGGTATGACGCCTTTAAAGGTCGTTTTAGTGGGTTTAATCCTCGAGGGATCGATGCCCATTTTCCGCACTGTATCCTGGTAAAGCAGGTTCAGGCTGCTGCCGCCGTCCATAAGGACTCTAGTGAGGTGAAATCCATCAATAATTGGGTCTAGAAACAATGCGGCGAATCCGCCATGACGGATGCTAGTGGGGTGGTCCCTTCGATCAAAAGTGATCGGGCAGGAAGACCATGGGTTGAACTTTGGGGCGACTGGCTCCATCGCGTATACGTCCCTTAGCGCATGCTTCCGCTCCCTCTTGGGGACGTGGGTTGCGTATATCATGTTCACCGTCCGCACTTGTGGGGGGAAAACCTTTCTGTCCACTGTTGTTCGGCGGCCGGGGCTCCTCTTCGTCATCGCTATGCAGCCCCTTGTCTCTGCTTTTAGCATTTAACTTGCCTGCCTACTTGAACACCCAACAATCCCTGTTGGTGTGATTGACTGGTTTTTCGGGGGTGCCATGTATCTGGCATGAGCAGTCGAGTATGAAGTCCAAACTGGACGGGCCCGGAGTATTTCTTTTGAATGGCTTTTTCCGCTGACCGGGTTTAGATCCTCTAAATCCGGCATTAACTGTCATATCCTCAGCATTGTCGCCGTTAATGCGGCGCTTTTGCTTGTTGTGACGCGACCTGCCACTGCTGTCCTAGGTATCCGAATTACCAGGACTTTTGGTCATGTTATTGCTGCGAGCTAGCCAGCTGTCTTCTCCCGTGCAAAATTGGGTCATAAGTGTCATGAGGGCTGCCATAGATTTTGGATTTTCCTGTCCTAGGTGCCGTGCAAGCCACTCATCGCGGATGTTATGCTTGAAGGCTGCTAGGGCCTCTGCATCCGAACAGTCGACGATTTGATTTTTCTTGGTTAGGAACCGTGTCCAGAATTTTCTGGCCGATTCCTCTGGCTGCTGAATTATGTGGCTTAGGTCATCGACGTCTGGTGGTCGCACATAAGTGCCCTGGAAATTGTTGAGGAATGCGGCTTACAAGTCCTCCAAACAACCAATTGATTCTGCTGGCAAGCTGTTAAGCCAATGCCGAGCTGGTCCTTTAAGCTTGAGCGGGAGCTACTTGATGGTGTGTAGGTCATCACCGCGGGCCATGTGGATATGAAGGAGATAGTCCTCGATCCATACCGCAGGATCTGTTGTGCCATCGTATGATTCGATGTTCACGGGTTTGAAACCCTCGGGGATTTGATGATCCATTACTTCATCTATGAAGCATAGTGGGTGTGCGGCGCCTCTATATTGGGCTATATCACGACGCAACTCAAACGAGCTTTCTCTATTGTGTTCGGCCCGGCCAGATTTACTGTATCTGGCGTGACGAGTACCGTCTCGTGCCGTGGGGAGCCCACGTGATCCTTACATCGATCTTGTTTGCCTTGTCTTGTCCTCCAATATATCTCGCAGGTCTGGCGCATTTTCCCATCCCTTGGTATTTTTTGAGCGGCGCCGGGGTGCGGCTTGAGTGGAGGGCCGAGAGGCCTCTCTATCGCGGCCACGGGGTGGCCGGTCGGCCGCATCATGCGCTGGTGATGTAGGTTTAGGTGCTTCCTCATCTAATTGGGGTAGCAACCTGCACTTTGGGTAGCTCTTGGAGGGGCGTTCGAGTTCATACTCTTCGGCCGCAAGGACTTCAGTCCATCTGTTGGCTAGCAAATCTTGATCAGCTCTAAGCTGTTGCTGTTTTTTCTTGAGGCTGCTCGCCGTGGCAATAAGCTCGCGTTTGAAACGCTCTTGTTCGACGGGATCCTCCGGCACGACAAATTCATCGTCGTCGAGGCTTGCCTTGTCTTCGGATGGAGGCATATAATTATCGTCGTCCTCGACCTCTCTGTTTGCCGCTCTCTTATGAGGGCTGGCTTCTCTATCCTCCTATGCTGAATCTTGCTGGAGGTGGTTGTCTTCGGCACTGTCCGGGGTGTTATTATCTCCCGTGCCGGAATCACCATTTTTGCTTTGGCGGGATTTAGAGCGGCGCTGCTGACGCCGGCGCATAGGCTGCTTCTTGGAGGGGTCATCCTCCGCTGTTCCATCGCCATTGCCTTCTTTTGGGGTGTCCACCATGTATATATCATACGACGAGGTGGCTTTCCAGTGCCCTATAGGCGCTGGTTCTTGATCGTCTCCTGCATCGGCGTCCATACCGTCGATGTCTTCGGAGTCGAAGTCGAGCATGTCGGTTAAATCATCGACAGTGGCTACGAAGTGGGTGGTGGGTGGGCTTTGAATTTCTTCATCATCCGCATCCCAACCTTGCTGACCATAGTCCGTCCAGGGCTCTCCTGGTAAAGAGAGAGACTTTAGTGAATTCAGAATATCGCCGAAGGGCGAGTGCTGAAAGATGTCCGCGGCGGTGAACTCCATGATCGGCGCCCAATCGGGTTCAATCGGTAGGGGCGCGGAGGGCTTGGAGTTAGGAGAGGAGTCCGGCTCCTTGGAGTCACGGGCTTCGCAGAGAATAGGGCTGGTGTTCGGCTCGATCGCCGTAAAGATTGCAGCCCCCGAGGCGGTGTCTAACCACCCATCCTCGATTGGTGTGATCGGCTCAGAGCTAGGGGTCGGAGCAGACACAGGTGTGGCATCCAGGGCACTGTTCGGTGGCAGAGCTAGATCATGCCCATCATGACAGTGTGGCGCGCTCGGGTGTGGCTCGAATCCGTTGAAGATCAAGTCTCCGCGGATGTCGGCCGTGTAGTTCAAAATTCCAAATCTGACCTGATGGCCAGGGGCGTAGCTTTCGATCTGCTCCAGATGACCAAGCGAATTGGCCCGCAGTGCAAAGCTGCCAAATACAAAGATCTGTCCAGGGAGAAAAGTCTCACCCTGGATCGCATCGCTGTTGATGATCGGAGAAGCCATCGGGCCTAAAAGTAAAGACACAGAGGAACTCTCAATGAAAGCACCAATGTCGGTGTCAAAACCGGCGGATCTCGGGTAGGGGGTCCCGAACTGTGCGTTTAGGACGGATGGTAACAGGAGGCAGGGGACACGATGTTTTACCTACGTTCGGGCCCTCTTGATGGAGGTAAAACCCTACGTCCTGCTTTATTAATATTGATGATATGGGTAGTACAAGAGTAGATCTACCACGAGATCAGAGAGGCTAAACCCTAGAAGCTAGCCTATGGTATGATTGTTGTTCGTCCTACAGACTAAAACCCTCCGGTTTATATAGACACCGGAGAGGGCTAGGGTTACACAGAGTCGGTTACAATGGTAGGAGATCTACATATCCGTATCGCCAAGCTTGCCTTCCACGCCAAGGAAAGTCCCTTCCGGACATGGGACGAAGTCTTCAATCTTGTATCTTCATAGTCCAGGAGTCCGGCCGAAGGTATAGTCCGGCTATCCGGACACCCCCTAATCTGGGACTCCCTCAAACGGAATGCGTCGTGTTCATGGGGAGGCAATGGAATGCGTCGTGTTCATCGGGAGGCAACGGAACGCGTGGGAGCCAACCGGCTGGGTCGGAACGGAATGTGTGGTCGTGTTCATCGGGAGGGCTTGGACGGAACAGGCGATGGAAACGAGGCCTGGCGTACCACAAAATGAAGGAAACGGACCTCGTACGGTCGAAATGGGGGTCCTGTTGATCAGGAGGGGTGTGGCGTACCACAAAACGGACGAAACAGACCTCCTACGGTCGAACGAGGGTCCTGTTGATCGGGAGGGGTGTGGCATACCGCAAAACAGACGAAACGGACTTCCTACGGTCGAAACGGGGGTCCTGTTCATCGGGAGGGGTGTGGCGTACTGCAAAACGGGACTCCACGGGATACTGTTCATCTCCACTGTCGACCTCCTCCAGCCTCCACGGGCTACCGTCGACCTCCTCCAGCCTCCACGGGCTCCTGTTCATCGAGCCTCCACCGCGCGGTACTCCACTGGCTACTGTTTGACCACCCCTCCACGGCACCCCTCCACCGTCTGCTATTCATCCAACCCTCCACACCACGGGGTCCTGTTCAACCACCCCTCCACCGTCTACTGTTCATCCAGCCCTCCACACCACGGGGTCCTGTTCATCCAGAGGTAATGCCATCGCTCAATGTACATCCAACCCCCTCCCCCCGCAACGCTCACTGTTCATCCAATCGATCGGCTTCAGTTAGTAGTAGTAGCGAAGGAATCACTCGATCAAGTTCAGTTAATAGCCATCGATCGATCGCTCGGGTTCAGTAACGCATAGCCTGCAGTGCAATCGCTCGGGTTCAGTTAGAGCCCAACGCGTCGCTCAGGTTCAGTTAGAGCCAACACCTCGCACACACACGCGTACGTGTACGAGAGAAATGTGCATCGCTCGGTCCCCGACCTCCCACCGTAACCGGGAACTCCCCGAAATTCTCCTCCCCCTCGCTTCTACCACGGTTTTTTCCATCATGGACGGCCCAAAGAATGTCATGCAGCTACGTCTCCGGCCCGCCCAGGACGAAAAGCCCATTTTCTGTCATGATTTTTTGTCATAGAAGTAGGAGCCCACCACATCTATGATGATACCGGGTTTTGTCACAATTATCGTCATAGAAGTGTCATATGTATGACAGAAAAAAATGCGTTCGGCCCAAAATGTCATGGATGTGTCTTTTTTTTGTAGTGTTGCCTTTTTTTATTCCTTTGCCCCATTTCCAATATAGAGAAGATATTTATGCACATCCTTGTTTTCAGGCCTTTCCAAAGCAGTTCACTGATGATTACCTCTCAAACCACCTCTATGGTCAGGAGGCGAGGAAGGTATTCATACAACACCCACGGTTCAATATTGAAGTGTTCCTGAAGAGGACGAAGGATGGACGGTCAATCATCCAAAGGCACTAGCCTAAAGTTACAAAGACCTTCAACATCAATGAAGGCTCAATATTCGCCTTCTGCTTCAGTAGTTTTCCAGATGAGATATATCTGTCTATGTACTATCTATGATGCTAATTTCGAAAGGTTATAGATGTTGCATGTGAAACTTGGTCCTAGTGTAGTTGTGTAATGGGGTAGCTGAGTGCTGAAGCTATATGATGTTGTACTTTGATGTATTTCAATTATGAAAATGAAATATATTGTGTGCTAAATATGAACTGTCAATTAGATTAATAAATGGATTATGAATAATTGGATAATTAGCCTGCTAATTGGGTTTTGCTATTGCAAACAGTAGTTAAAAAATACCGTGAGCGATGACCTCAGGCAATGCACATAGTTTCTAGGAATAAACCGTGTTGGATCAATGAACAATCACACACGACTTTCTCTTGAAAACTGTTTCTGTTAGGCCACCTTGCGCAAAGGTTTACCACATGAAAACTATGTGTGATGGATAGCCTTTGCCACACAGTTTCTACCACGGGCCGTGTGTGATATATTCAATAATGCAAGCGATTTAACAGGAAAAATTGTGTGTGATGTACCTGCGAACGGAAATGTTTTCCTTCGAGCGACTGTGTGGGATGTACATATGAATGGAAACATTTAGCGGGGACTGACTGTGTGGGATGTACTTGCGACCGAAAACAATTTCGCCGTATAGTTGATTTTTTTTAGCTCTATTGTACATATTTCCGTATTTGAGCGCTTGCCGGTTGCACACGACCTCATTTTGTCGAACGTGTGTGCCAAGAGGGCATATCCCCGACGGTTTCTGGGTCGTGTGGGAAGGACACCCCCTATCGCCCACACTAACTTGGAGATGGTTCCAGATGCCGTTGCGGAAAGGGGTTTTAAACCGTTTGTTTAGGAGCTCGTTGCAGTAGTGTAAGTTGAAACCAAGGGATTCAATAAGCATCACTTTATCCATGTGCTGATCCTTTGAGATTGCAACTCTACCTAGGCCCAATACCTTGCTTTTACCAGTGTTAGCAAATGTGATGTGACTTTTGTCAGATGGACATAGGGTTGAATCCATAAGAAGACTTCGATCACCAGTCATGTGGTTAGTGCATCCACTGTCCATAATCCACTCAGTAGCCATTAGAGTCGTACCCTGCAGTGCAGTTTGGGGGATATGCTTCACAAAGAGAAGTGTGAAGCATAAACATTTGACGAACAATCATACTATCAAAGTTCAGGTCCTTGTTCGGGTAGATAGGATGATTGTCAAGAAATCCTGGGACGAAATACATAGTAAGACCATTTTGCCATTTTATCTTGCATCCCACAAGATGTTTTAGGTCCCCAGCATAAGCATCAGAAGCCTTTGATTTCTGACTGGAGACCTTTCCCTGCAAAAGAGAGTTAATTCTTCTTAACCGTCCACATCTTCATGGGTGGCTTAGAAGCAATGTGTCTAAGTGTAACATCTGAGAATTTTGGCTTTGGAGCCCTAGCAAATAGCCTTGCAGGAGGTGAATAATACTCATAAGAATAAGCAGAAAAGTTCTTGGTCTTGTGAACATAGCGGTTTGATGAAACGCGCTCATATTCATAAGTCTGAGTATGGTTTCCCTGCAAAACATTGGCGTTAGGGTAACCTTGGTGGGTCCTCTGTCTGTATAAAGCCTTTGGACCATGTGAAGCCTTTGGTCTGGGGTTTGTCTTCTTCCCAGGTGGTGTCATGATGACATTCACAGGAAGCTTCTCAAGACAGCTTTTGGGGACCCAGATCTTCTTCCGGGGTGGTCCATCCCTGCAGTTAGTACCAATATACCTAGCAAACACTTCACCATTCTGATTCTTGAACAGTTTATAGTTTGCGTCAAAGCATTCATCAATGATAATAGGGTTAGCACAATTGAAGCCAGATAAGGTAGATGGGTCCACTGAAGGTTCCTTTGCAGCAACCCATGTGGTTTTGGGGTACTGCTCAGGCTTCCAGTATGAACCATCAACATTCATTTTCCTCTCGAACCCAACACCCTCTTTCCTAGGGTTTCAATTCAAAATCTGTTTCTTGAGGACATCACATAGTGTCTGATGCCCTTTGAGGCTTTTGTACATCCCTGTTTCAAGCAATGTCTTCAACCTAGCATTCTCATCTTGCAATAGTAGTGGTATCCTCAGAAGAGGGGTTAGTTACCACATCAGCAGTTGAAGATATTACAACAGTAGCAGTAGTAGAACATTCAGCAACAGAGACAACATTATCACGCTCAAGACATTTTAAATATGGTGGCTCAAAGTCTTCCTGAGCGGAACTGGTCTGTTGGGTGTGAAGTGAATCGCTCTCCTTATGAAGGTCTTCATGAGACGCTCTCACATTCTCAAGTTCTTGCTTCCTTTAAAGATAATCGTAGGATAGCTTCTCATGAGTGGCTGAGAGAGTTTCATGACGACTTTCAAGTTCCTCGTACTTAACGTGAAGATTTTTAATGTCTTCACTTAAGGATTGGTCCGATTCATTTCAGCGTCCAGCAGGTCATCGCTATTGTCTAGCAACTTTTGAATATGTTCCATAGCAGTTTGTTGTTCAGTTGCAATTTTAGCAAGTGTTTTGTAGCTAGGTTTAGATTCACATTCAGAGTCATCTTTACTGGATGTTTGAAAGTAAGCATCACGTGAGTTTACCTTGGCACCACGTGCCATGAAGCAGTAGGTAGGAGAAGATGGCTCGGGTTCGGGAGTCATTGATTTGAGCGAATCTTTGAATTCAAGGAACCAGGGGTCCTGACGCATTCGATGACCTTCATAAACATCAGAGATCCAGTCCCATATAAGCTTCGCATTGTATAGATGCATGATGCGCCTGAACTCGTCTCTAGACAGGGAGGAGCATATAATAGCCTTCGCCTTGATATCCAGCTGAGTGTATTTCTGAATATCGTCAGCATGCGCCATCTTGCATAAGTCGGTGAGACCAATCTCCGTGACGGTCCAAAGCTCACTGTTCATCACAAGGAGGCGCTTTCTCATCATAGCCTTCCATTTGGGATAATCATGACCATCAAAAATGGGGCATGTAGCGAGACCTTTATTATCCCTGCAGTCAACATAGCTAAAACTCCAGGTGGTTAAACCGAATCACACAGAACAAGGGACCACCTTGATCTGATACCAATTGAAAGTGCTAGTTATCGACTAGAGGGGGTGAATAGGCGATTTTTATGAAAGTCTTCCAAACACGAGGTCTTTGAAGACAAACAGTAGAAATGAACCTATTGATATGCAGCGGAAGATAGACTACACTAGACAAGCCATAGTCAAGTAACCAATATAATGAAAGTACGAAGACTATCAGCAGCTAGGTAGAAGACAGTATGAAGCCAAATAGTAAATAGTCTTCACATGAAGTCAATCAGATCAGACAAGCTAGCAATGACTTCATGAAGACAAACTGAAAGGTAAAGGGAAGTGGGAGATAGAACCAGTTGCTTGGTGGAGACAATGATTTGGTAGACCAGTTCCAGTTGTTGTGACAATTGTACATATGGTTAGGGAGGCCAAGATTTAACTCAGAAGACTGCGTCTTCACCTTATTCCCCTTGAGCTAAGGACACCCAGTCCTCACCCAATCACTTTGGTAAGTCTTCAAGGTAGACTTCCAAACCTTCACAGACTTCGTTCATCGGCGATCCACAATGACTCTTGGATGCTCAGAACGCGGCGCCTAACCCGCTGAGGATTCACAATCCTCAAGTGTAACAAGTCTTTAGGTCACACAGATAGAAAGACTTCAATGAAGCCTAACACTCTTTGGATCTGGGTGTTTTGGGCTTTTTCCTTGCAAGGATCTCTCTCTCAAATGCTTCGGAGGTGGGTTGCTCTCAAACGACCAAAGTTGTGTACTGACTCTGAGCAACCACCAATTTATGGTGTAGGGGTGGGCTATTTATAGCCAGGAGGCAACCCGAGCTGATATGTCCGAAATGACCGTGGGTCACTAAGGAGCTGACACGTGTCCAACGGTCGGATTTCAAACACACGCGGTAGCTTTACTTGGGCTACAAGCAAAGGTGACTCATCCAGCTCTGGATAAGATTTTCTCTCATTGTATTCGCTAGAAGACATAGGATTTGGTTGAGCATCACATCAGTCACTCTGACTTTGTTCACTTGGACCCCACTTAACAGTACGGTGGTTCCTATGACTCAACAAAGAAGAAAAGGAAACTACGAAACAACTATGTCTTCACACTCCACAGTCTTCAAGTGAATGTCTTCACATGTCATAAGCTTCATTGTGAATGTCTTCACAAACCACCATTGTCTTCAATGTCTTCACACATTTGTAGGGATCATCTCTGGTAGGTAAATCGAATCAGTAAGGGACTTCTACCTGTGTTATCCTGTAATTCTCACAAACACATTAGTCCCTCAACCAAGTTTGTTGTCAATACTCCAAAACCAACTAGGGGTGGCACTAGATGCACTTACAAAGCCTAGTTATTCCCACTAAATATACTGGGATCAAGTGGGCTAAAGATGGGACGCCCATATGAGGTCCCACTTGCAGCCTGAGTCGCTCTGGAGCTGGCGGCGCATGTCCTGTTCGTGGTGGGCGATCGCTCCAACGGGGTATCACCGTCTCTGCCGTCAGTGTCGACACTAGATTTTTTGCTACCCTCCATCTTGATGATTCACCACCTGGCTCTTTGGCCTCATCACCTCCACCTTGTCCCTGAGAGAGCAACACCACAACAAAGAGGTCGAGATGAAATGGGCAGCCATCGAGCGGCTGCCCACCTGGGACAGGCTTCATACCACCCCCCTCTCCATGCCAGCGCAATGCCAACGACGCTCGCCACTGGAACCCGTCGACACGCACCGGCTAGGGGCGGTGGACTGATAGGAACATGTTACGCCTGCTTCACCGCCGATGCCACTGGATGGACAAGGTCGGCGTGCGGTAGCCGATGGTGGAGGTTTGGTGGCGGTACCTGCGCGTTGATGTCGAGTGTCAGGTCGTCGATGGCAAGCCGCTCCTCAATTCCGCCATCTCCAAGCTCTTGGTAAGTAATTTTGTTCTCTTCTGTACTACCACTCACCTCACCACCTGTTCGCTCAAATGCCTCCGTTGCTAGCTGCAGCTGCTCACCACCATGCTAGGCTTCAACCATATAACAAAGAAAGGATGAAGGATCCACATCCTCAAAGATGTCACCGGCATCCTCAAACCATGCAGGTAAGTTTCCTTCATTCCAGATGACATTCCCTCTTTCCTTCCTTCCTTCCTTCCATCCTTCCTTTTCATCAGTATGTGTCCACTCCACATGCAGGATGACCCTTCTTCTTGGACCCCTAGGCTGTGGAAAAACCACTCTTTTGCTAGCACTTGCTGGAAAGCTAACAAAAATCTAAGGTATCCTCGATTCCTCGCCCCTATCATCTAATGTTATTCCACATTTTCCACCGTTGCATGTACTTGGTCATTCATATAATGGTCTGAAATTGCACACTTAAAACAGAGAGAATATTGTATGTCGTGTATTTCAGTACTATTGTACTTCCTTTACTAACATACCATGTATGTATTGTGCATGCATAGGTAACAAGAGAAGTTGACTACAATGGTGTCAGGCTGCAAAACTTTGTTCCAGAAAAGACAACATCTTACATTGGTCAGTATGATCTTCATGTTCCTGAGATGACTGTCAGGGAGACGCTCCACTTCTCTGCAAGATTCCAGTGCGTTTGCAGAAGTGCAGGTGATTTTTCTTTTCTAGGGACTTGGATAACTAAAAGTTTTTTAGGGACAACAGGCAACTAACTAAAGTAATTGAATCAAATGCCCCAAAGTCATAACGAACTTGATTTTAGGATATTAATTATCCATTATATCTACTAAACCAAGTGCTCTCAATCTATTGTACAAAATAGAAATCATGAAGGAAGTCATTAGATGCTTCGAGTTCGACTCCTCCTGTCAGGACCCCGATTCCAAGTCACATCGATCTAGCCGGTAACACCTCATATCACTTTGCGGCCTCACGCACGGTATTCCCACGGTGTCGCCTTACCATGGCCCTGGACCGTTTCCGCCTTTTGGCTCACGTATATGATAATGTTGCTATCATTCATATGATAGAGAACCCGGGCCGACATGACTAGTCGTGAACCCAAAGCGGTACTAACCTATGGGGACAGACATACATGAATCACATCGAGCATGTCGGTCAGCAACATGTGAATCTAGGCTGTAGCACTAGGCTAACAGGACTCCGGGAACCCGGGCTGTAGCAGGCTAGGCAGGACTCCGGATGTCACCGCGTGACATTTCCCCGAAGGGACAGACACAGGAACGAAGTGAAACACATGCCGGCCAGTCAAGTGTCCTGAGCAGTAGTGCTGGGCTAACAGGACTCCGGTGAACCGGGCTGTAGCGGACTACTATGGCTCATGGAAGCACTAGACTACATTTCCCCATAAGAGAGGCTGCCAAGGATAAACAACTAGATTGTCGGATCCCACACATACCAAGCATTTCAATCATACACACAATATGCTCGATATGTGTAAATACAACATGGCATCACAACATAACTCTACAACTCAAGTATTTATTCATTAGGCTCCGAGGAGCGAGATATTACAAACATGGGTCTCATGACCCAACAACCATAGCATACAATTCAAAGCACATGCGGAAGCTTAACATGTCTGAGTACAGACATGTACAAATGGAAAAGGCTAAGAATCCTGACTATCTACCAGATCCTGCCGAGGGCACAAGATCGTAGCTGAGGTATCAAGCTAAACATCGAAGTCCACGTGGAACTACTAGCGAGATTGAAGTCTCTCTGCAAAACATAAATTAAGAAAACGTGAGTACAAATGTACCCAGCAAGACTTACATCAGAACTAACTACATATGCATCGGTATCAACAAAGGGGTAGTGGAGTTTAACTACAGCAAGCCAGCTTTGACTCAGTGGCTAACCTGAACTACGACTGCAAGCAACTCTTTTGAGGTGGCGCACACGAGTCCACATATTCACCATATCAATACACCACTATGGATCCGCTCCCGTCTCCCTACGAGAAGGCCATCCATAGCACTCACGCTTATCTTGCGAGTTTTAGAGTATCCACTTCAAGTTATCTATGAACTGTATAGGCAACCAAGCAGTCCTTTACCGCGAACGCGGCTATTCGAATAGATGATGTTAACCCTGCAGGGGTGTACTTTTGTTGGGGAACGTAGCAGAAATTCAAAATTTTCCTACGTGTCACCAAGATCTATCTATGGAGAGACCAGCAACGAGGGGAAGGAGAGTGCATCTACATACCCTTGTAGATCGCTAAGCAGAAGCGTTCAAGTGAACGGGGTTGATGGAGTCGTACTCGTCGTGATCCAAATCACCGATGACCAAGTGCCGAACGGATGGCACCTCCGCGTTCAACACACGTACAGCCCGGTGACGTCTCCCACGCCTTGATCCAGCAAGGAGAGAGGGAGAGGTTGAGGAAGACTCCATCCAGCAGCAGCACAACGGCGTGGTGGTGGTGGAGGAGCGTGGCAATCCTGCAGGGCTTCGCCAAGCACCACGGGAGAGGAGAAGGACTTGGGAGAAGGGGAGGGCTGCACCAGAACATTGGTATGGCTGCCCTCCCACCCCCCACATATATATAGGGGCAAGGGAGAGGGGGGGAGGTGCAGCCTTGGCCCTTCCTCCAAGGAAGGGTGCGGCTAGGAGGAGTCCCTCCTCCCCAAGGCACCTCGGAGGTGCCTTCCCCCTTTAGGACTCTTCCTTTCCCCTCTTCTCTTGGCGCATGGGCCTCTTGGGGCTGGTGCCCTTGGACCATATAGGCCAAGGCGCACCCCCTACAGCCCATGTGGCCCCCCGGGGCAGGTGGCCCCACCCGGTGGACCCCCGGGACCCTTCCGGTGGTCCCGGTACAATACCGGTGACCCCGAAACTTGTCCCGATGGCCGAAATAGCACTTCCTATATATAATTCTTTACCTCCGGACCATTCCGGAACTCCTCGTGATGTCCGGGATCTCATCCGGGACTCCGAACAACTTTCGGGTTACCGCATACTAATATCTCTATAACCCTAGCGTCACCGAACCTTAAGTGTGTAGACCCTACGGGTTCGGGAGACATGCAGACATGACCGAGATGACTCTTCGGTCAATAACCAACAGCGGGATTTGGATACCCATGTTGGCTCCCACATGTTCCATGATGATCTCATCAGATGAACCACGATGTCAAGGACTTAATCAATCCCGTATACAATTCCCTTTGTCTAGCAGTACGATACTTGCCCGAGATTCGATCGTCGGTATCCCAATACCTTGTTCAATCTCGTTACCGGCAAGTCTCTTTACTCGTTCCGTAACACATCATCCCGTGATCAACTCCTTGATCACATTGTGCACATTATAATGATGTCCTACCGAGTGGGCCCAGAGATACCTCTCCGTCACACGGAGTGACAAATCCCAGTCTTGATTCGTGCCAACCCAACAGACACTTTCGGAGATACCCGTAGTGCACCTTTATAGTCACCCAGTTACGTTGTGATGTTTGGCACACCCAAAGCACTTCTACGGTATCCGGGAGTTGCACAATCTCATGGTCTAAGGAAATGATACTTGACATTAGAAAAGCTTTAGCATAAGAACTACACGATCTAGTGCTATGCTTAGGATTGGGTCTTGTCCATTACATCATTCTCCTAATGATGTGATCCCGTTATCAACGACATCCAATGTCCATGGTCAGGAAACCGTAACCATCTATTGATCAACGAGCTAGTCAACTAGAGGCTTACTAGGGACATGGTGTTGTCTATATATCCACACATGTATCTGAGTTTCCTATCAATACAATTTTAGCATGGATAATAAACGATTATCATGAACAAGGAAATATAATAATAATCAATTTATTATTGCCTCTAGGGCATATTTCCAACAACTTCTTCATACACGCTCTCACCACTTACCGTCGTTTACACGACATGTACTCGACAACCTTCAAGCGGAAGCCCAACGAGGGTGTCGGCCACAGCCTACCTAAACACTCAAGTCTCTAGTCCAGGTTTATCTCCTATCCAGGTTCCATCCGTAGGGAGTCCGGCCGAGGTTTCCACATACGGCCCCGAACGATGTGTACAGGGTTCCAAGACACCAAACGGGCGCCCGGCATGCCCGGCCACGGTGTATCTACCGCATCATAGCCCACCCCTGGGGTCAGCGCTTTGCACGGCCGCCAACACATATCCTACAAACACCAAAAACTAATTGCAACTCCTGGACAGAGGACTAGGGTGGTTAAGAAGCCTAGAGGGTCAATTAAGGATCCCAGTGCATGGTAGTAACTGGTTCTTAAATCACACATACAGATCTCGGTGCTTAAGGACGGTTCCAATGAAACAACCCACCATGTACTCCTACATGGCCTCTCATCGATACCTTTAAGCAATAGCAGGCATGACGAACAAGCATGAATGAGTAGGCACATCAGGGCTCAAGCAACCCCTACTCATGCTAGTGGGTTTCATCTAATTACTGTGGCAATGACAGGTCATGCAGAGGATAAGGGGTTCAACTACTGCAGCAAGTAACAGTTGAAGCAATGTTGTCCTCATGCAGTAAAAGAGAGCAGGAGCAAGAGAGTGGGGTTGTATCGGAATGAACAAGGGGGTTTTGCTTGCCTGGCACTTCTGAAGATAGTATAGCTCTCCATTGGTGTCATCGAACTCATCGTCGAAACCACGTCTATCGAGAGGGGACAACTTCCGGCGAAAAGAATGAAACACAATCAATGCAATGCACAATATGATGCATGATCACGACATGGCAAAATGAGTATATTGGGCTAATGCAACTAAAACCAGATGGGTTTGAGTTATTTTGAACTCAAGGTTCAAGTTCAAATTCAAACTATGACTTTAATAAGTGCATTATCATGTTTTGATAAAAACAGCAGGTTTAAGTTGCCTAAACATGCATGATACCAGTGCAGATGGATAGATTGGATTTTTCTGATCATTTTTCATATATAATGTATTTCATTTGGAGCTATAGATAACTTTCTATGAATTTTAGAAGTTTTGGCTATTTTCTGGAATTTCATGTAAAAGAATAAATCCAGAAAAAGACTTACTGCGTTAGCACTACATCACTGTGACGTCAGCAGGTCAACGGAGGCGGTCCAGGTCAAACCTGACCTGTGGGTCCCGCGTGTCAGTGTCATCACTAACTTAACAGAGTTAGTTAGTGTTAGATTAAGCACTAATCTAAGTTAATTAGTACTAAACTAAACCTAACTAAAAAATTAACAGGGCGGGCCCACGCGTCAGTGACCCTGGGGGTCAAACAGGGGTCAAGCATGGGTCAACTCGCCGGAGTTGACCCGCGGCTCGTCGCCGGCGGAGCCAAAGACGGCGGAGGGCGTTGGGTTTGCTCCTCCGGCGACCAAACGAGTGGCGGAGGGGCTCTGCATGGAGCTAGTGCTCATCCGCATCCAACGGAGCAAGCAGCAGTGGCTGGGGTGGTCTACAGCGCTGACGGCGTCGAGCTTTGCGGCGGTCGGAGCTCAGGCAACGACGGATATGGCGCGATAGGCGGCAGTGGGTCAAGCCAAGGGCACCAGTGGGTTGCCCTCGCTCGCCCGCATCCAGAGGAGCATGTGGGTGGCTGTGGGGGCACCGGAGCTCGCCAGAACGGAGCTCGCGGCAGTGGCCAGAGTTCGGTGAAGATGGACAGAGCGCTATGGTGCACGGGAGAAGCAGTGGTTAGGTGCTCTGGGTTCCTGGGAACGCGCTGAGGACGACAGCATGCTCGGACGCGACGTGTGTGGGCTCTAGCCACGGCGACCTCGTGGCCGGCGGCGATGAGCTCTTGGGCTCGACGGAGCCCACGGTTAGAGGAAGAAATCGGCATCGGGGAGAGGGAGGTTCGGTGCGGAGGCTCACAGCGAGTCCAACGAGCGCGGGGGCGAGGTCGGGGACGCCCGGTAGCTCTTGAATCGACAGCGAGGATCCACAGTGGCCGGTGATGGAAACGACAATGATGGCGACGTTGTGGTGCGTCCTTCGTTCCAAGGCTCGGTGGATATGATGAGGAAGACGGCCCAGAGCTATTGGACACACTGGATGGGCGAGGGAGGGTCGGTGGCCATGGCGAACGGTGTCGGTGGTGACGAGCTCCGCTCGGTGGTGCTCGGGGGGAGAGGGGCAGACGAGGGAGAGACGCGGGAGGGAGTGAGAGGGCGCCAAGGGGTCGCGTGGCATCCTCAGGGCGATGGGGAGACAGGCATGGAGGCAGGAGGTGGCCGGCGCGTGCCGGCGCGCGGTGAGCACACGCCCTCCTGCCTACTGGCAGGAGGTGGAAGACGGTGGCCAGCGCTGGCTGGGCTGGGCCAGCCAACTGGGCCGCCAGGTGGGCTGCTGCTACAGGTAAGAAGCCCAGGTGAGGTTTCTGTCTTTTCATAAATTCTGTTCTGTTTTCTATTCTTGTTATTTTGTTTTGATTTAGTTTATAACCCAAATCATTTTAATAAATCCTGAAAATAATTGTGGGCGTTAAGTTAATTATTACAAAGGCCCTTAACTATTTTCAGAATTGTTGGAGCATTTAAAAATATTAATAGTATTTAACCGCCCCAATTCAAATACAATATGGGTTATTCAAAAATGCAGAATGGCCTAAAAAATATTGGCATCATTTTTGGCAGAGGTTTTCACCTTTATCAAAAATCATGAACATTTCCAAAGGCATTTTGGGTTCATTGAAAATATTGTTTATTTGAACCTAGTTGAATTCATTTAGTGCTAGGGTTTCAACATCCCCATTTCAACTTTAATTGAGAAGTTAACATGATGCATGGATGCTTTAAGGCAACTAATGGCAAGCAAATTCTAAGGCTGTGACAACTCACCCCTACTAAACAAGAATCTCGTCCCGAGATTCAAGACGTGAGGTAAGAAGACAGAGGGAACACAAAGCTAACACAATCTTCACAATCCAGGTTGCACTTCGTAAGAACGTTGATTTGTCACCATCTTTGTCCCGACGTCTTGCTTCGGGAACTCCAACTAACATGACAATGAGAGGAAAGAGAAAACTCTAGAAGGATCGATCTTATCGAAGATCGAACAACTCAGGATCAACTCACGGAGTGAGACATTGAAACATCTCTCGAGCTGAGACACGAAGTACACATCTAGAGGGGTGGAGTGGAATAGATGACGAGGGTTCACTAGGTAGACAACAATTCCACATATAAGAGGGTGGTGAACGGTTGTCAACGTAGCGAGGATTTGAGTTGCCATGATACCATAACGAGACACCCTAGAGAAGGATGACTTGTAGAATTATGCCTAAAGTAGCAAAAAGAATTACTTTTGATCCAGAGATCAATAAAATTCCCTATACCAGCCTAGGGAAAATCTCGAGCAATCGTTTGAAGGAGTTCGAAAGAATGACATACCCTGACTAGAATGGATGATGTGGACTACCTTGTTGAAGACAACACAATGGATGATTTTTGCTTATCATCGGAAATGGATGGGATCCATGGTAGGACCACTTTTGAAGATGATCTTGAACAGCAACTGCTAAGAAGGGCAGTCCATAGTAGGATGACACAATGGTGGTGCAAGCTAGGAACAAAATGCAAATGTTGGGAATGTTCCAACCATCATATCTGCCTGAGATTCAGATCTGGTCAGTAACAGGATACTTCAGACTCAACATGTCTGAAAAAGAAAAGTTGCAACACAAATCGATGAGATAACGTTGCGAGATTCTCGGGAATGAACTACGATAGCAAGCTCCAAAACATGAGTGGGTTCTGCTACACACATGTGAACAAGCTGTCCCAAACAAGCATGGCCACGTAGTAGTCTTATAATAAAACACTACCGAGTTCAGGTGGAGAACCATCTTCGAGGATATCAAAGTCCTTGCATAAGGCATGCTCTTAAGAAGGAACTTCTTCTCCTTGAACAAGTCATTCAGTGGCTTGGTGTGCTAGGAAACACATATAGAATGGAGGCGGCCAACCTATCAAACCATAGAGTACTTCGCACATGCGTGACTAACTTGGGATGATTCCAGAGGAAGGAAAAACAATCTTTCTCGTATTCACGGTGGCAACTTGCATAGAATGCGCATGAATTCGAGGAAGTCACTTCTTCCATCCAAGCATAAGCTTCATGAACGGAACACGAAGCATTGCTTACAAAGTTTCCAACACTAATTTACATGTTCAACATGAATCATGGACATGATGAAATTGTTGTCAATGGGCTCAACAACAAGCCATCAAGGCTTCCATATAGATGGAATTCCACAATTAAGTGAACACGGTGATAGCATTGGTCAGACCAAAGGATATAATGGTGTATGCCCGAGGGATCAACCACGAGTAAGACAACATTATGAACATCATTGGTTCTGATTTGATTTGATGATAGCCCATACTCAAATCAAAGTTTTGATACGACAATAGATCCAACAACTGATCACAGGGACCAATCGATGAAGATATCATCTATCTTAAACACACGCAAATATATCCCTTGAAATGAACTAAGCTGGCAAGCTTTTATCTTCCAACTCTCCAAGTTGTTGTTTAGCTCAACCAACTAGTTCCGGGGTATCCAACACGGATTCTTGGAGAAGGAGCGGTTTACAAGAAAACCAACTTGATCACGAACTCAACATAGCGGTCAAGTGACAACCTGGTAACACTTCCGAGAAGATATTTGGAAAATCACGAACCACCGAAATGTTATTAAGCTCGGGAGCAATCTTACTTTCGAGGCAAGATGATATGATCAAAAGAGCGAGGGATTGACACAATCCTAACTCATTTATCGAAAAGTGCACTGGGCATAAGGCTAGGTAGCACGATCAATCTTAGGATGATGATTCAGTAACCAACAAACTAAGAATGAAATTATTGTCCATTAACTACCAAGCAACGGAGTTGCTAGGAGTGTAGATTTCACGCATCACGATTCACTTGTTGGATAACATGGGGACCAAGGAATGAATAATGATGGCAAGAAGTATCACTGTATCAAGAGTTCATAGGATGGTGTGCAATTTCCATGACATTCTTGATATAAATATGGTAATACTCCAAGGTAGAACAGAATCAAAAGCTGGATTGGCATTTGATTTGTGGATTACAACTATTTTGACCCAATCCTAGAAATGGATGAGGTATTGGAGTTTGTTTCTCCTAGTCATTCCGAAATAGAACGGCTCGACGGACCACAAGAATAATAGGCACCGATGAACGAATGCTCACATGCTCTTGACTATCAATTGATGGATGAAGGGCGGAATATAACGGAAGGGGGACAACTCAAAGGAACATATAACTTTCTAAGTTGTGGATGCATAGATTAGTATGTCGAACGAATTCAACATATTTCTTCCGGATAACCCATGCAGAAAGGTAGGGTTGGCAGAGTCACAACATAGAATGGAGAACTCATCAGGAGCACTCTGTCGTGACCTTTTGGTTCAAAAGAACTCCTGCCAAGTATGGTTCATGATAATTAGAAGAAGGATGTACCACGAACCTCGAGGACTATCGCAAAGGTTACTAATATCCTAAAGGAACTAGCAACACTATCAACATGAGGTAAGTAGGGTGAATCTCGGGTTCAACAACCCATGAATAGAATACCTACTACTACATGGCATCATGGGAGGATTTCGAGAATAATGGCCAGAATCACACACTGGGGATACAAAACATGGCTAGATCACAAGGTGACTCCCTAAAACACCTAGGTCCATAAAAATAGCTCCAACATATATGTCGAGGCAACAAAGTACCTCAACTCACCGATTAGTGTGGTTAAACTAGCCCCAAGGGACATCGGGAACGGAAAGAATGGATTTGCAAATGCATCAGACTATGTAGAGACCTGGGATGACTCGGATAGCATAACGGCTGTAAATGCTCAGAAATATTTGAGACATCCTGCAAAATGGTGGCATAACCACTCAACAACATCATATCAGGGTTCTGAGGCCATTTAACAACACAGTGGAGTAGTAGAAACTGAACTGAGGCTTGAGACCAACAATCCTACGAATCTACGGATTAGTAACACGTGATCCTGATAGAAAGATGAGAAGCCTAGTTCTTAATCCCCGTAGAAGAGAAGAGGTGACTCAGATCAGAAGGCATAAGGTATAAGGAGTAAAAAGAGCCATACGTTCCCTTCCACAATCAATTCCCTTACATAACTAAAGAATTTCTAGACACAACTTCGACCAGTTTGGCTGGTAATCCTATAGGCAGTCAGGCTCTGATACCAAAGCTGTCAGGACCCTGATTCCAAGTCACATCGATCTAGCCGGTAACACCTCATATCACTTTGCGGCCTCACGCATGGTATTCCCACGGTGTCGCCTTACCATGTCCTGGGACCGTTTCCGCCTTTTGGCTCACGTATATGATAATGTCGCTATCATTCATATGACAGAGAACCTGGGCCGACATGACTAGTCGTGAACCCAAAGCGGTACTAACCTATGGGGACAGACATACATGAATCACATCGAGCATGTCGGTCAGCAACGTGTGAATCCGGGCTGTAGCACTGGGCTAACAGGACTCCGGGAACCCGGGCTGTAGCAGGCTAGGCAGGACTCCGGATGTCACTGCGTGACATTTCCCCGAAGGGACAGACACAGGAACGAAGTGAAACACATGCCGGCCAGTCAAGTGTCCTGAGCAGTAGTGCTGGGCTAACAGGACTCCGGTGAACCGGGCTGTAGCGGACTACTATGGCTCATGGAAGCACTAGACTACATTTCCTCATAAGAGAGGCTGCCAAGGATAAACAACTAGATTGTCGGATCCCACACATACCAAGCATTTCAATCATACACACAATATGCTCGAAATGTGTAAATACAACATGGCATCACAACATAACTCTACAACTCAAGTATTTATTCATTAGGCTCCGAGGAGCGAGATATTACAAACATGGGTCTCATGACCCAACAACCATAGCATACAATTCAAAGCACATGCGGAAGCTTAACATGTCTGAGTACAGACATCTACAAATGGAAAAGACTAAGAAGCCTGACTATCTACCAGATCCTGCCGAGGGCACAAGATCGTAGCTGAGGTATCAAGCTAAACGTCGAAGTCCACGTGGAACTACTAGCGAGATTGAAGTCTCTCTGCAAAACATAAATTAAGCAAACGTGAGTACAAATGTACCCAGCAAGACTTACATCAGAACTAACTACATATGCATCGGTATCAACAAAGGGGTAGTGGAGTTTAACTGCAGCAAGCCAGCTTTGACTCAGTGGCTAACCTGAACTACGACTGCAAGCAACTCTTTTGAGGTGGCGCACACGAGTCCACATATTCACCATAGCAATACACCACTATGGATCCGCTCCCGTCTCCCTACGAGAAGGCCATCCATAGCACTCACGCTTATCTTGCGAGTTTTAGAGTATCCACTTCAAGTTATCTACGAACTGTATAGGCAACCAAGCAGTCCTTTACCGCGGACACGGCTATTCGAATAGATGATGTTAACCCTGCAGGGGTGTACTTCTTCATACACGCTCTCACCACTTACCGTCGTTTACATGACATGTACTCGACAACCTTCAAGTGGAAGCCCAACGAGGGTGTCGGCCACGGCCTACCTAAACACTCAAGTCTCTAGTCCAGGTTTATCTCCTATCCAGGTTCCATCCAAAGGGAGTCCGGCCGAGGTTTCCACATACGGCCCCGAACGATGTGTACAGGGTTCCGAGACACCAAACGGGCGCCCGGCATGCCCAGCCACGGTGTATCTACCGCATCATAGCCCACCCCTGGGGTCAGCGCTATGCATGGCCGCCAACACAGATCCTACAAACACCAAAAACTAATTGCAACTCCTGGACAGAGGACTAGGGTGGTTAAGAAGCCTAGAGGGTCAATTAAGGATCCCAATGCATGGTAGTAACTGGTTCTTAAATCACACATACAGATCTCAGTGCTTAAGGACGGTTCCAATGAAACAACCCACCATGTATTCCTACATGGCCTCTCATCGATACCTTTAAGCAATAGCAGGCATGACGAACAAGCATGAATGAGTAGGCACATCAGGGCTCAAGCAACCCCTACTCATGCTAGTGGGTTTCATCTAATTACTGTGGCAATGACAGGTCATGCAGAGGATAAGGGGTTCAACTACTGCAGCAAGTAACAGTTGAAGCGCTGTTGTCCTCATGCAGTAAAAGAGAGCAGGAGCAAGAGAGTGGGATTGTATCGGAATGTGGGTCCCGCATGTCAGTGTCATCACTAACTTAATAGAGTTAGTTAGTGTCAGATTAAGCACTAATCTAAGTTAATTAGCACTAAACAAACCTAATTTAAAACTCAACAAGGCGGGCCCACGCGTCAGTGACCCTGGGGGTCAAACACGGGTCAAATCGCCGGAGTTGACCCGCGGCTCGTCGCCGGCGGAGCCAGAGACGGCGGAGGGCGTCGGGTTTGCTCCTCTGGCGACCAAACGAGTGGCGAAGGGGCTCTGTGTGGAGCTGGTGCTCATCCGCATCCAACGGAGCAAGCAGCAGTGGCTGGGGTGGTCTACAGCGCTGACGGCGTCGAGCTTTGCGGCGGCCGGAGCTCGGGCAACGGCGGAGATGGCGCTACAAGTGGCAATGGGTCAAGCCAAGGGCACCAGTGGGTTGCCCTCGCTCGCCCTCATCCAGAGGAGCAGGTGGGTGGCTGTGGGGCAGCGGAGCTCGCCGGAACGGAGCTCGCGGCGGTGGCCGGAGTTCGGTGAAGATGGACAGAGCACTACGGTGCATGGGAGAAGGAGTGGTTAGGTGCTCTGGGTTCCTGGGAACGCGCTGAGGACGACAGCATGCTCGGACGTGGCGTGTGTGGGCTCTAGCCACGGCAACCTCGTGGCCGGCGGCGATGAGCTCTCGGTCTTGACGGAGCCCGCGGTTAGAGGAAGAAATCGGCATCGGGGAGAGGGAGGTTCGGTGCGGAGGCTCACAGTGAGTCCAACGAGCGCGAGGGCGAGGTCGGGGACGCCCGGTAGCTCCTGAATCGACAGCGAGGATCCATAGTGGCCGGCGATGGAAACGACAATGTTGGCGACGTTGTGGTGCGTCCTTCGTTCCAAGGCTCGGTGGAGAGGATGAGGAAGACGACCCGGAGCTATTGGACACACTGGATGGGCGAGGGAGGGTCGGTGGCCGCGGCGAACGGTGTCGGTGGTGACGAGCTCCACTCGGTGGTGCTCGGGGGGAGAGGGACAGATGAGGGAGAGACGCAGGAGGGAGTGAGAGGGCGCTAAGGGGTCGCGTGGCATCCTCGGGCGATTGGGAGACAGGCAGGGAGGTAGGAGGTGGCCGGCGCGTGCCGGCGCGCGGCGAGCACACGCCCTCCTACCTACTGGCAGGAGGTTGAAGACGGTGGCCAGAGCTGGCTGGGCTGGGCCAGCCACCTGGGCCGCCATGTGGCTTGGCCAGGTGGGCTGCTGCTACAGGTAAGAAGCCCAGGTGAGGTTTTTGTCTTTTCATAAATTATGTTCTGTTTTCTATTCTTGTTAACCCAAATCATTTTAATAAATCCTGAAAATAATTGTGGGCATTAAGTTAATTATTACAGAGGCCCTTAACTATTTTTAGAATTGTTGGAGCATTTAAAAATATTAATAGTATTTAACTGCCCCAATTCAAATGCAATATGGGTTATTCAAAAATCCAGAATGGCCTAAAAATATTGGCATCATTTTTGGCAAAGGTTTTCACCTTTATCAAAAATCATGAACATTTTAAAAGGCATTTTGGGTTCATTGAAAATATTATTTATTTGAACCTAGTTGAATTCAATTAGTGCTAGGGTTTCAACATCCCCATTTCAACTTTAATTGAAAAGTTAACATGATGCATGGATGCTTTAAGGCAACTAATGGCAAGCAAATTCTGGGGCTGTGACACCTCCTCCTTCGCCGGTCTTAGCCCAGCAAGGTATATGTGTGTTTTTGGCCTTTTCCTTCTATGGTGATTCACATTGGTTGGGTCAGTGTTGCTGCATTGTTGTTGCATTACCCGCAGGCTTTTGTTATGGTAGGATTGTTCGTCTTGGGATACAATGGTGGCGGTGGCTCTTGTGTTCCTGATTCTCTCAGTCGGTTTGTTCTGCCTGCAATGTTGTGGCTAGGTGGTGAGGAACAGAGAATCAAATGGGCAGACCATGCGGCAGTGGAGATGGTGACCCTTGCTACCTGATACGTCTCCAACGTATATGTAATCTTTGATTGTTCCATGCTATTATATTATTTGTTTTGGATGTTTAATGGGATTTAATATGCTCTTTTATATTATTTTTTGGACTAACCTATTAACCGGAGGCCTAGTGCCAGTTTCTGTTTTTTTGCCTATTTTAGAGATTCACAGAAAAAGAATACCAAACGGAGTCTAAACGGAATGAAACCTTCATGGTGATCTTTCTTGAACCGAAAGCAATCCAGAAGACTTGTAGTCGAAGTCTGGAACTCCACGAGGCAGGAGGGAGCGCCCAGGGGGTAGGCACACCCCCCACCCTCATGGCCCCCTCGTAGCTCCACTGACGTACTTCTTTCGCCTATATATACTCTTATACCCTAGAAACATCGAAGAGAGCCACGAAACCACTTTTCCGTCGCCGCAACCTTCTGTACCCATGAGATCTCATGTTGGGGCCTTTTCTAGCGATCTACCGGAGGGGGGATCGATCACGGAGGGTTTCTACATCAACACCATTGCCTCTCCGATGAAGCGTGAATAGTTTACCATAGACCTTCGGGTCCATAGTTATTAGCTAGATGGCTTCCTCTCTCTCTTTGATTCTCAATACAAAGTTCTCCTCGATGTTCTTGGAGATCTATTCGATGTAATAGTCTTTTGCGTTGTGTTTGCCAAGATCCAATGAATTGTGGGTTTATGAACAAGATTATCTATGAATATTATTTGGTTATTCTCTGAATTCTTATATGCATCATTTCATATCTTTGCAAGTCTGTTCGAATTATCGGTTTAGTTTGGCCTACTAGATTGATCTTTCTTGCTGCGGGGGAAGTGCTTAGCTTTGGGTTCAATCTTGCGGTGTCCTTTCCCAGTGACAGTAGGGGCAGCATGGCACGTATTGTATTATTTCCATCAAGGATAAAAAGATGGGCTTTATATCATATTGCTTGCGTTTATCCCTCTACATCATGTCGTCTTTCTTAATGTGTTACTCTGTTATTATGAACTTAATACTCTAGATGCATGTTGGATAGCGGTCGATGTGTGGAGTAATAGTACTAGATGCAGAATCTTTTTGATCTACTTGACACGGACGTGATGCCTATATTCATGATCATTGCCTTAGATATCCTCATAACTATGCGCTTTTCTATCAATTGCTCGGCAGTAATTTGTTCACCCACTGTAATACATGCTATCTTGAGAGAAGCCACTAGTGAAACCTATGGACCCCAGGTCTCTTTCCTATTATATTGTATCTCTTTTATTTACATCGCATCTTGTTTACTATTTTTCAATCTTTACTTTCCAATCTATACAACAAAAATACCAAAAATATTTACTTTACTATCTTTATTAGATCTCACTTTTGTGAGTGACCGTGAAGGGATTGACAACCCCTTTATCGCGTTGGTTGCAAGGCTCTTGATTGTTTGTGCAGGTACAAGGTGACTTGTGTGTTTTCTCCTACTGGATTGATACCTTGCTTCTCAAAACTGAGGGAAATACTTATGCTACTTTACTGCATCACCCTTTCCTCTTCAAGGGAAAACCAACGCATGCTCAAGAGGTAGCAAGAAGGATTTCTGGCGCCATTGTCGGGGAGATCTACGCCAAGTCAAGACATACCAAGTACCCATAATAAACTATTCTCCCTCGCATTACATTATTTGCCATTCGCCTCTCGTTTTCCTCTCCCCCACTTCTAAAATGATTTTTGAAAACCTTTGCCTTTTCTTCGCCCCTTTTCCGTTCGTATCTTTTCGCTTGCTTCTTGTGTGCTTGTTTGTTGGATTGATTGTTTGTCACAATGGCTCAGCATAATACTAAATTGTGTGACTTTTCCAATACCAACAACAATGATGTTATTAGCACTCCGATTGCTCCTACTACCGATGCTGAATCTTGTAAAATTAATACCGCTTTGCTGAATCTTGTTATGAAAGATCAATTTTCTGGCCTTCCTAGTGAAGATGCCGCTACCCATCTAAACAACTTTGTTGATTTGTGTGATATGCAAAAGAAGAAAGATGTGGATAATGATATTGTTAAATTGAAGTTATTTCCGTTTTCGCTTAGAGATCGTGCTAAAACTTGGTTCTCTTCTTGGCCTAAAAATAGTGTTGATTCATGGAATAAGTGGAAAGATGCTTTTATCTATAAGTATTTTCCTCCCGCTAAGATCATCTCTTTTAGGAACGATATTATGAATTTTAAGACTCTTGATCATGAGCATGTTTTACAAGCTTGGGAGAGGATGAAATTAATGACACGTAATTGTCCTACACATGGTTTGAATTTGTGGATGATTATACAAAATTTTATGCCGGATTGAATTTTGCTTCTAGAAATCTTTTAGATTCGGCCACGGGAGGCACTTTTATGGAAATCACTTTAGGAGAAGTTACAAAACTCCTAGACAATATTATGGTTAATAATTCTCAATGGCAATACCTAGATCTATTCTTGTTTTTATGCCTAGCTAGGGGCGTTAAACGATAGCGCTTCTTGGGAGGCAACCCAATTTGATTTTTGTTCTTTGCTTTTTCTCCTGTTTAGTAATAAATAATTCATCTAGCTTCTGTTATGATTGTGTTTTTTATGTTTAATTTAGTGTTTGTGCCAAGTAAAGCCTTTAGGATCTTCTTGGGTGATTGTTGTTTGATCTTGCTGATAAAAACAGAAAGTATGCGCTCACAAAAATAATTATCTTTTTACCACAGAGTGATAAAATAACAATTCCAACTACAGTAGATCAATATACTTTTTATCCTAGTCATCCTAATGTTTCAGAATTTTTGAAGTTAGAGAAGTATTCGAAATCTCCAGATTGCTACAGACTGTTCTGTTTTTGACAGATTCTGTTTTTCGTGTGTTGTTTGCTTATTTTGATGAATCTATGAGTAGTATCAGGCGGTATGAACCATAGAGAAGTTGGAATACAGTAGCTTTAACACCAATATAAATAAACAATGAGTTAATTACAGTACCTTAAAGTGGTGGTTTATTTTCTTATACTAACGGAGCTCATGAGATTTTTTGTTGAAGTTTTGTGTTGTGAAGCTTTCAAGTTTTTGGGTAATGATTTGATGGATTTTGGAATAAGGAGTGGCAAGATCCTAAGCTTGGGGATGCCCAAGGCACCCCAATGTAAAATTCAAGGACAACCAAAAGCCTAAGCTTGGGTATGCCCCAGAAGGCATCCCCTCTTGCGTCTTCGTCTATTGGTAACTTTACTTGAGGCTATATTTTTATTCACCACATGATATGTGTTTTGCTTGGAGCGTCTTGTATGATTGGAGTATTTGCTTTATAGTTTACCACAACCATCCTTGTTGTACACACCTTTTGGGAGAGACACGCATCAATCAGAATTTAATAGAATACTCTATGTGCTTCACTTATATCTTTTGAGGTAGATAATTTTGCTCTAGTAATTCACTTATATCTTTTTAGAGCATGGTGGTGGTTTTATTTTATAGAAATTTTTGATCTCTCATGCTTCACTTAAATTATTTTGAGAGTCTTTTAGATCATCATGGTAATTTTCTTTGGCCACAAAATTAGTCCTAATATGATGGGCATCCAAGATGGGTATAATAAAAGCTTTCATATAAAGTGCATTGAATACTTTGAGAAGTTTGATTCCTTATGATTGTTTTGAGATATGACGAAGGTGATATTACAGTCATGCTAGTTGAGTAGTTGTGAATTTGAGAGATACTTGTGTTAAAGTTTGTGATTCCCGTAGCATGCACGTATGGTGAACCGTTATGTGATGAAGTCGGAGCATGATTTATTTTTTGATTGTCTTCCTTATGAGTGGCGGTCGGGGACGAGCGATGGTATTTTCCTACCAATCTATCCCCATTGGAGCATGCGCGTAGTACTTCGTTTCGATAACTAATAGACTTTTGCAATAATTATGTGAGTTCTTTATGACTAATTTTGAGTCCATGGATTATACGCACTCTCACCCTTCCACCATTGCTAGCCTCTATAGTACCGCGCAACTTTCGCTGGTACCATAAACCCACCATTTACCTTCCTCAAAACATCCACCATACCTACCTATTATGGCATTTCTATAGCCATTCCGAGATATATTGCCATGCAACTTTCCACCGTTCCGTTTATTATGACATGCTTCATCATTGTCATATTGCTTTGCATGATCATGTAGTTGACATCGTATTTGTGGCAAAGTCGCCTTCATAATTCTATCATACATGTCACTCTTGATTCATTGCACATCTCGGTACATCACTGGAGGCATTCACAGAGTCATATTTTGTTCTAAGTATCGAGTTTTAATTCTTGAGTTGTAAGTAAATAAAAGTGTGATGGTCATCATCATTAGAGCATTGTCCCATGTGAGGAAAGGATGAGGGAGACTATGATTCCCCCACAAGTCGAGATGAGACCCCGAATGAAAAAATAGGAAAAATGGAGGCCATAAAAAAAGAGAAAGACCCAAATAAAAAATGAGAGAAAAAGAGAGAAGGGGAAATGCTACTATCCTTTTTCCACAGTTGTGCTTCAAAGTAGCACCATGATCTTCATGATAGAGAGTCTCCTATGTTGTCACTTTCATATACTAGTGGGAATCTTTCATTATAGAACTTAGCTTGTATATTCCAATGATGGGCTTCCTCAAAATGCCCTAGGTCTTCGTGAGCAAGCCAGTTGGATGCACGCCCACTTAGTTTCTTTTTCAGCTTTCATACACTTGTAGCTCTAGTGCATCCCTTGCATGGCAATCCCTACTCACTCACATTTTTATATATTGATGGGCATCTCCATTGTTGGGGATCGTAGCGGAAATTTAAAATTTTCTACGCATCACCAAGATCAATCTATGGAGTCATCTAGCAACAAGAGAGAGAGAGAGAGAGGAGTGCATCTACATACCCTTGTAGATCGCGAGCGGAAGTGTTCAAGAGAATGGGGTTGATGGAGTCGTACTCGTCGCGATCCAAATCACCGATGATCCTAGCGCCGAACGGACGGCACCTCCGCGTTCAACACACATATGGAGCGGAGACGTCTCCTCCTTCTTGATCAAGCAAGGGGGATGAGAAGTTGATGGGGATCCAGCAGCACGACAGCGTGGAGGTGGAAGCAGCGGGATTTCAGCAGGGCTTCGCCAAGCGCTACTGGAGGAGGAAGAGGTGTCACGGGAGGGAGAGGGAGGCGCCAGGGCTTAGGGTGCGGCTGCCCTCCCTCCCCTCCACTATATATAGGGGCTAGGGGGCACATGCCCCCTGGAGATCCCATCTAGAGGGGGGCGGCGGCCCCTCGGGGGGCAACGGCTCCCTTAGGGTTTCCAACCAGGGGGCGCATGCCCCCTCGGGGGGCAACAGCCCCTAGGGTTTCCAACCCTAGGCGCCTTGGCCCTTGGGTAGGGCGCACTGGCCCACCAGGGGCTGGTTCCCACGCCACTTCAGCCCATGGGGCCCTCCGGGATAGGTGGCCCCACCCGGTGGACCCCCGGGACCCTTCCGGTGGTCCCGGTGCTACCGGTGACCCCCAAAACTCTCCCGGTGGCCGAAACTGGACTTCCTATATATAAATCTTTACCTACGGACCATTCCGGAACTCCTCGTGACGTACGGGATCTCATCTGGGACTCCGAACAACTTTCGATTAACCGCATACTAATATCTCTACAACTCTAGCGTCACCGAACCTTAAGTGTGTAGACCCTACGGGTTCGGGAGACACGTAGACATGACCGAGACAACTCTCCAGTCAATAACCAACAGCGGGATCTAGATACCCATGCTGGCTCCCACATGCTCCATGATAATCTCATCGGATGAACCATGATGTCGAGGATTCAATCAATCCCGTATACAATTCCCTTTGTCTATCGGTACGATACTTGCCCGAGATTCAATCGCCGGTATACCGATACCTTGTTCAATCTCATTACGGCAAGTCTCTTTACTCGTTCTGGTAACACATCATCCCGTGAACAACCCCTTGATCACACTGAGCTCATTATGATGATGTCCTACCGAGTGGGCCCAGAGATACCTCTACGTCATACGGAGTGACAAATCCCAGTCTCGATTCATGCCAACCCAACAGATACTTTCGGGGATACCCATAGTGTACCTTTATAGCTACCCAATTACGTTGTGACATTTGGCACACCCAAAGTACCCTTACGGTATCCGGGAGTTGCACAATCTCATGGTCTAAGGAAATACTCGACATTAGAAAAGCTTTAGCAGACGAACTACACGATCTTGTGCTATGCTTAGGATTGGGTCTTGTCCATCACATCATTATCCTAATGATGTGATTCTGTTATCAATGACATCCTATGTCCATGGTTAGGAAACCGTAACCATCTATTTATCAATGAGCTAGTCAGCTAGAGGCTCACTAGGGACATGTTGTGGTCTATGTATTCACACGTGTATTACGATTTCCGGATAACACAATTATAGCATGAACAATAGAGAATTATCATGAACAAGGAAATATAATAATAACCATTTTATTATTGCCTCTAGGGCATATTTCCAACAGTCTCCCACTTGCACTAGAGTCAATAACCTAGTTACATTGTGATGAATCGAACACCCATAGAGTTCTGGTGTTGATCATGCTTTGCACGTGGAAGAGGTTTAGTCAACGGATCTGCGACATTTAGGTCCGTATGCACTTTACAAATCTCTATGTCTCCATCTTGAACATTTTCATGAATGGAGTTGAAGCGACGCTTGATATGCCTGGTCTTCTTGTGAAACCTGGGCTCCTTGGCAAGGGCAATAGCTCCAGTTTTGTCACAGAAGAGAGTCATCGGGCCCGACGCATTGGGAATAACTCCTAGCTCGGTAATGAACTCCTTCATCCAGATTGCTTCATGTGCTGCCTCCGAGGCTGCCATGTACACCGCTTCACATGTAGATCCCGCCACGACGCTTTGCTTGCAACTGCACCAACTGACTGCCCCACCATTCAAAATATACATGTATCCGGTTTGTGACTTGGAGTCATCCAGATCTGTGTCGAAGCTAGCATCAACATAACCCTTTACAACGAGCTCTTCGTCACCTCCATAAACGAGAAACATATCCTTAGTCCTTTTCAGGTACTTCAGGATATTCTTGACCGATGTCCAGTGTTCCATGTCGGGATTACTTTGGTACCTTCCCACCAAACTTACGGCAAGGTTTACATCAGGTATGGTACACAGCATGGCATACATAATAGACTCTATGGCTGAGGCATAGGGGATGACACTCATCTTTTCTCTATCTTCTTCCATGGTCGGGCATTGAGCCGTGCTCAATCTCACACCTTGCAATATAGGCAAGAACCCCTTCTTGAACTGATCCATATTGAACTTCTCCAATATCTTGTCAAGGTACGTGCTTTGTGAAAGACCAATGAGGCGTCTCGATCTATCTCTATAGATCTTGATGCCTAATACGTAAGCAGCTTCTCCAAGGTCCTTCATTGAAAAACACTTATTCAAGTAGGCCTTTATGCTTTCCAAGAGTTATATATCATTTCCCATCAATAGTATGTCATCCACATATAATATGAGAAATGCTGCAGAGCCCCCAGTCACTTTCTTGTAAACACAGGCTTCTCCATAAATCTGCGTAAACCCAAACGCTTTGATCATCTCATCAAAATGAATGTTCCAACTCCGAGATGCTTGCACCAACCTATAGATCGAGCGTTGGAGCTTGCATACCTTGTCAGCGTTCTTAGGATCGACAAAACCTTCTGGCTTCATCATATACAATTCTTCCTTAAGGAAACCATTAAGGAATGCCGTTTTGACGTCCATTTGCCATATCTCATAATCATAGAATGTGGCAATTGCTAACATGATTCGGACAGACTTCAGCTTCGCTACAGGTGAGAAGGTCTCATCGTAGTCAACCCCTTGAACTTGTCGATAACCCTTAGCGACAAGCCGAGCCTTATAGATGGTTACATTACCATCCGTGTATGTCTTCTTCTTAAAGATCCAGTTATTTTCTATGGCTCGCCGATCATCAGGCAAGTCAGTCAAAATCCATACTTCGTTTTCATACATGGATCCTATCTCGGATTTCATGGCTTCAAGCCATTTGACGGAATCCGGGCCCGCCATCGCTTCTTTATAGTTCGAAGGTTCACCATTGCCTAACAACATGATTTCCAGGACAGGGTTACTGTACCACTCTGGTGCGGAACGTGTCCTTGTGGACCTACGAAGTTCAGTAGCAACTTGATCTGAAGTTTCATGATCATCATCATTAACTTCCTCTCTAGTTGGTGCAGGCACCACAGAAACATTTTCTTGAGCTGCGCTACTCTCCAGTTCAAGAGGCAATACTTCATCAAGTTCTACTTTCCTCCCACTTACTTCTTTCGAGAGAAACTCTTTCTCTAGAAAGGATCCATTCTTGGCAACAAAGATCTTGCCTTCGGATCTGAGGTAGAAGGTATACCCAATAGTTTCCTTAGGGTATCCTATGAAGACACATTTTTACGATTTGGGTTCGAGCTTTTCAGGTTGAAGTTTCTTGACATAAGCATCACATCCCCAAACTTTCAGAAATGACAGCTTAGGTTTCTTCCCAAACCATAATTCATACGGTGTCGTCCCAACGGATTTCGACGGAGCCCTATTTAAAGTGAATGCGGCAGTCTCTATAGCATAACCCCAAAATGATAGCGGTAGATCGGTCAGAGACATCATAGATCGCACCATATCCAATAGAGTGCAATTACGACGTTCGGACACACCATTACGCTGAGGTGTTCCAGGCAGCGTGAGTTGTGAAACAATTCCACATTTACTTAAGTGCGTGCCAAATTCATGACTCAAATATTCCCCTCCACGATCCGATCATAAGAACTTTATTTTCCTGTCACGTTGATTCTCAACCTCACTCTGAAATTCCTTGAACTTTTCAAAGGTCTCAGACTTGTGTTTCATCAACTAGACATAGCCATATCTACTTAAGTCATCAGTGAGGGTGAGGACATAATGATAACCACCACGAGCCTCAACACTCACTGGACCGCACACATTAGTATGTATGATTTCCAATAAGTTGGTTGCTCGCTCCATTGTTCCGAAGAACGGAGTCTTGGTCATTTTGCCCATGAGGCATGGTTCACACGTGTCAAATGATTCATAATCAAGACACTCCAAAAGTCCATCTGCATGGAGTTTCTTCATGCGTTTGACACCAATGTGACCAAGGCGGCAGTGCCACAACTATGTGGGACTATCATTATCAACCTTACATCTTTTGGCATTCACACTATGAATATGTGTAACATCACGCTCGAGATTAAATAAGAATAAACCATTAACCAGCGGGGCATGACCATAAAACATGTCTCTCGTATAAATAGAACAACCATTATTCTCCGATTTAAATGAGTAGCCATCTCGCATTAAACGAGATCCAGATACAATGTTCATGCTCAAAGCTGGTACTAAATAACAATTATTGAGGTTTAAAACTAATCCCATAGGTAAATGTAGAGGTAGCGTGCCGACGGCGATCACATCGACCTTGGAACCATTCCCGACGCGCATCGTCACCTCGTCCTTCGCCAGTCTCCGCTTATTCCGCAGCTCCTGTTTTGAGTTACAAATATGAGCAACTGCACCGGTATCAAATACCCAGGAGCTAATACGAGCGCTGGTTAGGTACACATCAATAACATGTAGATCACATATATCTTTGGTATTGCCGGCCTTCTTATCCGCTAAGTACTTGGGGCAGTTCCGCTTCAAGTGACCGTTTCCCTTGCAATAAAAGCACTCAGTCTCAGGCTTGGGTCCATGCTTTGGCTTCTTCCCGGAAACTGGCTTACCGGGCGCGGCAACTCCCTTGCCGCCCTTATTGAAGTTCTTCTTACCCTTGCCTTTCTTGAACTTAGTGGTTTTATTCACCATCAACACTTGATGTTCCTTTTTGATCTCCACCTCTGCTGATTTAAGCATTGAATATACCTCAGGAATGGTCTTTTCCATCCCCTGCATATTGAAGTTCATCACAAAGCTCTTGTAGCTAGGTGGGAGCGACTGAAGGATTCTGTCAACGATCGCATCATCCGGGATATTAACTCCCAGCTGAGATAAGCGGTTGTGCAACCCAGACATTTTGAGTATGTGCTCGCTGACAGAACTATTCTCCTCCATCTTACAACTATAGAACTTGTCGGAGACTTCATATCTCTCGACCCGGGCATGAGCTTGGAAAACCATTTTCAGCTCTTGGAACATCTCATATGCTCTGTGCTGCTCAAAACGCTTGGAGCCCCGGTTCTAAGTTGTAAAGCATGCCGCACTGAACCAGGGAGTAATCATCACTACGCGACTGCCAGGCATTCATAACGTCTTGAGTTGCTGGGAAAACAGGTGCATCACCTAGCGGTGCTTCAAGGACATATGCTTTCTTGGCAGCTATGAGGATAATCCTCAGGTTACGGACCCAATCCGTGTAGTTGCTAACATCGTCTTTCAGCTTTGTTTTCTCTAGGAACGCGTTGAAGTTGAGGGCGACATTAGCGTGGGCCATTTGATCTACAAGACATATTGCAAAGTTTTAGACTATGTTCATGATAATTAAGTTCATCTAATCAAATTATTTAATGAACTCCCACTCAGATAGACATCCCTCCAGTCCTCTAAGTGATACATGATCCGAGTCAACTAGGCCGTGTCCGATCATCACGTGAGACGGACTAGTCATCATCGGTGAACATCTTCATGTTGATCGTATCTTCTATACGACTCATGTTCGACCTTTCGGTCTTCCGTGTTTCGAGGACATGTCTGTACATGCTAGGCTCGTCAAGTCAACCTAAGTGTATTGCATGTGTAAATCTGGCTTACACCCGTTGTATGCGAACGTTAGAACCTATCACACCCGGTCATCACATGGTGCTTCGGAACAACGGACCTTAGCAACGGTGCACAGTTAGGGGGAACATAATTCTTGATATTTTAATGAGGGATCATATTATTTATGCTACTGTCGTTATAAGCAAATAAGATGTAAAAACATGATAAACATCACATGCAATCAAATAGTGACATGATATGGCCAATATCATTTTGCTCCTTTTGATCTCCATCTTTGGGGCGCCATGATCATCATCGTCACCGGCATGACACCATGATGTCCATCATCATGATCTCCATCATCGTCTCTTCATGAAGTTGTCTCGCCTACTATTATTTCGACTACTATAGCTAACGGTTAGCAATAAAGTGAAGTAATTACATGGCGTTTTCATTGACACACAGGTCATACAATAAATTAAGACAACTCCTATGGCTCCTGCCGGTTGTCATACTCATCGACATGCAAGTCGTGATTCCTATTACAAGAACATGATAAATCTCATACATCACATATATCATTCATCACATCCTTTTGGCCATATCACATCACACAGCATATGCTGCAAGAACAAGTTAGACGTCCTCTAATTGTTGTTGCAAAATTTTACGTGGCTGCTATAGGTTTCTAGCAAGAACGTTTCTTACCTACGCCAAAACCACAATGTGATATGCCAATTTATATTTACCCTTCAAAAGGACCCTTTTCATCGAATCCGATCCGACTAAAGTGGGAGAGACAGACACCCGCTAGCTACCTTATGCAACTAGTGCATGTCAGTCGGTGGAACCTGTCTCACGTAAGTGTACGTGTAAGGACGGTCCGGGCCGCTTCATCCCACGATGCCGCTGAATCAAGATAAGACTAGTAACGACAAGTATATTGAAAAAATAGACGCCCACAACAACTTGTGTTCTACTCGTGCATAGAAACTACGCATAGACCTAGCTCATGATGCCACTGATGGGGATTGTAGCAGAAATTTAAAATTTTCTATGCATCACCAAGATCAATCTATGGAGTCATCTCGCAACGAGAGAGAGAGAGAGAGAGAGAGAGAGAGAGAGAGGAGTGCATCTACATACCCTTGTACATCATGAGCGGAAGCGTTCAAGAGAATGGGGTTGATGGAGTCGTACTCGTCGTGATCCAAATCACCGATGATCCTAGCGCCGAACGGACGGCACCTCCGCGTTCAACACACGTACGGAGCAGAGACGTCTCCTCCTTCTTGATCCAGCAAGGGGGAGGAGAAGTTGATGGAGATCCAGCAGCACGACGGCGTGGTGGTGGAAGCAGCGGGATTCCAGCAGGGCTTCGCCAAGCGCTACTGGTGGAGTAAGAGGTGTCACGGGAGGGAGAGGGAGGCGCCAGGGCTTAGGGTGTGGCTGCCCTCCGTCCCCTCCACTATATATAGGGGCTAGGGGGGCGCATGCCCCCTGGAGATCCCATCTAGAGGGGGGCGGCGGCCCCTCGGGGGGCAACGGCCCCCTTAGGGTTTCCAACCAGGGGGTCGCATGCCCCCTCGGGGGGCAACGGCCCCCTAGGGTTTCCAACCCTTGGCACCTTGGGCCCTTGGGTGGGGCGCACCAGCCCACCAAGGGCTGGTTCCCACGCCACTTCAGCTCATGGGGCCCTCCGGGATAGGTGGCCCCACCCGGTGGACCCCCGGGACCCTTCTGGTGGTCCCGGTACAATGCCGGTGACCCCCGAAACTCTCCCGGTGGCCGAAACTGGACTTCCAATATATAAATCTTTACCTCCGGACCATTCCGGAACTCCTCGTGACGTCCAGGATCTCATCCGGGACTCAGAACAACTTTCGGTTAACCGCATACTAATATCTCTACAACTCTAGCGTCACCGAACCTTAAGTGTGTAGACCCTATTGGTTCGGGAGACACGTAGACATGACCGAGACAACTCTCCAGTCAATAACCAACAGCGGGATCTAGATACCCATGCTGGCTCCCACATGCTCCATGATAATCTCATCGGATGAACCACGATGTCGAGGATTCAATCAATCTCGTATACAATTCCCTTTGTCTATCGGTACGATACTTGCCCGAGATTCAATCGTCGGTATACCGATACCTTGTACAATCTTATTACGGCAAGTCTCTTTACTCGTTCCCATAACACATCATCCCATGAACAACTCCTTGATCACATTGAGCTCATTATGATGATGTCCTACCGAGTGGGCCCAGAGATACCTCTCCATCATACGGAGTGACAAATCCCAGTCTCGATTCGTGCCAACCCAACAGATACTTTCGGGGATACCCATAGTGTACCTTTATAGCCACCCAGTTACGTTGTGACATTTTTCACACCCAAAGTACCCTTATGGTATCCGGGAGTTGCACGATCTCATGGTCTAAGGAAAGGATACTCGACATTAGAAAAGCTTTAGCAGACGAACTACACGATATTGTGCTATGCTTAGGATTGGGTCTTGTCCATCACATCATTATCCTAATGATGTGATCCCTTTATCAATGACACCGTATGTCCATGGTTAGGAAACCGTAACCATCTATTGATCAATGAGCTAGTCAACTAGAGGCTCACTAGGGACATGTTATGGTCTATGTATTCACACATGTATTACGATTTCCGGATAACACAATTATAGCATGAACAATAGACAATTATCATGAACAAGGAAATATAATAATAACCATTTTGTTATTGCCTCTAGGGCATATTTCCAACATCCATAGCCATCGATACGCCCAGTTGATGTGAGACTATCTTGTCCTTTTTGTCTTCTCCACAACCACCATCCTATTCCACCTATAGTGCTATGTCCATGGCTCACACTCATGTATTGCGTGAAGATTGAAAAAGTTTGAGAACATCAAAAGTATGAAACAATTGCTTGGCTTGTCATCGGGGTTGTGCATGATTTAAATATTTTGTGTGATGAAGATAGAGCATAGCCAGACTATATGATTTTGTAGGGATAGCTTTCTTTGGCCATGTTATTTTGAGAAGACATGATTACTTTATTAGTATGCTTGAAGTATTATTATTTTTATGTCAATACTAAACTTTGTTTTGAATCTTCGGATCTGAACATTCATGTCACGATAGAGAAAATTACATTGATAATTATGATAGGTAGCATTCCACATCAAAAAATTCTGTTTTTATCATTTACCTACTCAAGGACGAGCAGGAATTAAGCTTGGGGATGCTTGATACGTCTCCAACGTATCTATAATTTTTTATTGTTCCATGCTATTATATTATCTGTTTTGGATGTTTAATGGGGGGTTAATGGGCCAAGATGGGCCTTAGTGGAGAAGAGGAGGGGCGGCCAGGGCAGGCCACGCGCCCCCTCCCTCTCTAGTCTTAATTGGACAAGGAGGGGGCTCCCCCTTTCCTTCCTCTCTCCCTCCTCCTTCCCCCTTCTCCTACTCCAACTAGGAAAGGAGGGAGTCCTACTCCCGGTGGGAGTAGGACTCCTCCCTGGCTCGCCTCCTCCTGGCCGGCCGCCTATCCCCCCTTGCTCCTTTATATACGGGGATAGGGGGAACCTCTAGACACAACAATTGTTCTCTTGGATCTCTTAGTCGTGTGCGGTGCCCCCCTCCACCATAGTCCACCTTGGTAATATCGTAGCGGTGCTTAGGCGAAGCCCTGCGTCGGTAGAACATCATCATCGTCACCACACAGTCGTGTTGACGGAACTCTCCCTCAAAGCTCGGCTAGATCGGAGTTCGAGGGACGTCATCGAGCTGAACGTGTGCTGAACTCGGAGGTGCCATACGTTCGGTACTTGATCGGTCGGATCATGAAGACGTACGACAACATCAACCGCGTTGTGCAAATGCTTCCGCTTTCGGTCTACGAGGGTACGTGGACAACACTCTCCCCTCTCGTTGCTATGCATCACCATGATCCTGTGTGTGCGTATAATTTTTTTTGAAAATTACTACGTTCCCCAACAGTGGCATCCGAGCCAGGTTTTATGCTTAGATGTTATATGCACGAGTAGAACACAAGTGAGTTGTGCACGATATAAGTCATACTGCTTACCAGCATGTCATACTTTGGCTCGGCGGTATTGTTGGATGAAGCGGCCCGGACCGACATTACGCGTACGCTTACGCGAGACTGGTTCTACCGGCGTGCTTTGCACATAGGTGGCTGGCGGGTGTCAGTTTCTCCAACTTTAGTTGAACCGAGTGTGGCTACGCCCGGTCCTTGAGAAGGTTAAAATAGCACTAACTTGACAAACTATCGGTGTGGTTTTCATGCGTAGGTAAGAACGGTTCTTGCTCAACCCGTAGCAGCCACGTAAAACTTGCAACAACAAAGTAGAGGACGTCTATCTTGTTTTTGTAGGGCATGTTGTGATGTGATATGGTCAAGACGTGATGAGATATAAGTTGTTGTATGAGATGATCATGTTTTGTTGAAGTTATCAGCAACTGGCAGAAGCCTTATGGTTGTCTCTTTATTGCATAAGATTCAAGTGCCAAATAATTGCTTTACTTTATCGCTTGCGATAGCAATAGTTGGCGAGACGACCATGTGACGACACATTGATATAGATCAAGATGATGGAGATCATGGTGTCATGCTGGTGACGATGAAGATCATGACGATGCTTCGGAGATGGAGATCAAAGGCACAAGATGATGATGGCCATATCATGTCACATATTTTTGATTGCATGTGATGTTTATCTTTTATGCATCTTATCTTGCTTTGATTGACGGTAGCATTATAAGATGATCTCTCGCTAAATTATCAAGGTATAAGTGTTCTCCCTGAGTATGCACCGTTGCGAAAGTTCTTCGTGCTGAGACACCACGTGATGATTGGGTGTGATAGGCTCTATGTTCAAATACAACGGGTGCAAAACAGTTGCACACGCAGAATACTCAGGTTAAACTTGATGAGCCTAGCATATGCAGATATGGCCTCGGAACACTGGAGACCGAAAGGTCGAGCGTGAATCATATAGTAGATATGATCAACATAGTGATGTTCACCATTGAAAACTACTCCATCTCACGTGATGATCGGACATGGTTTAGTTAATTTGGATCACGTGATCACTTAGATGATTAGAGGGATGTCTGTCTAAGTGGGAGTTCTTAAGTAATTTGATTAATTGAACTTTAATTTATCATGAACTTAGTCCTAGTAGTATTAGCATATCTATGTTGTAGATCAATAGCTCGCGTTTAGATCCCCTATTTTATTTTTGATATGTTCCTAGAGAAAACTATGTTGAAAGATGTTAGTAGCAATGATGCGGATTAGATCTATGATCTGAGGATTATCCTCATTGCTGCACAAAAGAATTATGTCCTTGATGCACTGCTAGGTGACAGACCTATTGCAGGAGTAGATGCAGACGTTATGAACGTTTGGCTAGCTCAATATGATGACTGCTTGATAGTTTAGTGCACCATGCTTAATAGCTTAGAATCGGGACTTGAAAGACGTTTTGAATGTCATGGATCATATGAGATGTTCCAGGAGTTGAAGTTAATATTTCAAGAAAATACCCGAGTTGAGAGATATGAAGTCTCCAACAAGTTCTATAGCTAAAAGATGGAGGAGAATAGATCAAGCAGTGAGCATGAGCTCAGATTGTCTGGGTACTACAATCACTTGAATCAAGTGGGAGTTAATATTCCAGATAAAATAGTGATTGACAGAATTCTCTAGTCGCCATCACCAAGTTAGTAGAACTTCGTGATGAACTATAGTATGCAAGGGATGACGAAAAAGATTCCCGAGCTTTTCATGATGATGAAATCGATGAAGGTAGAAATCCAGAAAGAGCATCAAGTGTTGATGACTAACAAGACCACTAGTTTCAAGAAAAGGGCAAAGGGAAAGAAAGGGAACTTCAAGAAGAACGGCAAGCAAGTTGCTGCTCAAGTGAAGAAGCCCAAGTCTGGACCTAGGCCTGAGACTAAGTGCTTCTACTGCAAAGGGACTGGTCACTGGAAGCGGAAATGCCCTGAATATTTGGTGGATAAGAAGGATGGAAAAGTGAACAAGGGTATATTTCATATACAAGTTATTGATGTGTACCTTACTAGTATTTATAGTAGGCCCTGGGTATTTGATACTTGTTTGGTTGCTAAAAATTAGTAACTCGAAACAGGAGTTACAGAATAAATAGAGACTAGTTAAGGGTGAAGTGACGATGTGTGTTGGAAGTGGTTCCAAGATTGATATAATCATCATCGCACACTCTCTATACTTCTGGGATTAGTGTTAAACCTAAATAAATGTTATTTGGCATTTGCGTTGAGCATGAATATGATTTGATCATGTTTATTGCAATACGGTTATTCATTTAAAATTAGAGAATAATTGTTGTTCCATTTACATGAATAAAACCTTCGATGGTCATACACCCAATGAAAATAGTTTGTTGGATCTCGATTGTAGTGATACACATATTCATAATATTGATGCCAAAAGATGCAAAGTTGATAATGATAGTGCAACTTATTTGTGGCACTGTCGTTTAGGTCATATCTGTGTAAAGCGCATGAAGAAAATCCATGCTGATGGGCTTTCGGAATCACTTGATTATGAATCAGTTGATGCTTGCGAACCATGCCTCATGGGCAAGATGACTAAGACTCCGTTCTCCGGAACAATGGAGTGAGCAACAGACTTGTTGGAAATAATACATACTGATGTATGCAGTCCGATGAGTGTTGAGGCTTGTGATAACCCACAAGTATAGGGGATCGCAATAGTTTTCGAGGGTAGAGTATTCAACCCAAATTAATTGATTCGACACGAGGGGAGCCAAAGAATATTCTCAAGTATTAGCAGCTGAGTTGTCAATTCAACCACACCTGGATAACTTAATATCTGCAGCAAAGTATTTAGTAGCAAAGTAATATGATAGTAGTGGTAACGATAGCAAAAGTAATGTTTTTGGTATTTTGTAGTGATGATAGCAATAGCAACGGAAAAGTAAATAAGCAAAGAATAATATATGGAAAGCTCGTAGGCAATGGATCGGTGATGGAGAATTATGCCAGATGTGGTTCATCATGTAACAGTCATAACCTAGGGTGACACAGAACTAGCTCCAATTCATCAATGTAATGTAGGCATGTATTCCGAATATAGTCATACGTGCTTATGGAAAAGAACTTGCATGACATCTTTTTTCCTACCCTCCCGTGGCAGCGGGGTCCTAGCGGAAACTAAGGGATATTAAGGCCTCCTTTTAATAGAGTACCGGACCAAAGCATTAACACATAGTGAATACATGAACTCCTCAAACTACAGTCATCACCGGAAGGTGGTCCTGATTCTTGTCACTTCGGGGTTGCCGGATCATAACACATAGTAGGTGACTATAGACTTGCAAGATAGGATCAAGAACTCTCATATATTGATGAAAACATAATAGGTTCAGATCTGAAATCATGGCACTCGGGCCCTAGTGACAAGCATTAAGCATACCAAAGTCATAGCAACATCAATCTCAGAACATAGTGGATACTAGGGATCAAATCCTAGCAAAACTAACTCGATTACATGATAAATCTCATCCAACCCATCACCGTCCAGCAAGCCTACGATGGAATTACTCACGCACGGCGGTAAGCATCATGAAATTGGTGATGGAGGATGGTTGATGATGACGATGGCGACGGATTCCCCTCTCCGGAGCCCGAACAGACTCCAGATCAGCCCTCCCAAGAGATTTTAGGGCTTGGCGGCGGCTCCATATCGTAAAACGCGATGAATCTTTCTCCCCGAACACGAATATATAGAGTTGGAGTTGAGGTCGGAGGATCTCCAGGGGGCACGAGGTAGGGGGCGCGCCCCCCATCCTCATGGCTAGGGTGTGGGGCCCCTGGCCTTGATCTTTTGCCAGTATTTTTTATTATTTCCAAAAATACGCTCCGTGGAGTTTCAGGTCATTCCGAGAACTTTTGTTTCTGTACATAAATAACACCATGGCAATTATGTTGAAAACAGCGTTAGTCCGGATTAGTTCCATTCAAATCATGCAAGTTAGAGTCCAAAACTAGGGCAAAAGTGTTTGGAATAGTAGATACGACGGAGACATATCAACTCCCCCAAGCTTAAACATTTTCTTGTCCTCAAGCAATTCAATTGACAAATTGAAAGTGATAAAGAAAAACTTTTACAAACTCTATTTGCTCTTGTTGTTGTAAATATGTAAAGCCAGCATTCAAGTTTTTAGCAAAGATTATGAACTAACCATATTCACAATAACTCTTAGGTCTCATGTTTACTCATATCAATGGCATAATCAACTAGCGAGCAATAATAATAAATCTCGGATGACAACACTTTCTCAAAACAATCATAATATGATATAACAAGATGGTATCTCGCTAGCCCTTTCTGAGACCGCAAAACATAAATGCAGAGCACCTTTAAAGATCAAGGACTGACTAGACATTGTAATTCATGGTAAAAGAGATCCAGTAAAGTCATACTCAAGGTAAACTAACAGTAATAAATGCAAATGACAGTGGTGCTCTCCAATTGGTGCTTTTTAATAAGAGGATGATGACTCAACATGAAAGTAAATAGATAGGCCCTTCATAGAGGGAAGCAGGGATTTGTAGAGGTGCCAGAGCTCGGTTTTGAAATAGAGATGAATAATATTTTGAGCGATATACTTTCATTGTAAACATAACAACCAAGAGATGGCGATATCTTCCATGCTACACACATTATAGGCGGTTCCCAAACAGAATGGTAAAGTTTATACTCCCCCTCCACCAACAAGCATCAATCCATGGCTTGCTCGAAACAACGAGTGCCTCCAACTAACAACAGTCCCAGGGGGAGTTTTGTTTGCAATTATTTTGATTTGATTTGCATAAAGCATGGGACTGGGCATCCCGGTGACCAGCCATTTTCTCGTGAGTGAGGAGCGGAGTCCACTCCTCTTGAGAATAACCCGCCTAACATGGAAGATACGGACAGCCCTAGTTGATACATGAGCTATTTGAGCATACAAAACAGGATATTTACTTAAAGGTTTAGAGTTTGGCACATACAAATTTACTTGGAACGGCAGGTAGATACCGTATATAGGTAGGTATGGTGGACTCATATGGAATAACTTTGGGGTTTATGGGATTGGATGCACAAGCAGTATTCCCGCTTAGTACAGGTGAAGGCTAGAAAAAGACTGGGAAGCGATCAGCTAGAGAGCGACAATAGTCATGAACATGCATTAAAATTAATCAACACCGAATGCAAGCATGAGTAGGATATAATACACCATGAACATAAATATCGTAGAGGCTATGTTGATTTTGTTTCAACTACATGCGTGAACATGTGCCAAGTCAAGCCACTCGAATCGTTCAAAAGAGGATACCGCCCTATCATACCACATCACAACCATTTTAATAGCATGTTGGCATGCAAGGTAAACCATTATAAGCTCCTAGCTAATTAAGCATGGCATAAGAAACTATGATCTCTAATTGTCATCGCAAACATGTTTATTCATCATAGGCTGAATCAGGAACGATGAACTAATCATATTTACAAAAACAAGAGATGTCGAGTTCATACCATCTTCTTCCATCTCAATCAGTTCATCATATATCATCATAATTGCCTTTCACTTGCATGACTGAATGATGTGAGTAATAATAATAGTGCACGTGCATTGGACTAAGATGGAATCTGCAAGCATTCAATGAACAGGAGAAGACAAGGCAATATGGGCTCTTTTGTTAGATCAACAATAATGCATATAAGAGCCACTTCAACAATTTAATTATGGTCTTCTCCCATCGACCCCCAAAGAAAAGAAAAGAAATAAAACTATTTACACGGGAAAGCTCCCAACAAGCAAAAGAAGAACATGAAATCTTTTTGGGTTTTCTTTTTAATTACTACTACAAGCATGGAAAGTAAACTAATTAAAAGCTACAACTAATTTTTTGTTTTGTTTTTCTTAATGTTTATCAAACACACAAGAAGAAAGCATAAAAAGAGAAAATAAACTAGCATGAATATTACAATGAAAAAGTATGACCACCGACATCTAGCAATGAGTGTGTGAACATGAATGTAATGTCGGTGGGAAATACGTACTCCCCCAAGCTTAGGCTTTTGGCCTAAGTTGGTCTAATGCCACGGATGGCCTGGCGGATATCCAAAGTTGTAGTTGCGGTCGTACTAAGATGCAGCACTCATTGCATCGTGGGCTGCAGCTTGGAGGCGAGCTATCTCAGCCCTCCTCTTATACTCTTCCGCCTCCTCTCTGGTTATAAAATATCTCCCTTTTGCCTGAAAGTCAAAGAAACTAGAAGCAGGGAGAGCGACGTGATAGGTGCATCGTCTGTCAAAGATTAGTCAGTACTGGAGGAACTGATTGTTCCTCTCAACAAACTGATGACGAACCATAGCCTCATAATCCAAATAAGTAGGGGGCAACTCAATATCATCCTCACGTATAGTTATACCAAGGAAATTAGCTATGCAGGTTGCATAAATTCCACCAAAGAAATCTCCATTAAATCTATTAAGATGCAACCTACGTGCAACAATGGCTCCCAAATTATAAGATTTATCTCCTAACACAGCACTCCTAAGAATACTGAGGTCAGGCACACACATGTGACATGCTTAATCTTTACCATTAATGCATCTACCTATGAAGAGAGCAAAATAATGTATAGCAGGAAAATGAATGCTCCCTATGGTAGCTTGTGTTATATCTCTAGATTCCCCCACAGTTATACTACCAAGAAAATCTCTAAATTCAGATTTGTGAGGTTCACTAACACTACCCCATTGTGGAAGTTTGCAAGCAGTGGTAAAGTCCTCCAAGTCCATAGTATAAGAATTTTCATAAAGATCAAACAGGACAGTTTGAGAATTGCGTGAAGATGAAAATTCAAACCTCCTCACAAAGGAACTAGTGAGATAGTGGTACTGGTGGCACTTTTCTGCCTCGAAGCTCGCAAGATCAGCATTACACAAATATGCGTTAAATTCTTCCTTAATTCCTGCTCGATCCATGAAGTCCTCTGAAGGCCATTCACAAGGCCGCACTAGAGCGCCCTTGGTGGCTCATCATCAGCATCACACATTGCAAGCCTGGGCCCTTGTTTCCTTGAAGAACCACCTTGGTACATTTTCCTAAACATATTTCTTCCTCTGAATTTTTTTTGAAATTTTAGTAACTTCAAAATAAAAGTGAACCAAACTCAACAAAATTGATAGCAACTACTCCTACAAGTGCCTAGAGCCTATATCATGCATCAAAACTACTTGGAACCACATAAATTTGACATGCAAGCTCAAGAACATGGTCACCTAGGCAGCACAAATTTGCAATGAATAAAGCACTAGAACAAAAACTAATTGGACCAATGGAGGAGTCACATGCCAAGGAACAATGTCCCAAAGCAGTTTTGTGAGAGGTTCTTTGAGCAAGGAGATCGAAAATCGCAGCAAAATGAGCTAGAACTCGTGCTTGAGCTCGATAATGGTGTTTGTGGGAGGAAGGAGTGTGTGGGTGCAGAAATAAGTGGAGGAGGGCCACCATGGGCCCACGAGGCAGGGGGCGCGCCCAGGGGGTAGGGCGCGCCCTCCACCCTCGTGGCCAGGTGGATGCCCCCTGTTGTGTTCTCAGTGCCAAATATTCTCAAATATTCAAGAAAAAATCATATTTACATTTCAGGGCATTTGGAGAACTTTTATTTTCGGGGTATTTTTATATTGCATGGATAATCAGAAAATAGACAGAAATTACTATTTTTGCTTTATTAAATATAAATAACATAAAGTAAAAGGAGGGTATAGAAAGTTGTGTTTTCTAAATTCATCCATCTCATGATCATCAAAAGGAATCCATTAACAAGGTTGATCAAGTCTTGTTAACAAACTCATTCCGAATAACATGGAACCGGAGAATTTTCGAATATCACTAGGTTACCTCAACGGGGATATGCACATCCCCAACAATAAGAATATCATATTTCTTATTGTCAGTAGGAAGAGGAAATTCAAAACCTCCAAAAATAATCGATGGAATTTTTCCAATAGAATTGATACTGTGGACTTGAGGTTGTTTCCTTGGAAAATGTACCATATGCTCATTACCATTAACATGAAAAGTGACATTGCCTTTGGTGCAATCAATAACAGCCCCTGCAGTATTCAAAAAGGGTCTTCCAAGAATAATAGACATACTATCTTCCTCGGGAATATCAAGAATAACAAAGTCCATTAAAATAGTAACGTTAGCAACCACAACAGGCACATCCTCACAAATACCGATGGGTATAGCAGTTGATTTATCATCCATTTGCAAAGATATTTCAGTAGGTGTCAACTTATTCAAATCGAGTCTACGATATAAAGAGAGAGGCATAACACTAACATCGGCTCCAAGATCACATAAAGCAGTTTTAACATAGTTTCTTTTAATGGAGCATGGTATAGTGGGTACTCCTGGATCTCCTAACTTCTTAGGTATTCCACCCTTAAAAGTGTAATTAGCAAGCATGGTGGAAATTTCAGCTTCCGGTATCTTTCTTTTATTAGAAACAATATCTTTCATATACTTAGCATAAGGATTCATTTTGAGCATATCAGTTAATCGCATACGCAAAAAGATATCTGTCATTTCAGCAAAGCGCTCAAAATCCTCATCATCCTTTTTCTTGGATGGTTTGGGAGGAAAAGGCATGGGTTTCTGAACCCAAGGCTCTCTTTCCTTATCATGTTTCCTAGCAACAAATTCTTTCTTATCATAACATTGATTCTTTGATTGTGGGTTATCAAGATCAACAGCAGGTTCAATTTCTATATCATTATCATTGCTAGGTTGGGCATCATCATGAACATTATTATTAACATTATCACTAGTTTCAGGTTCATTACCAAATTGTATTTCAGCATCAAAAATAGAAATATCATTTGGATTCTCAGGTGTTTCAGCAATAGGTTCACTAGAAGCATGCAAAGTCCTATCATTTTTTTCCTTCCTTTTAGAAGGACTAGGTGCATCTATATTATTTCTCTAAGAATCTTGCTCAATTCTCTTAGGGTGGCCTTCAGGATACATAGATTCCTGAGTCATCTTACCAGTTCTAGTAGCCACTCTAACAGCATAATCATTATTCTTACTATTCAATTCATTGAGCAAATCATTTTGAGCTTTAAGTACTTGTTCTACTTGAGTGGTAACCATAGAAGCATGTTTACTAATAAGTTTAAGTTCACCTTTGACATTGGCCATATAATCACCCAAGTGTTCAAGCATATCAGCACTGCGTTTTAATTCTCTACCAAAATAAGCATTGAAGTCTTCTTGCTTAACCATAAATTTATAAAACTCATCTAAGCATGGGCTAGCAATCTTAGTAAATGGGATTTCAGCTTTATCATATCTATAGAGATAATTTACCTTTACTACCTGCGTCGGGTTATCAAGACAATGTGTTTCTTTAATAGGTAATGAACTAAGACCCTGTATTTCTTCAATGGGAGGTAAATTCTTAACATCTTCAGCTTTAATACCTTTTTCCTTCATAGATTTCTTTGCCTCTTGCATATCTTTAGGACTGAGAATTAGAACACCTCTTTTCTTCGGAGTTGGTTTAGGAATAGGCTCGGGAGTTGGCTCAGGAGCTGGCTCAGGAAGTGTCCAATTATTTTCATTTGTCAACATATTATTCAATAGAATTTCAGCTTCATCCAGTGTTCTTCCCATGAAAACAGAACCAGCACAACTATTGCTACCTCTTAAGCACTGCGTTGGATTTCCCCGAAGAGGAGAGGATGATGCAACAAAGTACCGTAAGTATTTCCCTCAGTTTTTGAGAACCAAGGTATCAATCCAATAGGAGGCCATGCACAAGTCCATTGCACCTACACAAAAACAATAGCTCAATGCAACCAACGCGCTTAGGGGTTGGCAGTCCCTTCACGGTCACTTACGAAAGTGAGATCTGATAGAGATGATAAATAATATTTTTGGTATTTTTGGTATAGAGATGCAAAGTAAAAAGTAAAAGCAAAGCAATAATAAAGTGATGGAGATTAACATGATGATAAAGAGACTCAGGGGCCATAGGTTTCACTAGTGGCTTCTCTCAAGAGCATAAGTATTCTACGGTGGGTGAACAAATTGTTGTTGAGCAATTGACAGAATTAAGCATAGTTATGAGAATATCTAGGTATGATCATTATATAGGCATCACGTCCGAGACAAGTAGACCAAAACGATTTTGCATCTACTACTATTACTCCACTCATCGACCGCTATCCAGCATGCATCTAGAGTATTAAGTTAAAAACAGAGTAACGCCTTAAGCAAGATGACATGATGCAGAGGGATAGTTTCATGCAATATGATAAAAAAACATCTTGTTATCCTCGATGGCAACGATACAATACGTGCCTTGCTGCCCCTTTTGTCACTGGCAAAGGACACCGCAAGATCGAACCCAAAGCTAAGCACTTCTCCCATGGCAAGAACAACCAATCTAGTAGGACAAACCAAACTGATAATTCGAAGAGACTTGCAAAGATAACCAATCATACATAAAAGAATTCAGAGAAGATTCAAATATTATTCATAGATAGACTTGATCATAAACCCACAATTCATCGGTCTCAACAAACACACCGCAAAAAGAAGATTACATCGAATAGATCTCCACAAGAGAGGGGGAGAACATTGTATTGAGATCCAAAAAGAGAGAAGAAGCCATCTAGCTACTAGCTATGGACCCGTAGGTCTGAAGTAAACTACTCACACTTCATCGGAGAGGCTTGGATGATGATGTAGAAGCCCTCCGTGATCGATGCCCCTTTCGGCGGAGCTCCGAAACAGGCCCCAAGATGGGATCTCATGGATACAGAAAGTTGCGGCGGTGGAATTAGGTTTTTGGCTCATGTTCTGATCGTTTGGGGGTACGTGGATATATATAGGAGGAAGAAGTACGCCGGTGGAGCTTCGAGGGGCCCACGAGGCAAGGGGGCGCGCCCTAGGGGGGCGCCCTCCACCCTCGCGACCGCCTCGTGGCTTTCTTGACGGAGGGTCCAAGTCTCCTGGGTCTTATCTGATGAGAAAATCATGTTCCCGAAGGTTTCATTCCGTTTGGACTCCATTTGATATTCCTTATCTTCGAAACCCTAAAACAGGCAAAAATAACAATTCGGGGCTGGGCCTCCATTAATAGGTTAGTCCCAAAAGTAATATAAAAGTGGAAAATAAAGCCCAATACAGTCCAAAACAGTAGATAATATAGCATGGAGCAATCAAAAATTATAGATACGTTGGAGACGTATCAAGCATCCTCAAGCTTAATTCCTGCTCGTCCTCGAGTAGGTAAATGATAAAAACAGAATTTTTGATGCGGAGTGCTACTTGGCATAATTTTAATGTAATTATTCTTAATTGTGGTATGAATATTCAGATCCGAAAGATTCAAGACAAAAGTTCATATTGGCATAAAGATGATAATACTTCAAGCATACTAACTAAGCAATTATGTCTTCTCAAAATAACATGGCCAAAGACAGTTCATCCCTACAAAATCATATAGTTTAGTCATGTTTCATTTTCGTCACACAAGAATGCTCTCATCATGCACAACCCCGATGACAAGCCGAGCAATTGTTTCATACTTAAGTAATCTCAAACCTATAAACTTTCACGCAATATATGAGCGCGAGCCATGGACATAGCACTATGGGTGGAATAGAATATAATGAGAGGGTGTCGGTGTACTAGAGTAGGGGTACCCTAGTATCCCAAACTTGTGCACGGGCAGTCGCAGCATCCCGCGTCAAGGCTTGCCGGGTGACCGCCAAGGTCCTCCGTGGTTCCTTTGGAGCCATTCAAGGACAAAGCATCCAAGCCAAGGAGACAAGACCCTGGCAAGAGGAGCTTGCCGGGAAGGCCACCCAAGGCATCTCAAGGAACTTGCCGCGACGCGCCACGCGTCCCGACAAGGCCCGGTGAGCGACAAGCTCCCGGACGCGACAAGACAACGACCACGGCAAGGCGCTTGCCGCGGCAAGCCACCACTCTGTGCCCGCGCTCCAGCACATCCACCAACGTGTCGCTCTAGGACCCTTCCAGGCGTACATGGCGGGAGGCTGTGCAGCCAGCGGTGCGCGGTGGCAAGCGGCACTGACAAGATTGCCATCATGGCAAGCGGTGGCGTCCCTGACGGTCCCTTTTTACACTATTTAGGCGACATAGACGGGCATTTAATGCCCTTGTCCCCTGCCGTCAGGGTTAGGTATGATACACTGTAGCAGGTAGTTGTACCAACCGCAACACCTTTCCATTTTTACCCTTGTCTACGTTGCCACCTGTCGGTGACCCCTTGAGCATATAAAAGGAGGCCCATGCGCAACGTAGAAGGAGGAGGAAGAGAACTCTCACGCTCGGTCTCGTTAGCTACTGGGGTGTACTATAGCACTCCGCGCTCCCGAGCAAGAACTCAATACAAACCACAAAGCAGGAGTAGGGTTTTACGCATCCGTGCGGCCCGAACCCGGGTAAACTGCTCATGTGCTTCGCCTCGATCCGCTCTTCGTGCGACCCTCGCCCCCGCCGAACCGAAAGGGACTCGGTCCGCCGGTCCCATAGGTGCTCGTGGATTAGTCCCCCGACATCTTTGGCGCGCCAGGTAGGGGGGTCGAGGTTGTGTGAACCAGATCCGGCGTTCACACGAGCTAGATCTTCATCATCTTCATCGACATGCCGCCGAAGAAGAAGGCTTCGGAGGCGGCTGCTCCGTCCGCGCCGAACCCACCACCGCCGGAGCAAACGGCTAATGGGGCAGACGCCGGCGGAAGAATGGGCGTCGACGAGGGAGCTCACGGTGCTGCCAGGTCCAAGGACAAGGCTGCGCTGCCCATCGGCGGCGTAGCCGGCTCCCACAACGACCGGGCGCACTCCAAGACCTCGGCGTCCGTACATGCACCGCGCCCATCTCAGGAGGCGCGGGGCCGGCAGCGTCATGATACTCACGGTACCATGCGTTTGCTGGACCAAGATCGAGCTGGTGGATCTCGGAGTGCTCAAGACCAGCATGCACGCCAACATGCTGGCACGAGCGAGGCACGGTCGCCTGGACGGGATACTGCTCCTTCTAACATAGTTAGAAGTCCGAGCATATCCCGCTCCTCGCACCGTTCGCCACCGCCACCCGCCACTACAGCAGAAGCTTTGGCGCGAGCTTAACTGCTCCTGGACTACCCTCCAACGGCAGACAAGATTGACGACTGGAGGGCCACTATTCAGAGTCTCATCGGCTTCGCCAACGGCGACACTCAACGGCAGCCTAACACGTGCAGCCGCGGCAAGTCAGCCAGGCACGAGCCGGTGGCGACAAGACCGGTGGGGGTGCAACCACTGTGCACTCTCCGCCCCGAAGGCCAAGATCGCCGACTCGCCGGATCCACCTCGACAGCGACTCCACAGCGTCATCAGATCCACGAGCTCGTCGCGATCAGCGCCAAGTTCTTCACGAACGACAGCAAGAAGACGCTTGTACTCACATCGAGCACCGAAGAGAAGCGTGACGTCAATCGGACCAGCGCGCTGGGCCCTCTGTCGACATGCATGCGCCCGGGGAACCAGGCGACTTGCCGTACGCGGTAGGTTGCCCTGCATTTACTCATGAGCTGCGGCAAGTCCAGTGGCCCAGCACGAAGAATTTCAAGCTAGACGTACCAGAGAAGTACGACGGCAAGTCGCATCCGTCGGAGTTCCTCAGCATCTACACCATCGCGGTGCAGGCTGTCGGGGGGCGGGACGACAAGATCCTTGCCAACTACTTCCCGCTGGTGCTCAAGCCCAACGTCAGGTCCTAGCTCATGCACTTGTCGGACAACTCCATATCCTCCTGGGTAGACCTACGCCATCAGTTTGTCGGCGCCTTTACAGGCGGCCACAAACCTCATGGCCAAGAGAGTGACCTTCATCTGCTCGCCCAGAAGGAAGGAGAGCCCCTGCGCAAGTACATTCAGAGATTCAGCCGTGTACAGCACAACATCCCAGATGTCCACCCTGCCACGGTCATCAGCGCGTTCCATCAAAATGTGCGTAACCGCAGGATGCGGGAGGAGATGGCGATGTGCAGGATCAGAGACGTCAGTGAGCTGTATGCCCTGGCCGACAAGTGTGCACGTGCTGAGGAAGGGAGGAAACTCCCCGGAGAGAATACAGGAGCAGGAGGATCTGACAGCGAGGATGCTGCCCCGGCAAAGAAAAACGGGCGGCGGAACAACAGGAAGAAGAAAGGTAAAGATGTGCTAGTCATTGAGCAGTCCGGCAACGAAGGTGGCGCCAAGAAAGCCAAAGCTGATAGCTCCGGCAAGGAGATTGCCGCATGCACCAACTGCCAGGCTGTGGCGGTCGCCGACAAGCAGGACGGCACCGACAAGCAGTACTGCAAGATCCACCGCACCAAGGGCCATGACCTCCAGAGCTGCAAGAAGGTCGAGCAGCTTGTCCAGCAGCAAAAGGCTGAATACGAGCGACGCGACAAGGAGAGGGCCCAAGGAGGCGCTGGAGAATCCGGCAAGAAGCGTGCCGGCCGGGGAGGACGCCGCGGCAAGGCCAAGCAACGGCAAGGAGATAGACCTCCCCGCGGCCGCGACAAGGATGAAGATGACGACGACAACGAAGACATGGATGGTGTCGAGACCAGTGAGCAGGAGTTCCAGAAAGCCACAAAGGTCTTGTGCGTTGACGGCGGTGCTTCTCTGCATACTTCGCACCGCCAACTCAAGCAGTGGGTGTGGGAAGTCAATGCGGCGGAACCACCTGTCGAGTCACGCAAGCTTCTGAAATGGTCCAGCACGCCTATCATCTTTGATATTGAGGACCACCCTGATCGCACAGCTGCGGTCGGGTGCTTGCCGATGTTGGTTTCACCAACTATCCGCAACCTCAAGGTCACTAAGATGCTAGTTGACGGCGGGGCTGGCTTGAACCTGATCTCCTCCGCTGTACTCCAGAAACTCCAGATCCCTGACAGCGAGCTTGAAGAGACCGGCACATTCCAAGGAATCAACCCGGGAAGGAGCAAGCCGAAGGGGAAGGTCACGTTGCCAGTAACATTTGGCAGCGAGGTGAACTTCAGGACTGAGAGGGTCACTTTTGACGTTGCCGATTTTCCATTGCCTTACAATGGGATACTCGGTCGTCCAGCACTCGCCAAGTTCATGGCAGCCTCTCACTATGCATACAACATGTTGAAGATGCCAGGCCCGATAAGCGTCATCTTTGTCCCTGGCGACAAGAAGGATGCTCTTATCTGCGCCGACAAGATCTACCGGGAAGCGGCAGCCGCAACAGATCGCAAATCACCTGCCGTTGAAGCTCCCGGGGGGAAGAAGAAGACCAAGTCCGGCAAGAGTTCTGATGCCCACTCAGGCAAGCGCACCTCTTCGGAGTGCAGCGCTGCCGTCGAGGACGCACCATTGAGCTCCACCGGCAAGTGTAAGAAGACAATGGCAGCTCCGCTAGAGACCAAGAAGGTGTCCGCCAAGGAGGACGGCACTGGTGGTACCTTCACCATCGGTGCCACTCTCGACCCTAAATAGGAAAACACGCTCATTGCTTTCCTGCGGGCGAACGTCGACGTGTTTGCGTGGCAACCGTCTGACATCCCCGATGTTCCCAGGAAAGTAATTGAGCACCATCTTGCCGTTTGTCCTCATGCGTGGCCCGTCAAGCAGAAGGTTAGGAAGCAAGCAGTGGAGCGCCAAGAATTCATCGCAGAAGAGATCAAGAAGTTGGAAGCAGCAGGTCTTGTCAGAGGAGTGCTCCATCCTACGTGGTTGGCCAATCCTGTAGTCGTGCGCAAGGCGAACAGGAAATGGAGACTTTGTATCGACTTTACGATGTTAACAAAGCTTGTCCCAAAAACCCATTTCCTTTGCCGCGCATTGACCAGATTGTTGACTCCACGGCCGGATGTGACTTGCTTTCATTTCTTGACGCATACTCAGGATACCATCAGATCTTCATGGCAGAAGAGGATGAGGAGAAGACCGCATTCATCACTCCATGTGGCACGTACTGTTTCATACGGATGCCCTTCGGTTTAAAAAATGCTGGTTCAACATTTGCAAGGGTAGTCCATGTCGCTCTTGAGCCACAAATACACAGAAATGTGGAAGCCTACATGGATGACATAGTGGTCAAGAGCAAGGACAAGGCAACTCTGATTCAAGATTTAGACGAGACCTTTGCAAATCTGCGCAAGATCAGCCTCAAGCTCAACCCCGAGAAGTGTGTGTTTGGAGTCCCCTCTGGCAAGCTTCTCGGGTTCTTCGTGTCTCAGCGGGGAATCGAAGCCAATCCCGACAAGATCAAGGCCATTGAGCAGATTGAAGCACCAAAGCGCGTCAAGGATGTACAAAGACTTGCCGGTTGCGTGGCTGCTCTCAGCAGGTTTATCTCTAGGTCTGCTGAGCGTGCCCTGTCGTTTTTCAAAATATTGAAAAAAGCAGGTCCAATGAAATGGACTCCAGAAGCGGAGGCTGCACTGCAAGACTTGAAGAGATACCTGTCCTCCGCTCCAACACTTGTCGCACCTAAGCCACAAGAGAGGTTGCTGCTGTATATAGCAGCAACCAATCAAGTGGTTAGTGATGTGTTAGTAGCAGAGAGGGAGACAGATGACGAGCCAGCAACCACGACAGGCGCATCCAGCGACAAGTAGGGGGCTTCCCGGACAAGCTCTGGTCCCGACAAGGATGGATCTGCGCAGACGCGCGAGGAGATACAGAAGAGAATGGTGCAGCACCCAGTTTACTTTGTCAGTTCCCTTCTGCAGGGGGCTAGGTCAAGGTACTCTAGTGTGCAGAAATTGCTTTTTGGCCTTCTCATGGCCTCGAGAAAGCTGCGCCATTACTTCCAAGCACATGAGATCACAGTTGTCACTCGTTTTCCGCTGAAGAAGATACTACAGAATCCAGAAGCGACAGGCAGGATTGTTGAGTGGGCACTGGAACTGTCAAGCTTTGGCCTCAAGTTTGAGAGTACTTCAACTATCCAAAGCAGAGCATTGGCAGAATTCATAGCAGAATGGACGCCAACACCAGATGAAGAAATTCCAGAAACGAGCATCCCCGTCGAGGAAGCAAGCAAGGAGTGGCTAATGTACTTTGATGGTGCCTTTTCGCTGCAAGGCGCCGGCGCTGGCGTGCTGCTTGTCGCACCCACCGGAGAGCACCTCAAGTACGTAGTCCAGATGCACTTTCCCAAGGAGCAAGCAACAAACAATGCTGCAGAGTATGAAGGCTTGCTTGCCGGTCTCAGGATCGCGGCAGACCTTGGGATCAAGAAGCTCATTGTCAGGGGTGACTCGCAACTTGTCGTCTGCCAAGTGAACAAGAGCTATCAGAGTCCGTTGATGGAAGCCTACGTCGACAAAGTGAGAAAGCTAGAAGAGCACTTTGACGGCCTACAGATGGAGCATGTTCCAAGAGCTCAGAACGCCGTTGCCGATGGCCTATCAAAGTGCGCCGCACTTAAGTTACCTGTGGAACCAGGGATCTTTGTGCTCAAGCTGACTCAACCGTCTGTAACGCCATCAACTGGACAGAGCAAGAAGAGGAAGTTGATTTCTGGTGACTATTTCCGGCAGAGCTTCCCGAAGCCGCCGCCAAGAAGGTCCCCAAGATCAACGCCAAGAGCGTTGAGGAGCAGTCTGCTCCGGCAAGCCCTAGGGTTTGTTCCGTTGAAGCAGAAGCTCCCGACAAGTTTTGCTTCGACAAGCTTGCCGGGGAACGTCAAGCTCCGGCAGAGCCGCAGGTTCTCGCCGTAGAAGCGGATGTTCCCGCAGCAGCAGATTTGCCTTTAGTCCTTGTTGTCGAGCCACAAGCTCCAGCATGGGCGCAGCACATTGTCCGTTTCCTTCAGACAGGAGAACTTCCCGAAGAGCAAGAAGAAGCGGAAAGAGTAGCCCGGCAGTCAAGTATGTACCAGTTTGTCGACAACACACTATACAGAAGAAGACTCAACGATGTGAAATTGAAGTGTATTCACCGGGAAGACGGACAAAAGCTGTTGGCAGAGATACATGGAGGCATATGTGGTCACCACATTGGCGCAAGAGCACTTGCCGGCAAAGCATTCCGGTAAGGTTTGTTTTGGCCGACAGCCCTCCAGGATGCAACTGCACAAGTAACCAAGTGTGAAGCATGCCAGTTCCATTCCAAGCAGATACACCAACCAGCTCAAGCTCTCCAGACGATCCCTTTATCTTGGCCATTTTCGGTCTAGGGGCTCGACATCCTCGGCCCCTTTCCCCGAGCAGTCGGGGGCTTTGAGTACTTGTACATTGCAATCGACAAGTTCACAAAGTGGCCGGAAGTGGAAGCAGTGAGGAAGGTGACAGTACAGTTAGCAGTCAAGTTCTTCAGGTCGATTGTTTGCCGCTTCGGGATCCCTAACAGGATAATCACCGACAACGGTACGCAATTCACGAGCCGCACCTTCATGCAGTACGTCCAAGACCTTGGCGCCAAGGTCTGCTTCGCTTCTGTTGCTCACCCGAGAAGCAATGGTCAAGCAGAGAGGGCAAATGCTGAAGTGTTGCGTGGGCTCAAGACCAGGACTTTCGACAGGCTGCACAAGTGCGGAAGAAACTGGATCGAGGAGCTGCCGGTGGTTCTTTGGTCGATCAGGACGACGCCAAATTGAGCCACTGGCCAGACACCTTTCGCTCTAGTCTATGGAGCAGAGGCAGTTATCCCCACGGAACTCGTATACGGGTCACCTCGAGTGCTCGCTTATGATGAGCTTGAGCAAGAGCAGCTGCGACAAGATCACGCGCTACTCCTTGAGGAAGACCGTCTTCAGGCTGTTGTACGAGTTACTCGCTACCAGCAAGCTTTGTGCCGCTACCATAGCCGCAAAGTTAACGCCAGAAGTCTCGAGGAAGGCGACCTTGTTCTTCGGCATGTTCAGTCCGCCAAGAATTCCAACAAGTTGACGCCGAAGTGGGAAGGCCCTTACCGGGTGAAACGAGTCACTAGGCCTGGCGCTGTCCGCCTTGAGACCGAAGATAGCATTCCGGTGAGCAATTCCTGGAACATTGAGCATCTTCGTAAGTTTTACCCGTAAGGCGCGGTTGCCGGAACCTGTTCCGGCAACCACCTTTTGTACAAGTCTTGCCGCTGTTGCATGTAATCCTTTGTACAAAGCCGGGCGCAGACCGTGCATAAGTAGCTCATATGCACCGCACATCTTGTCAATTTCATGCTTTCTATTTTTTGCATATGTGATCTGACACTTTGTGCAGCACCTACTCCCCGGTAAGCAATAACGAGCCGTAAGGCTCCATATCTTTATTTTCTCTTCTTTCTTTTTTTCAAGGAAAGCAAGGTTCCCTCGCCCACAAGTTTGCCGGGGGAAAGGAGAAGATAATGGTATGGACTAGGCGTCGTTCAAGAAAGTTTCGCCTTACCGGGAAGCAAACAACAGAAAAGCTAAGTTGCCAAAGTTTGAGCAATCAGATTTTTAAAAAAAAATTAAGTTATCTCCCTTGAACGACCGCACTTTGTATGGAAAACCTGTGCGTGGAGGAACCAACTCGTAGCTAGTTGTGCCCTTACTTTGCTTCGAGTCCGCTCAACAACTTAAGTGAGCTGCGACTAGTTGCGACAAGGTTTCTTGTCGGTAGCAGCACCACCAGCAGGCTGCTGACGTCCCGCACTCAGCGCTCGCGGCTAAGGTGCCTGCACCGGCAAGTTCCCTAAAAGCGTAGGGCAAAAACATACAAAGGGAGGAATCAAGTAAAGGGAATAATATTGCAATAATTACCCGGAATAGAGTTATATTACAAGTTAGCTTGTCGCGGCTCTAACAGATTGTTCTCATAACATGACCAGCAGCGACAAGAAAAGAAGAAAACGGGCGGCCTAGTCTACGCGATCGCCCTCAATCCTCTTGATCCCGCTCACCTTGTCCACAATGGGTGCGACAAGGGTCTTGAGCGCCTCCAGATCAGCATCCGGCGGCAGGGTCTTGAGGACGTTGGTGAGGTTGAGGCCCGGGTTGCGGAAGGCCACCTTCACCAACACCTTTTGAAGAGCTCCCGCGCAGATCTTGCGCGACTCATCGGCCAGCTGCTTTGGGATCTTCTCCCGGAGCCGCCGGAGGGTCGTTGCCACGCCTTTGAAGAACAAGGTGAGCTTGGCGCTGGGTTGGAGGTTCTCATCAGAGGGATACCCGAGATCCTCCACCCCCAGCTACGCCAGCTCCCTGTCAATATCTGCAGCAGCACTCACGAGACTCTTCGTCCAGTGCTCCACATTCTCCCTAAAAGTATTCTGGGCGGCGGCAGCACTCGCCAGCAGCGCCTTGTCGGCCTTGATCTCCTCCTTCAAGGCCACCTCCTGCTCCCTGGCGCCGTCCAGCGTCTTGGTCAAAGTGGTCAGCTTCAACTCAAGATCTGCGTTGGAGTCCTTGGCGGCGCTGAGCTCCTTGCCCTTCTCGGCGAGACGAGCCTGCAGCTCTGAGTGGCTGTAGGCGTCCTTCTCCCGCTCATGCTTGAGCGCGGCAAGCTCCTCACCGCTCGCCTTGAGATCGGCCTCCAGCTGCGCCACCTTCGTCTCCAGCTCCTTCTTGGCAGCCTCGGCGGCTGCGGCAGCATCCTCCGCTTGCTTGAGGGCTCCGCCGAATGTTCGCTCGCGCGCGGCAAGCTCCTCCTCGTGGGCGTCAAGATTGACCTTCCGCTGCACCAGCTCGCCCTCCTGCGCAGACAGCTTTTCAGCGGCAAGCCGTCGTTGCTCTTCGACTTCAGCCTTCTCGAGGAGGAAGGCCTTCTACTCCTCGGCAATTTGCTCCCGCTCCTCTGCCAGGGACCAGAGAGCTTCCTGGTTGACACCCCGGAGCTCCTCCGTGTGCTTCTCGATGTCCGCTCCCGCCTTCGCGACAAGCGCCTCGCGGGATTCCAGCTTGGCTTGCCGCGCGCGGTACAGCGACAACAGCTTCCGCAGCAGCCGCTCCTCCTCAGGCTCGCCGCTGCTGCTGCTCGGCGCATCAACTAGCGTCAGCCCAGCGGAGGCGAGCACCTCTCCATCAAAGCTCTCTCCCTCGACCGGCGCCCTGGGCGTCAGCTTGACGCCCAGGGGAGGTTGATGAAGACGCCATCACCGACCTTCAAGTAGACGCCTGGCTAGGGCTCTTCAGAGCTTGACGCTGCGGCAGCGGTGGAGGGATCGGCGGTCGACGTAGCGCCTGGCGCTCCTGCGGCCTCAGGGCCGTCAGTACGATCGCCAGACCCCTCGCCTGCTTCTGCAGCGGCAACTTTGGTGGCCTCTGCGCTAGCGGGATCGTCAGCACCGGCTGCTTCTTCGGTGGCAGCGGCGTCGTCGGCGGCAACCTCGGTCTCCATCGGCTCCGCAGCAGATGGGTTTGGCGGCCGGAAAAGTGAGAAAAGTCAAGCAAATACCCAAAAGAAGATCAAAAGAAGAAGAACCCAAGGGAAGTTTTGAAGCGAGAGGAGTACCTGTACCGGGTTCTGCAGTCGTGGTCTCCGCCGCTGGAGGGCCGCTGGTGCTGTCCCTTGCCGGAGACTTCTTCCTTGCCGGAGAACTTTCCCTTGCCGGAGGACTTTCCCTTGGCATTTCGAGGGCGGCCTCCAGGCGCTCCTGGTGGGGCTGCTCTGCTCCTACACAAACCAACAGTCAAATGTCAGCAAAGAAAGAGTATCCATGCGCGCCTAACAGCGGAAAGTGAACCATATACTTACGCTGGGGGCTGCTCTGGAGAACAGTTGCCGGGTCCGGCAAGGTTGTCTCGGACGCACCCCCTGCTGTCGCGGTGGGTTCGTCCTCGATGACAATCACCGGGACCTTGGCTCTCTTCGCTGCTCTCTGGGCCAGAGTCCTGAAAAGGAATAAGTTTAGAATAAAGCAAATGAGATACAAGACAAAACAGCAAGAATTGAAGAACTACAAGTACAACAAGAGAATCTTACTCTTCTTCTTCCTCGTCGGAGCTGAACACGGAGAAGTCGAAGTCCGGCTCACGTCCGGCGCGAGGAGGCAGAGGAGTAGTTTCCCTTGGCCGCTTGGCGGGAACAGTGGCGGTGGTCTGAGACGACCTCGCTCCGGCTGCCGCCGCAGCGTGAGAAGCAGCAGGAGCAGAAGCGGTGGTCCGGCAAGACCCCGCTCCAGTTGCCGTAGCAGCGTGAAGTACTCCCGCGGCAATAGTACTTGCCGCGGTGGAGCGTGTCGCGTGGTGCGGCGGCTGTTGACTCGTCTGCCGCTCCGCTACGTCCCCGGCCTTGCGGAGATGCCTTCTTGGTGGGGATGGAGGCTCTGCTTGCGGCGAGCTGCCTGAAGATGAGGAGGAAGAGGAGTTGATCTCCAGCGAGCCGCTCATATCCTCGGCGGGCTCGCTCGACTCGACGTCATGCCCGGCAAGCTCTTTCTCGCCGACGCGCTCCTCTCGCTCGGCACGGCTTGCCGCCTCTGCTGCATCTGCCTCCTCCACGGTGAATCCAAATTCTCCCGCGGCTGCGGCTACCGCCGCCTCTTCCAGCCTAGTGGCGATGCGTGTCATCTCCGCATCGGTGGTGTCGCGAGTGAGGCTATCCTTTTCGTCGAAGCGGACCAACACTTCTACCAAGCCGTCAAAGAACTCCCGCACGACGTCGTCCGCAGGCTCTTGCCAAGTTGGGACAATTCCATGCGAATCGCATAGCGGCATCAGTGCACGGATGGGGTCGAGCGCAGAGTTGTTGCACAGCGGAACAACACCCTTCGGCAACCTGAACACTTCGGGATGTTGAGGGTCGTACTTGAACAGCTCCTGGAGCATCGCGTTAAGCTCCAGAACAGTGAAGTTGAAGTTGAGGCCCGGACGCAGCCTCATGATATCCGTCGCATTCTTGAATTCCCAGGTGGGTCTCCCCCGTTCCTGCAGGGGGGTGATGTGGCAACGAAGAAAATCTGCACCAACAGCGCCTACAGTGAGCCCGGCAAGCCTGAGGCATAGGATCCGGGTGACGGCAATCTTCAGCATATCGTCTTCCGGGGCCACGTCACTCCAATCGCTGCCGCGTGCTACTGGGGCTTGGCGCCGGGCGGTAAACGGCTGCGGGTTCTCCTCGACAATCCAGCACCAATCTGCTCTCCATTCCTCCCACTTGCCACGGAACTCTCCCTCCAGATAAGTGTCCTTCTTGCCGGCCCTTGAGATCCAGGCGATTCCGCCGGATAAAGGCTCTCCTCTCTCTACTCGGGGCATAAAGAAGTGGCGAAAAAGGGCTACATTGGGATGGACTCCGACAAAGTTTTCGCAGAGATGTGCGAAAACTGCCATGGTCAGAATGACATTGGGGGTGAAATCAAGGAGGTGGAACCCGTAGGTGTTCATAATATCACAGAAAAACTCAGAGAAAGGCGGGTAGAGCCCGCAGTAGAAGAACAAGGCGAAGAATGGATATCCATTTGGAGCCGTTTTCCAAGCGGCGGCTGGAAGTACCTTCGTGCGTGGGTGCGCTCGCATCTCCGTCGACCAGAAGAGGTAGTAATTCTCCCTCAGCTCCCTCGCGGCGAGCTTGGGGGGGAAGATTGCCCGCTCCTTTCGCAGCGCCGCAAGCCGCTGCGCCTCGGTCGACTTCACAACCTTCCCCTTGTCGGCTCTTGAAGCCATGGCGGAAGTGGTGGAGGAGGTCGACGGCGTTGGTGGTGCTGGTGGCGATGGGGGGCGGGGCGCTGCTCTCTTTCAGCTTTGGGAAGACGAGGGAGCGGCGGAGATTTCCGAGATTGGAGTAGCAACCGGCGAATGGGCGAACTACCCCTGTTTCCCCTGCTTATAAAGGGGGAGGGGGCGGACGTTCTGCCTTTCCGAATAAAGAAATCGCCCACGATCTCTCCCACGACGCCGCATTCAACGCGTGCCGTTCGGGGAGGGCGCGGTGGATACGGAGAGAGATACGGCGTAACCCAGGCCGTGCGTGCCCGTGCCCTGTTTTGGGCCTGGCCCAACAGCGCTCGGCACCATGTATGGCCCAGGCCCGGGGGCTCCTGTCGGTGTACTAGAGTAGGGGTACCCTAGTATCCCGAACTTGTGCACGGGCAGTCGCAGCATCCCGCAGCAAGGCTTGCCGGGTGACCGCCAAGGTCCTCCGTGGTTCCTTTGGAGCCATTCAAGGAGAAAGCATCCAAGCCAAGGAGACAAGACCCCGGCAAGAGGAGCTTGCCGGGAAGGCCACCCAAGGCATCTCAAGGAACTTGCCGCGACGCGCCACGCGTCCCAACAAGGCCCGGTGAGCGACAAGCTCCCGGACGCGACAAGACAACGACCGCGGCAAGGCGCTCGCCGCGGCAAGCCACCACTCTGTGCCCGCGCTCCAGCACATCCACCAACGTGTCGCTCTGGGACCCTTCCAGGCGTACGTGGCGGGAGGCTGTGCAGCCAGCGGTGCGCGGTGGCAAGCGGCACTGACAAGATTGCCATCGTGGCGAGCGGTGGCGTCCCTGACGGTCCCTTTTTACACTCTTTAGGCGACACAGACGGGCATTTAATGCCCTTGTCCCCTGCCGTCAGGGTTAGGTATGATACACTGTAGCAGGTAGTTGTACCAACCGCAACACCTTTTCATTTTTACCCTTGTCTACGTTGCCACCTGTCGGTGACCCCTTGAGCATATAAAAGGAGGCCCATGTGCAACGTAGAAGGAGGAGGAAGAGAACTCTCACGCTCGGTCGCGTTAGCTGCTGGGGTGTACTGTAGCACTCCGCGCTCCCGAGCAAGAACTCAATATAAACCACAAAGCAGGAGTAGGGTTTTACGCATCCATGCGGCCCGAACCTGGGTAAACTGCTCGTGTGCTTCGCCTCGATCCGCTCTTCGTGCGACCCTCGCCCCCGCCGAACCGAAAGGGACTCGGTCTGCCGGTCCCTTAGGTGCTCATGGATTAGTCCCCCGACAGGGGGTTATGTGGAGAAGACAAAAAAGGAGAAAGTCTCACATCAACGAGGCTAATCAATGGGCTATGGAGATGCCCACCGGTTGATGTTAATGCAAGGAGTAGGGATTGCCATGCAACGGATGCACTAGAGCTATAAATGTATGAAAGCTCAATGAAAGAAACTAGTGGGTGTGCATCCAACTTGCTTGCTCACGAAGACCTAGGGCACTTGAGGAGGCCCATTGTTGGAATATACAAGCCAAGTTCTATAATGAAAAATTCCCGCTAGTATATGAAAGTGATAACATGAGAGACTCTCTACTATGAAGATCATGGTGCTACTTTGAAGCACAAGTGTGGTAAAAGGATAGTAACATTGTCCCTTCTCTCTTTTTCTCTCATTTTTTTGGGCCTTTTCTTTTTTTATGGCCTTTCTTTTTTTTCTTTTTTTGGGCCTTCTCTTTTTTTATGGCCTTTCTTTTTTTTTTATTCCTCACTTGGGATAATGCTCTAATAATGATGATCATCACACTTCTATTTATTTACAACTCAATGATTACAACTCGATACTAGAACAAAGATGACTCTATATGAATGCCTCGCTGTGTACCGGGATATGCAATGAACCAAGAGTGACATGTATGAAAGAATTATGAATGGTGGCTTTGCCACAAATACTATGTCAACTACATGATTATGCTAAGCAATATGACAATGATGAATGTGTCATGATGGACGGAATGATGGAAAGTTGCATGGCAATATATCTCGGAATGGATATGGAAATGCCATAATAGGTAGGTATGGTGGCTGTTTTGAGGAAGATATAAGGAGGTTTATGTGTGAAAGAGCGTATCATATCACGGGGTTTGGATGCACCGGCGAAGTTTGTGCCAACTCTCAATGTGAGAAAGGGCAATGCACGGTACCGATGAGGCTAGCAAGGATGGAAGGGTGAGAGTGTGTATAATCCATGGACTCAACATTAGTCATAAAGAACTCACATACTTATTGCAAAAATCTACAAGTCATCAAAAACCTCGACACTACGCGCATGCTCCTAGGGGGATAGATTGGTAGGAAAAGACCATCGCTCATCCCCGACCGCCACTCATAAGGAAGACAATCAAATTACACCTCATGTTTCAAATTTGTTGCATAATGTTTACCATACGTGCATGCTACGGGACTTGCAAACTTCAACACAAGTATTTCTCAATTTCACAACTACTCAACTAGCATGACTTTTATATTATTACATCCATATCTCAAAACAATCATCAAGCATCAAACTTTTCTTAGTATTCAACACACTCATATGAAAGTTTTATTATTAATCTTGCATACCAAGCATATTAGGATTTTAAGAAAATTACAATGCTATTAAGACTCTCAAAATAATCTAAGTTAAGCATGAGAGATCAATAGTTTCTATAAAATAAATCCACCACCGTACTCTAAAAGATATAAGTAAAGCACTAGAGCAAAATTATAAAGCTCAAAAGATATAAGTGAAGCACATAGAGTATTCTATCAAATTTCAAATCATGTATGGCTCTCTCAAAAGGTGTGTACAGCAAGGATGATTGTGGTAAACTAACAAGCAAAGACTCAAATCATAAAATACGCTCCAAGCAAAACACATATCATGTGGTAAATAAAAATATAGCTCCAAGTAAAGTTACCGATAGAAGTAGACGAAAAAAAGGGGATGCCTTCCGGGGCATCCCCAAGCTTTGGCTTTTAGGTGTACTTAGATTATCTTGGGGGTGACATGGTCATCCCCAAGCTTAGGCTCTTGCCACTCCTTGTTCCATAATCCATCGAATCTTTACCCAAAACATGAAAATTTCACAACACAAAACTTAAAGTAGAAAACTCGTGAGCTCCGTTAGCGAAAGAAAACAAAAGACCACTTAAAGGTACTGTAATAAACTCATTATTTATTTATATTGGTGTTAAACCTACTGTATTCCAACTTCTCTATGGATTATAAACTATTTACTAGCCATAGATTCATCAAAATAAGCAAACAACACACGAAAAACAAAATCTGTCAAAAAAAGAACAGTCTGTAGTAATCTGTACTAGCGCAAGATCTGGAACCCCAAAAATTCTAAAATAAATTCTATTAATCATCTTCAAAAATAATTAACTAAATATCACGCTCCAAATAAAAATGGCAGCAGTTCTCGTGAGCGCTAAAGTTTCTGTTTTTTACAGCAAGTTCAACAAGACTTTCCCCAAGTCTTCCCAACGGTTCTACTTGGCACATACACTAATAAAACACAAAAAACACAACCAAAACAGAGGCTAAATAATTTATTTATTACTAAACGGGAGCAAAAATCAAGGAATAAAAATAAAATTGGGTTGCCTCCCAACAAGCGCTATCGTTTAACGCCCCTAGCTAGGCAATACAAGCAAGAATAGATCTAGGTATTGCCATCTTTGGTAGGCAATCCATAAGTGGCTCTCATGATAGATTCATATGGTAATTTTATTTTCTTTCTAGGGAAGTGTTCCATTCCCTTTTTTAATGGAAATTAAAATCTAATATTCCCTTCCTTCATATCAATAATTGCACCAACCGTTCTAAGGAAAGGTCTACCGAGAATAATAGGGCAAGAAGGATTGCAATCTATATCAAGAACGATAAAATCTACGGGAACATAATTCCTATTTGCAACAATAAGAACATCATTAATTCTTCCCATAGGTTTCTTAATAGTGGAATCCGCAAGATGCAACTTTAGAGAGCAATCATCAAAATCACGGAAATCTAGCAAATCACACAAAGTTTTGGGAATAGTAGAGACACTAGCACCTAAATCACACAAAGCATAAAACTCATAATTTTAATTTTAATAGTAGGTTCACACTCATCATAAAATTTTCTAGGGATAGAAACTTCCAATTCATGTTTTTCTTCATAAGATTGCATTAAGACATCAACGATATGTTTAGTAAACGCTTTATTTTGACTATAAGCGTGAGGAGATTTTAGCACGGATTGCAACAAGGAAATACAATCAATTAAATAGCAATTTTCATAACTAAATTCCTTGAAATCCAATATAGTGGGTTTAGCAACATCTAGGGTTTTAATTTCTTCAATCCCACTTTTATCAAATTTAGCATCAAGATCAACAAATTCCGAATTCTTAGAACACCTTCTAGGTAAAGGTGGATCATATTCAGTCCCATAATTATCAAGATTCATATTGCAAAACAAAGATTTAATAGGGGACACATCAATAACTTTTAGATCTTCATCATTATTTTCATAGGAATCCGGTTTAGTGGCCATCTTATTGACTAAGGTAGCCTGCATATCTGAAATTTCAGCAGTTAATTTTTCAAGATGTGCAATTTGGGATCTTATACCATCAAATTCTTTAGACATATCATCGAGCTCTTTATTCATATAATTCATGAAACTTTTTTGTTCCTTAAGCTCATTTCTAAAGAAATTATTATGCTCAAATTGCAAAACCATAAACTTGCTGATGTTGTTTTCGATCTCCTCTAACCTTTTAAGGTGAAGATCAACAACTCTAGGTAGAGCCATCGCGACAAACAGGCAATCCAACACACAAGCAAATAAAAGGAAACCGGTCAAAAAAGGCAAATAGAGAGGGAGGATAGAGAGAGAGAGGGCGAATAAAACGGCAAGGGTGAAGTGGGGGAGAGGAAAACGAGAGGCAAATGGCAAATAATGTAATGCGGGAGATAGGGATTGTGATGGGTACTTGGTATGTTGACTTTTGCGTAGACTCCCCGGCAACGGCGCCAGAAATTCTTCTTGCTACCTCTTGAGCACTGCGTTGGATTTCCCCGAAGAGGAGAGAATGATGCAGCAAAGTAGCGTAAGTATTTCCCTCAGTTTTTGAGAACCAAGGTATCAATCCAGTAGGAGGCCACACACAAGTCCCTCGCACCTACACAAAAACAATAGCTCAACACAACCAACGCGCTTAGGGGTTGTCAGTCCCTTCACGGTCACTTACGAAAGTGAGATCTAATAGAGATGATAAATAATATTTTTTGTATTTTTGGTATAGAGATGCAAAGTAAAAAAGTAAAAGCAAAGAAATAATAAAGTGATGGAGATTAATATGATGATAAAGAGACCCGGGGGCCATAGGTTTCACTAGTGGCTTCTCTCAAGAGCATAAGTATTCTATGGTGGGTGAACAAATTACTGTTGAGCAATTGACAGAATTAAGCATAGTTATGAGAATATCTAGGTATGATCATGTATATAGGCATCACGTCCGAGACAAGTAGACCGAAATGATTCTGCATCTACTACTATTACTCCACTCATCGACCGCTATCCAGCATGCATCTAGAGTATTAAGTTAAAAACAGAGTAACACCTTAAGCAAGATGACATGATGTAGAGGGATAGTTTCATGCAATATGATAAAAACCCCATCTTGTTATCCTCGATGGCAATGATACAATACGTGCCTTGCTGCCCCTTTTGTCACTGGCAAAGGACACCACAAGATCGAACACAAAGCTAAGCACTTCTCCCATGGCAAGAACAACCAATCTAGTAGGTCAAACCAAACTAATAATTCGAAGAGACTTGCAAAGATAACCAATCATACATAAAAGAATTCAGAGAAGATTCAAATATTATTCATAGATAGACTTGATCATAAACCCACAATTCATCGGCCTCAACAAACACACCATAAAAAGAAGATTACATTGAATAGATCTCCACAAGAGAGGGGGAGAACATTGTATTGAGATCCAAAAAGAGAGAAGAAGCCATCTAGCTACTAGCTATGGACCCGTAGGTCTGAAGTAAACTACTCACACTTCATCGGAGAGGCTTGAATGATGATGTAGAAGCCCTCCGTGATTGATGCCCCTTCCGGTGGAGCTCCGGAATAGGCCCCAAGATGGGATCTCGTGGATACAAAAAGTTGCGGGGGTGGAGTTAGGTTTTTGGCTCCTGTTCTGATTGTTTGCGGGTACGTGGATATATATATGAGGAATAAGTACATCGGTGGAGCTTCGAGGGGCCCACGAGGCAGGGGGCGCGCCCTAGGGGGGCGCCCTCCACCCTCGTGACCGCCACGTGGCTTTCTTGACGGAGGGTCCAAGTCTCCTGAGTCTTATCTGATGAGAAAATCACGTTCCCGAAGGTTTCATTCCGTGGACTCTGTTTGATACTCCTTTTCTTTGAAACCCTAAAACAGGCAAAAAACAGCAATTCTGGGCTGGGCCTCCGGTTAATAGGTTAGTCCCAAAAATAATATAAAAGTGGAAAATAAAGCCCAATACATTCCAAAACAGTAGATAATATAGCATGGAGCAATCAAAAATTATAGATACGTTGGAGACGTATCAACTATCCAGGTAATCTCTGGAAGCATCGGTTTGTCCATTATAAAATATATCAAGTATTTCATTTTTCTTAAGAGGATGATCAGTCAAAGCATTAAGTAATTGGAGAAGCCTCCCCCAAGCTTGTGGGAGACTCTCTTCTTCAATTTGCACAAAATTATATATATCCCTTAAGGCATCTTGTTTCTTATGAGCAGGGAAATATTTAGCAGAGAAGTAATAAATCATATCCTGGGGACTACGCACACAACCATGATCAAGAGAATTAAACCATATCTTAGCATCACCCTTTAATGAGAACGGGAATATTTTAAGGATATAAAAGTAGCAAGTTCTCTCATCATTAGTGAACAGGGTAGCTATATCATTTAATTTAGTAAGATGTGCCACAACAGTTTCAGATTCATAGCCATAAAAAGGATCAGATTCAACCAAAGTAATTATATTAGGATCAATAGAGAATTCATAATCCTTATCAGTAACAAAGATAGGTGAAGTAGCATAAGTGGGATCATATTTCATTCTAGCATTCAGAGTATTTTGTTTAAGCTTAGCTAATAATTTCTTAAGATCACTTCTATCATTGCAAGCAAGAAAGTCTCTTTTAGTTTCTTCATCCATAACATATCCCTCAGGCACAACAGGTAATTCATATTTATTAGGAGAGCCTTCATAATCACTTTCATCAGTATTATCAGTTTCAATAATTTCATTCTCTCTAGCCCTAGCAAGTTGTTCATCAAGAAATTCACCAAGTGGCACAGTTGTATCAAGCATAGAAGTAGTTTCATCATAAGTATCATGCATAGCAGAAGTGGCATCATCAATAATATGTGACATATCAGAATCAATAGCAGAAGCTGGTTTAGGTGTCGCAAGCTTACTCAAAACAGAAGGTGAATCAAGTGCAGAGCTAGATGGCAGTTCCTTACCTCCGCTCGTAGTTGAGGGATAAATCTTGGTTTTTGGATCTCTCAAGTTCTTCATAATGATAAGCAGATATAAATCCCAAGTAACTCAAAGAATAGAGCTATGCTCCCCGGCAACGGCGCTAGAAAATAGTCTTGATAACCCACAAGTATAGGGGATCACAACAATTTTTGAGGGTAGAGTATTCAACCCAAATTTATTGATTCGACACAAGAGGAGCCAAAGAATATTCTCAAGTATTAGCAGCTGAGTTGTCAATTCAACCACGCCTGGATAACTTAATATCTGCAAGAAAGTATTTAGTAGCAAAGTAATATGATAGTAGTGGTAACGATAGCAAAAGTAATGTTTTTGGTATTTTGTAGTGATGATAGCAATAGCAACGGAAAAGTAAATAAGCAAAGAACAATATATGGAAAGCTTGTAGGCAATGGATCAGTGATGGAGAATTATGCCGGATGTGGTTCATCATGTAACAGTCATAACCTAGGGTGACACAGAACTAGCTCCAATTCATCAATGTAATGTAGGCATGTATTCGTAATATAGTCATACGTGCTTATGGAAAAGAACTTGCATGACATCTTTTGTCCTACCCTCTCGTGGCAGCGGGGTCCTAGCGGAAACTAAGGGATATTAAGGCCTCCTTTTAATAGAGTACCGGACCAAAGCATTAACACATAGTGAATACATGAACTCCTCAAACTACGGTCATCATCGGAAGTGGTCCCGATTCTTGTCACTTCGGGTTGCCGGATCATAACACATAGTAGGTGACTATAGACTTGCAAGATAGGATCAAGAACTCTCATATATTCATGAAAACATAATAGGTTCAGATCTGAAATCATGGCACTCGGGCCCTAGTGACAAGCATTAAGCATACCAAAGTCATAGCAACATCAATCTCAGAACATAGTGGATACTAGGGATCAAACCCTAACAAAACTAACTCGATTACATGATAAATCACATCCAACCCATCACCGTCCAGCAAGCCTATGATGGAACTACTCACGCACGTCGGTGAGCATCATGAAATTGGTGATGGAGGATGGTTGATGATGACGATGGTGACGGATTCCCCTCTCCGGAGCCCCGAACGGACTACAGATCAGCCCTCCCGAGAGAGTTTAGGGCTTGGCGGCGGCTTCGTATCGTAAAACATGATGAATCTTTCTCCCTGATTTTTTTTCTCTCCGAACACGAATATATAGAGTTGGAGTTGAGGTCGGAGGAGCTCCAGGGGGCCCACGAGGTAGGGGGCGCGCCCAGGGGGCAGGCGCGCCCCCCACCCTCGTGGCTAGGGTGTGGGCCCCTTGGCCTTGATCTTTTGCTAGTATTTTTTATTATTTCCAAAAATACGCTCCGTGGAGTTTCTGGTCATTCCGAGAACTTTTGTTTCTGCACATAAATAACACCATTGCAATTCTGCTGAAAACAGTGTCAGTCCGGGTTAGTTCCATTCAAATCATGCAAGTTAGAGTCCAAAACAAGGGCAAAAGTGTTTGGAAAAGTAGATACGACGGAGACGTATCAGCTCGCAAACGGGTATCGTTATTTTTCTGACCTTCACAGATGTTTTGAGTAGATATGGGTATATCTACTTGAAGAAACATAAGTCTGAAACATTTGAAAAGTTCAAAGAATTTCAGAGTGAAGTGGAAAATCATCGTAACAAGAAAATAAAGTTTCTATGATCTGATCGCAGAGGTGAATATTTGAGTTACGAGTTTGGCCTTCAATTAAAACAATGTGGAATAGTTTAACAAACTCATGCCACCTGGAACACCACAGCGTAATGGTGTGTCCAAACGTCATAACCATACTTTATTTGATATAGTGCAATCTATGATGTCTCTTACCGATTTACCACTATCGTTTTGGGGTTATGCATTAGAGACAGCTGCATTCACATTAAAAATGGCACCATCTAAATCCGTTGAGACGACACCGTATGAATTGTGGTTTAGCAAGAAACCTAAGCTATCATTTCTTAAAGTTTGGGGTTGCGATGCTTATGTGAAAAAGTTTCATCTTGATAAGCTCAAACCCAAGTCGGAGAAGTGCATCTTCATAGGATACCCAAAAGTAACTGTTGGGTACACCTTCTATCACAGATCTGAAGGCAAGATACTTGTTGCTGAGAATGGATCCTTTCTAGAGAATGAGTTTCTCTCGAAAGAAGTGAGTGGGAGGAAAGTAGAACTTGATGAGGTAACTGTACCTGCTCCCATATTGGAAAGTAGTTCATCACGGAAATCTGTTTCTGTGACTCCTACACCAATCAGTGAGGAAGCTAATGATGATGATCATGTAACTTCAAATCAAGTTACTACCGAACCTCGTAGGTCAACCAGAGTGAGATCCGCACCAGAGTGGTACAGTAATCCTGTTCTAGAGGTCATGTTAATTGACCATGATGAACCTACGAACTATGAGGAAGCGAAGATGACCCCAGATTCCGCGAAATGGCTTGAGGCCATGAAATCTGAGATGGGACCCATGTATGAGAACAAAGTGTGGACTTTGGTTGACTTGCCCGATGATCGGCAAGCCATAGAAAATAAATGGATCTTCAAGAGGAAGACGGACGCTGATAGTAATGTTACTATCTACAAAGCTAAACTTGTCGAAAAGTTTTGACAAAGTTCAAGGTGTTGACTACGATGAGATTTTCTCACTCGTAGCGATGCTTAAGTCTGTCCGAATCATGTTAGCAAATTGCCACATTTTATGAAATCTGGCAAATGGATGTCAAAACTACATTCCTTAATGGATTTCTTAAGAAGAGTTGTATATGATGCAACCAGAAGGTTTTTGTTGATCCTAAAGGTGCTAACAAAATGTGCAAGCTCCAGCGATCCATCTATGGACTGGTGCAAGCATCTCAGAGTTGGAATATATGCTTTGATGAGTTGATTAAAGCATATTGTTTTATACAAACTTGTGGTGAAGCATGTATTTACAAGAAAGTGAGTGGGAGCACTACAGCATTTCTGATAAATATATGTGAATGACATATTGTTGATCGGAAATAATGTAGAATTTTCTGGAAAGCTTAAAGGAGTTTTTTCAAATAAATACCTCGGTGAAGCTACTTACATATTGAGCATCAAGATCTATAGAGATAGATCAAGACGCTTGATAAGTTTTTTCAATGAGTACATACCTTGACAAGATTTGAAGTAGTTCAAAATGGAACAGTCAAAGAAAGAGTTCTTACCTGTGTTACAAGGTGTGAAATTGAGTAGGACTCAAAGCCCGACCACAGCAGAAGATAGAAAGAGAATGAAAGTCATTCCCTATGCCTCAGCCATAGTTTCTCTAAAGTATGTCATGATGTGTACCAGATCTATTGTATGCCCTACACTGTTTAGCAAGGGAGTACAATAGTGATCTAGGAGTAGATCACTGGACAGCGGTCAAAATTATCCTTAGTGGAATAAGGATATGTTTCTCGATTATGGAGGTGACAAAAGGTTTGTCATAAAGGGTTACGTCGATGCAAATTTTGACACTGATCTAGATGACTCTAAGTCTCAATCTGGATACATTTTGAAAGTGGGAGCAATTAGCTAGAGTAGCTCTGTGCAGAGCATTGTTGACATAGAAATTTGCAAAATACATACGGATCTAAATGTGGCAGACCCGTAGACTAAACTTCTCTCACAAGAAAAACATGATCACACCTTAGTACTCTTTTGGTGTTAATCACATAGCGATGTGAACTAGATTATTGACTCTAGTAAACCCTTTGGGTGTTGGTCACATGACGATGTGAACTATGGGTGTTAATCACATGGTGATGTGAACTATTGGTGTTAAATCACATGGCGATGTGAACTAGATTATTGGCTCTAGTGCAAGTGGGAGAATGAAGGAAATATGCCCTAGAGGCACTAATAAAGTTATTATTTATTTCTTTATATCATGATAAATGTTTATTATTGATGCTAGAATTGTATTAACTGGAAACTTAGTACATGTGTGAATACATAGACAAAACAAAGTGTCACTAGTATGCCTCTACTTGACTAGCTCGTTGAATCAATGATGGTTATGTTTCCTAACCATAGACATAAGTTGTCATTTGATTAATGGGATCACATCATTACAGAATGATGTGATTGACTTGACCCATTCTGTTAGCTTAGCACACGATCGTTTAGTATTATGCTATCGCTTTCTTCATGACTAATACATTGTCCTATGACTATGAGATTATGCAACCCCCGTTTACCGGAGGAACAATTTGTGTGCTACCAAATGTCACAACGTAACTGGGTGATTATAAAGGTGCTCTACAGGTGTCTCCGAAGGTACTTGTTGGGTTGGCGTATTTCGAGATTAGGATTTGTCACTCCGATTGTCAAAGAGGTATCTCTGGGCCCACTCGGTAATGCACATCACTATAAGACTTGCAAGCATTGCAACTAATGAGTTAGTTGCGGGATGATGTATTACAGAACGAGTAAAGAGACTTGCCGGTAACGAGAATGAACTAGGTATTAAGATACCAACGATCGAATCTCGGGCAAGTAACATACCGATGACAAAGGGAACAATGTATGTTGTTATGCGGTTTGACCGATAAAGATCTTTGTAGAATATGTAGGAGCCAATATGAGCATCCAATTTCCTCTATTGGTTATTGACTGGACACATGTCTCGGTCATGTCTACATAGTTCTCGAACCCATAGGGTCCGCACGCTTAAAGTTCGATGACGGTTATATTATGAGTTTATGTGTTTTGATGTACCGAAGGAAGTTCGGAGTCCCAGATGTGATCACGGACATTACGAGGAGTCTTGAAATGGTCGATACATAAAGATTGATATATTGGAAGCCTATATTTCGATATCGGAAGTGTTCCGGGTGAAATCGGGATTTTACGGGAGTACCGGGGGT
>NC_041382.1:704973726-705014264 GCF_002162155.2 Triticum dicoccoides | reverse complement strand
GTTAATGGGCCAATATGGGCCTTAGTGGAGAAGAGGAGGGGCGGCCAGGGAAGGCCACGCGCCCCCTCCCCCTCTAGTCCGAATTGGACAAGGAGGGGGGCGGCGCCCCCTTTCCTTCCTCTCTCCCTCCTCCTTCCCCCTTCTCCTACTCCAACTAGGAAAGGAGGGAGTCCTACTCCTAGTGGGAGTACGACTCCTCCCTGGCGCGCCTCAGCCTGGCCGGCCACCTCTCCCCCTTGCTTCTTTATATACGGGGGCAGGGGGCACCTCTAGACACAACAATTGATCTCTTAGCCGTGTGTGGTGCCCCCCTCCACCATAGTCCACCTCGATAATAACGTAGCGGTGCTTAGGCGAATCCCTACATCAGTAGAACATCATCATCGTCACCACGCCGTCATGCTGACGGAACTCTCCCTCAAAGCTCGGCTGGATCAGAGTTCAAGGGACGTCATCAAGCTGAACGTGTGCTGAACTCGGAGGTGTCGTACATTCGGTACTTGATCGGTCGGATCGTGAAGACGTACGACTACGTCAACCGCGTTGTGCAAACGCTTCCGCTTTCGGTCTACGAGGGTACGTGGACAACACTCTCCCCTCTCGTTGCTATGCATCACCATGATCCTGTGTGTGCGTAGGAATTTTTTGAAATTACTACGTTCCCCAACAGGATCGGTCACGGAGCGCTTCTACATCAACACCATTGCCTCTCCGATGAAGTGTGAGTAGTTTACCACAGACCTTCGGGTCCATAGTTATTAGCTAGATGGCTTCTTCTTTCTCTCTCTCTCTCTCTCTCTCTCTCTCTTTGATTCTCAATACAAAGTTCTCCTCGATGTTCTTGGAGATCTATTCAATGTAATACTCTTTTGCGGTGTGCTTGCCGAGATATGATGAATTGTGGGTTTATGAACAAGATTATCTATGAATATTATTTTGTTCTTCTCTGAATTCTTATATGCATGATTTGATATATTTGCAAGTCTCTGATAATCCCCAAGTGCAGGGAATCATCGTAGCAATTTCCAAAGGTGGAAGTGATAAGTATGGAGTGTCGAACCCACAAGGAGCTAAAGGTAAGATCAATATTCTCTCAAGCCCTATCTGCCACTGATATGACTCTACGTACACCGAACGTTTGCTTCCAACTAGAAATGAGAAATAAAACTAAAGTTGACACTCTTCCATACCCGCTTTAGATGATAGTGTTATTCATACTCCAAAAGATATAAGTGAAGTTCATGGAGTATTCTACAATTAATATATACTAACCAATATCCAAGCCCAAAATGTATAAGTGAAGCACACGAAGCATTCTATAAAGCCATACTCAAAAGATTTAAGTGAAGCTCAAAGAGCAATTCTGTAAGATCATACTTAGAAGATATAAGTGAAGCACATGAAGTATCCTATAAATTGATGAAGTGAGATCTCATACTAGCATGGTTCTTAAATAAAAAGAAAAACACAAAGGACACAAATCATGTGAACAAAACAAAAACCGAGGTATACCGATAATTGTTGAAGAAGAAAGATGGGATGCCAACCGGGGCATCCCCAATCTTAGATGCTTGAGTATCCATAGAATATTTACTTGGGGTGACTTGGGCATCCCCAAGCTTGAGCTCTTTCCTCTCTTTATTCTTCTCACATCGGTAACTCCTCGTTCTTCGAACACTTCATCCACACAAAACATTAACAAAAACTTTGTGAGATCCGTTAGTATAATAAAGAAAATCACTACCTTTAGGTACTGTTTCCAACTCATTCCAATTTCATATTAGAAATATAGCTACTGTATTCCAACTTCTCTATGGTTCATACCCTCCGATACTAGCCATAGATGCATCAAAATAAGCAAACAACACACGAAAAACAGAATATGTCTAAAACAGGACAGTCCGTAGTAATCTGGAGGTTTAGTAAACTTATGTAACTCCAAAAACTATGAAATAAATTTTAAATTTTGAAAATTTGTACAGAATTAATGTGCAAAAAGTTTCATACCCATTTTACTTTCCAGTAAAAAATGTAAAATCACGCGCTACAGCCAAAGTTTCTGTTTTTTGTTCTGCACATAGTAAACAAGCAATCTAATCATCCTAAAACCAAAGCTTGGCACATTATTTTTATAATACAATGGATACATATAAGGGGATAATTATTTACAGAAAAACTTCCATGAAAAATTCTACATTGTTTCCGTGAGCATGAACACGAGTGCTCAAGGTCGACCCTCACTTCTTCAATGCATAACTTCCCAATCACTTCTCTTTTTGAAAAACTTTTTAGGCATGAGAGGCAAGTAATTTTTTTATTTTCATTATTTTAATTTTTTTTATGTTTCACCCACAACTAAACATAAACAAAAAAGGAAAAACAAAATCTACTTAGTGAAGAAAGCAAACAAGCATACACAAGAATATCAACCCCATGCTATTGCTCCCCGACAACGGCGCCAGAAAAGAGCTTGATAATCCCCAAGTGCAGGGAATCATCGTAGCAATTTCCAAAGGTGGAAGTGATAAGTATGGACTGTTGAACCCACAAGGAGCTAAAGGTAAGATCAATATTCTCTCAAGCCCTATCTGCCACTGATATAACTCTACATACACCGAACGTTTGCTTCCAACTAGAAACGAGAAATAAAATTATGTTGTGGGTATGAAGTGGATAACTTTGTATGATATCGCAGAGCTAAAATATGAAAGTAGGTGATGTTATCATAAAGTTAGAATATATTACTAAGTATTATAAATAGCGAGTGTAGAATAATGGTGGATCGGTGTGCGAAATTGTCCTAGGCAATTGTTAACAAGACCGGTAATCACTATTGCAGTTTCATATGAGGGAGAGGCATAAGCTAACATACTTTCTCTACTTGGATCATATGCACTTATGATTGGAACTCTAGCAAGCATCCGCAACTAATAAAGATCATTAAGGTAAAACCCAACCATAGCATTAAAGCATCAAGTCCTCTTTATTCCCATACGCAACAACCCCCTTACTCGGGTTTGTGTTTCAGTCACTCGCCAACCCACTATAAGCGAATCATGAACGTATTGCAACACCCTACAGCGGGAATCCCTCATGCTTGCGCGACACGGAGGGCACCATAGGACAGCACCAAAGTAAAACATACAACTCATACCAATCTAGATCATAAATCAACCCAAAGACAAAGGATAACTACTCAAAACATCATAGGATGGCAACACATCATTGGATCATAATATGTGGCATAAAGCACCATGTTCAAGTAGGGATTACAGCGGGGTGCGAGAGAGTGGACCGCGTAAAAGAGATGAGGATGGTGATGATGATGGTGATGTTGATGAAGACAATCACCGCGGTGATGATTCCCCTCTCGATGGCACTCCGGTGCCACCAAGAGAGAGGAGGAGAGGTTCTCCCCCTTATGCTTCCTCCTCCATGGCCTCCCCCTGGATGGGGAGAGGTTCCCCCTCTGGTCCTTGGCCTTCATGGTGATGATGGCCCCTCCGGGATCCTCCTCCATGTCCTCCGGTGATGATGGCCCCCTCCGGCAGGGTGCCAGAGAGGGCCTAGATTGGTTTTAGGTGGCTACGGAGGCTTCTGGCAGCGGAACTCCCGATCTAGGTTAATTTTCCGAGGTTTTTGTATTTATAGGAATTTTTGGCGTCGGTCTCACGTCAAGAAGGTGCCCGAGTCGTCCACGAGGCAGGCCCATGCGCCTGGGGGGTGGGCGCGCCCCCCACCCTCGTGGACGGTCCGGGACTCTTATGGCCCAACTCTTTTACTCCGGGGTCTTCTTTTGGTCCATAAAAAATCTTCAAAAATTGGCACGTCAATTGGACTCTGTTTGGTATTCCTTTTCTGTAAAAATCAAAAACAAGGAAAAAACAGAAACTGGCACTGGGCTCTAGGTTAATAGGTTAGTCCCAAAAATCATATAAAATAGCATATAAATTCATATATAACATCCAAGGTTGATAATATAATAGCATGAATACTTCATAAATTGTAGATACGTTGGAGACGTATCAGTCTCTTTGAATTATCGGCTTAGTTTGGCCTACTAGATTGATCTTTCTTGCAATGGGAGAAGTGCTTAGCTTTGGGTTCAATCTTGCGGTGTCCTATCCCAGTGACAGTAGGGGCAGCAAGGCACATATTGTATTGTTGCCATCAAGGATAAAAAGATGGGTTTATATCATATTGCTTGAGTTTATCCCTCTACATCATGTCATTTTGCTTAATGTGTTACTCTATTCTTATGAACTTAATACTCTAGATGCATGCTGGATAGCGGTTGATGTATGGAGTAATAGTAGTAGATGTAGAATCATTTTGATCTACTTGACACGGACGTGATGCCTATATTCATGATCATGGCCTTAGATAACTTCGTAACTATGCGCTTTTCTATCAATTGCTCGGCAGTAATTTGCTCACCCACCGTAATACATGCTATCTTGAGAGAAGCCACTAGTGAAACCTATGGCCCCCGGGTCTCTTTCCTATTATATTGCATCTCTTTTATTTACATCGCATCTCGTTTACTATTTTGCAATCTTTAATTTCCAATCTATACAACAAAAATACCAAAAATATTTACTTGTCCATCTTTATTATATCTCACTTTTGCGAGTGACCGTGAAGGGATTAATAACCCCTTTATCGCGTTGGTTGCATGGTTCCTGATTGTTTGTGCAGGTACTAGGTTACTTGTGTGTTGTCTCCTACTGGATTGATACCTTGGTTCTCAAAACTGAGGGAAATACATACGCTACTTTGCTGCATCACCCTTTCCTCTTCAAGGGAAAACCAATGCATGCTCAAGAGGTAGCACTGACCTGCTTACGCCCCACCCGACATCTCCTTAGTTATCTTTCTCGGTTCCAGTAACGTGCTATCATTTACTTTCCGCCTAGGCTTGACTTGTTGAATCCTACTATTGTTTAAACCTTTGTTTGGTTTCACTGATTAATGGAACCGGGCGGGCGCTCTTTTTATTTAAAAAACAGAACCACACTATAGTGTCTAAAATGTTTCCGATAATTGAGAAATTATCATTAAGAATTATTTCGTTGAGCCATGATTAATATCTGCTGCTACTAGGCTTAGTTTGGTTGTTATTTTGCTTATCTAAACCACACAATTGTATTTGTTTCCTGTAGTTTTAGTTCCTGATTATGTATCATGACAAATTAGCATGCCAAGCAAAAAAGGGACTCAACTTAGCCACAAAGACATATAACTTCAAGATATTTATAACTTTAGTGCTAACTCCCTTCTGTGTACCTAAAAGAAGAAAGTGCAGACGAAACTACTTTTGAGCGGAAAGGTGAATTTGTATTGGACATGCACTAATTGTTTTATGCTTTGTGGTGTTGTGAAGGAAATGTAGTAAAGAGGGAATGTATCATTTCCTTGCACCAGCATGGGATAAAAGTGTGCCAGATTTGTGGCATAAGGTAGTGGCGAATAGTGAAATCCTCGCTGGGGAGGTAAGATCTTCATTTTTGTGAAAGAATCTCCTCTTCTAACCGCTTTATCAACTCATATTTAGATCCATCTGGATCAAGCAACTTTACATATGGTTTTCTTAGTCAAGCTGATAAGATAGGCTATGTGGAATTGTGGATGGAAGGTTGAAAAATTGTTTGCTTGTGCCATAAAGAAGTGTTATGTCACATGATAACTAGATAATTTATACCTCACCTGTCAATCAATATGCAAGTTTTCTGCACGAATGAGATGACACTTGAAGTACAAGCTATGAAATCTGCTAAGTTGAGATATAAGATACCTACGTTAATAAATTAGGAGATCCTAACTAGCTAATTCATAAATCACCATTCACCGGGCTTATGACATTGAAGGCCTCCCTGTAGATTATTATATTGAAGTTAGTTTTTCATTTGGTGAAGTTTGTTTATGGCTGCATGCATCGTCTAGATGCAGAGGCCGGGGGTCCTCCTCCTTTTCTAAAAAATTGGTGAACATTGCATTTGTAGCGACCTGCAACATTGACACTGATGATAACTAATGAGTTGTACAAAGCATTTTACAATTGTCTATCAGTACAACTTCAGGATGATGGCTTCTCAGTAATTCTGAAACTAAATAACTAGGAGCAGGACTGTTGGAAATATACAAGCATTGTGTAGGTTAGATTAGAAAAGTGAAATAGATTCTCTTAGTACTTACTATCCATTCCTTTTGAATATGAGTTACCAACATGACTTCTCTTTTTCCCGCGCATCCTTTAATTCACTAAGGTCCCTCGGATTGGAGCGCTCCCAGGGTCGATTTCATCGATTGATTTCCGTGGTTTATCTCAACTTTGACCAGGTTGTCCGCTGGGTGGGTCCTTTTTATCCGTAGTTTTTTTAGCAACCGATAGGAGCGCTGCCTTATCATTAAGAAGTGGTAAATATGTACATGTTGGCATGTTTTGGAAAGAACGGTTACATTGCCGGAAACCCCACAAAATCACACCCAAACCCCACATGCAAACTACTCCTGGTTGTGGTATACTCTTGGTCTAAAGGCTAATTCCCTCTGCCTGATGTCCTCGAAGGTGAGATGAACCACCTCGATGTACGTCATACGCGTGCCGTTGAAGATGCGGTGGTTTTCGTCCCTTCCAGACATTCCACATGATGTAGATTAAGTAGCCGCTGAGGCGCGTCCTTTGACCATCATCCAAATGATGCACACATCCCTCCCACTATGCATCCACCAAGGGTGAGTTGGGTGCTATTACCGAGGGAAAATGTCATGTCGGACCAGCAGGCGGATTATAGAAATGAATAGGCAGTCCAAAAAGTGGTGGGCAATCTCTGGGGCCCTAAGGCAGAGCTGGCACACGGGGTCGTGCGGCCAACCTTGCACTGCCAGGCGGTCGGCCCTGAGGATCCTGTTGTGAAGGATTAGCCAAGAGAAAAGTCTGCACTTCAGCTCAGCATGGCTCGCCAGATCTTGTCAGCCAAGAATCATGGATGAAAGCCAATGAATTGCGACGTGTAGGCGGAACTAGCCGAATGAATGTTGGGCCCAAGCATTGCGGTGTGGCGGGCAGCAGCCGTGTCGAGCAGCCATGTTTACCCGGCTGTCCACAAAGGGGAGAGGAAGGCTGGGGAGGGGTTTGGGGTGGTTGTCGCTGAGGGATGGGTTGTTCTGCATCCTGCCATTGTCCTTCCATTAGATATGATGGTACGAGTGTGTTCTCCATCCGCCTGTACGTCGTCGCCGTTGCAATCTCTGGTGTGTGGTGTCCGTGCCGACGGTGGTATTGGATGGGGCTAATGTTTCCTGTGGGGTGGGGGATATTGGTGGGGGTTCTTCCTTTGCATACCAGATGGCCTCGCGTCGACGAGCGGCTCTGGTGGTATTGAATCAGCTGTGCAGTGCACGTAACGCGTTGTACTTTGGGCGTTTCTCCTCGACCTGGCAGAGGCTGAGGCCCTCGCGGCCAAAGACGGTGTTGACCCCAGCAGCATCCATGTCTTTGTGAGCGTAGTGCGGCCCCTATCACCTGATCAGACGACAACATGCTTCCTCTTACTATCAAATGCTTCAAGTCTTCAATTACTAAGGCTCTATGCCTTTATTCTGAGTGTGGACAATTTCATGCATTGAGGTGATCTTAGCTCTCCGCTCTTAATCTCGGTTTGGACATTTTCATGCACACAGGCATTTCACTTCTCAATGTTACTCACTTTTATGCAATCTCTGTCCATTGAGTAATGGAGTAGTTCAAAATAATGGTGCCTAATTGCCTAAGCTACATCCATTAAATTCTGAATACTTACGATAAAAAGTCCTTTCATGCACTGAATTGTTTGTGTTTTGGGAATTTTCAAGCACTGAATTTAAGTGTGAATATTTGGCAGAATAATGTCTAGTGTGCAATATGAAAATGAGTATTCAAGTTCATACACATGAAATGTAGGATATGAATTGTAGATTGTTCTGCTTTAGATAAACATGGAGAAATTGATACCTTAATATGCAACTTGTGGTTTTGGTACTTGTAGGATGTTTGTCTGGGTATCTTTGGTAACTGATATGTCTCCAACGTGTCTATAATTTATGAAGTATTCATGCTATCATATTATCTGTTTTGGATGTTTATGGGCTTTACTAAACACATTTATATTATTTTTGGGACTAAACTATTAACCGGAGGCCCAGCCCAAATTGTTGTTTTCTTGCCTATTTTAGTGTTTCGAAGAAAAGGAATATCAAACGGAGTCCAAACAGAATCAAACCTTCGGGAGAGTTATTTTTGGAACGGAAGCAATCCTGGAGACTTGGAGTAGACGTTAGGGAAGCTTCGAGGAAGCCACGAGGCAGGGAGGCTCACCCTACCCCCTGGGTGCGCCCCCCACCCTCGTGGGCCCCTCGTAGCTCCCCTGACCGACTTCTTTCGCCTATATATATCAATATACCCTAAAAACATCGAGGAGTAGAATAGATCGGGAGTTCCGCCGCCAGAAGCCTCTGTAGCCACCGAAAACCAATCTAGACCCGTTCCGGCACCCTACCGGAGGGGGGAATCCCTCTCCGGTGGCCATCTTCATCATCCCGGCGCTCTCCATGACGAGGAGGGAGCAGTTCTCCCTCGGGGCTGAGGGTATGTACCAGTAGCTATGTGTTTGATCTTTCTCTCTCTCTCGTGTTCTTGAGTCAGCATGATCTTGATGTATCGCGAGCTTTGCTATTATATTTGGATCTTATGATGTTTCTCCCCCTCTACTCTCTTGTAATGGATTAAATTTTCACTTTGAAGTTATCTTATAGGATTGAGTCATTAAGGATTTGAGAACACTTGATGTATGTCTTGCATGTGCTTATCTGTGGTGACAATGGGATATCATGTGATCCACTTGATGTATGTTTTGGTGATCAACTTGCGAGTTCCGTGACCTCGTGAACTTATGCATAGGGGTTGGCACACGTTTTCGTCTTGACTCTCCGGTAGAAACTTTGGGGCACTCTTTGAAGTTCTTTGTGTTGGTTGAATAGATGAATCTGAAATTGTGTGATGCATATCATATAATCATACCCATGGATACTTGAGGTGACATTGGAGTATCTAGGTGACATTAGGGTTTTGGTTGATTTGTGTCTTAAGGTCTTATTCTAGTACGAACTCTATGATAGATTGAATGGAAAGAATAGCTTTGTGTTATTTTACTACGGACTCCTGAATAGATCGATTAGAAAGAATAACTTTGAGGTGGTTTCGTACCCTACCATAATCTCTTCGTTTGTTCTCTGCTATTAGTGACTTTGGAGTGACTCTTTTTTGCATGTTGAGGGATAGTTATATGATCCAATTATGTTATAATTGTTGAGAGGACTTGCACTAGTGAAAGTATGAACCCTAGGCCTTGTTTCCTAGCATTGCAATACCGTTTGTGCTCACTTTTATCATTAGTTACCTTGCTGTTTTTATATTTTCAGTTTAAAAAAACCATTATCTACTATCCATATTGCACTTGTATCACCATCGCTTCGCCGAACTAGTGCACCTATACAATTTACCATTGTATTGGGTGTGTTGGGGACACAAGAGACTCTTTGTTATCTGGTTGCAGGGTTGTTTGAGAGAGACCATCTTCATCCTACGCCTCCCACGGATTGATAAACCTTAGGTCATCCACTTGAGGGAAATTTGCTATTGTCCTACAAACCTCTGCACTTGGAGGCCCAACAACGTCTACAAGAAGAAGGTTTTGTAGTAGACATCAAGCTCTTTTCTGGCGCCGTTGCCGGGGAGGTTAGTGCTTGAAGGTATATCTTTAGATCTTGCAATCAAATCTTTTTGTTTCTTGTTTTATCACTAGTTTAGTTTATAAAAGAAAATTACAAAAAAATGGAATTGAGTTTGACTCATACACTTCATCTTTTTAATATTTTTCGTGAGAATGATGGAAAGGAAAATTGTGCTCAAGTGCTAGAAGAAGAAGTTAATAAAATGTTTGGCACTAAATCTTTGAATGATGAGCATGATTGCAATGTTGTTAGTATAAACTCCTTTAATATCCATAGTACTAATGATGATTGCACTAGTCATAATGAAAATGTCTCTTATAAGCATGTCAACTTTTGTGGAATACATAGAGCTTGCAAGCACACACCAAATAGGGAAGATAGATTTTGCAAGAGGCATAAGTATTTGGAAATTAAATGGTTGCAAGAAAGCCTAGATGATTGTGCTGAAAGATTCAATATTTATCGCCATCCTTGTGAACTTTGCAATGAACATGGTCATTTAAAGCTCCAATGCTATTTGTTTCATGATCAAATTGTGTCCAAAAATTGTGATAACTTCATTACCCTTGAGCATCATAAAGAGCTTAGTCTTCTTTTGGGGTATGAAGAAATGAAACGTATAACTGAGGGTATTCCAAAATTTAATCTTGATATATTTCTTGATTTTGATCTAGAAGAAATTTTTATGTATTGTGCGGTATATTGCATTGAAAACCCTTATATTTCCAATTACATAGAGACAAGAAAACAAATAGAGGATGAAGAGAATACTAATGAAAGGGGAGAGACTTCCCAACATCCTCCTATTATTTCTTATGATGAATCAGATAACGAGGAGGAGCCTTCTATCCAACCAATCTCATCAATAAGGAGCTCAAAAAAGAGGGTTAAACCCACACATGATGTGAAGAAGAAAAATAAAAGACGGAGAAGGAAAGGTAGAAAGGTATCCCTCCCAAATGATGTTGCTCCTATTACTCATTGTGATGATGATAATTGTTATACTATTGGTGCTATCCATACTATTAATGATGAGAGTGATTATGCTTATGATATGAAAAGGCCCAAGCTTGGGGATGCTATGTTTGATGAGAATGACATGTTTGAGAATGTATTTGCTGAAAAATGTTTGTCCCAAGCTTGGGGATGCTACGTTTGATGAACATGATATTTTTAGTCTCCCAAGTTTTGATGAGCAAATTTATTATGATGATAGCATGCCTCCTATGTATGATGGTTATATTGATGAAAGTGGGTTTGGAAGAGTGTCAAATTTAGGACGTAATGATCCCACTATTTTGGAGGATGTTGAATCTTATTTTGACAATTATGAAAGTGGATTTGGAGAGGTCATGACTTTATTTAGTAATGATTCCACTATCTTGGAAGAGGTTTCAATCGATTATGATGAGAACAAAGTTGCTACTTATGATGATTATTATGATGATACTTATGCTACAAAAAGTAGTGATGATTATATTTATAAAACTTGTCATGATTATGATTACCCTTTTTCTGAACATTACTCCTTTAATGTGGAAACAATTTATAGTATTCGAGTTTCTTATGATACTCCCACTATTCCGAACAAGAAGATTTTTGCTTATGTGGACAGTAATAAAATTTCTATGCTTGTAGATTATAAAAAGAATGCTTTATGTGATAGTTATATTGTTGAATTCATTCATGATGCTACTGAAAATTATTATGAGGGAGTGTCGGTGTCAAAACCGGCGGATCTCGGGTAGGGGGTCCCGAACTGTGCGTCTAGGCCGGATGGTAACAGGAGGCAGGGGACACAATGTTTTACCCAGGTTCGGGCCCTCTTGATGGAGGTAAAACCCTACGTCCTGCTTGATTAATATTGATGATATGGGTAGTACAAGAGTAGATCTACCACGAGATCAGAGAGGCTAAACCCTAGAAGCTAGCCTATGGTATGATTGTATGTTATGGTTGTTGTCTTACTGACTAAAACCCTTTGGTTTATATAGACACCGGAGAGGGTTAGGGTTACACAAGGTCGGTTACAAAGGAGGAGATATCCATATACGTATTGCCTAGCTTGCCTTCCATGCCAAGTAGAGTCCCATCCGGACACGAGACGAAGTCTTTAATCTTGTATCTTCATAGTCTAACAGTCCGGCCAATGGAGATAGCCCGGCTGTCCGGAGACCCCCTAATCTAGGACTCCCTCAGTAGCCCCTGAACCAGGCTTCAATGACGATGAGTCCGGCGCGTTGTATTGTCTTCGGCATTGCAAGGCGGGTTCCTTCTCCGAATACATCACAGAAGAATTTGCATACGAGGATAGTGTCCGACCCTGCAAAATAAGTTCCACATTCCACCGTAGAGAGCAAAATATTTTCGCAGATCTAATTTGCTGGCTTGTTTTGGCAGCATGATGTTATGTCATGGCCCGGTGATTATTCGAACTGTTTCTTTTAACCAGCCCCGCACATAACGCAAGGCAGTTTTTCGACACGTCTTGTCAAAGCAGAGATCGTGTCCCCTTATTATGGGATTCTCATCAATACAGGCGTGGGTTACCAACCGCGCCATCAATTGAGGCGCTTGGGGGATAAGCGAGTCTTACCAGGCAAGTGGGGACGCTTAGTTTCGTCCGCCCATATAAAGGGATAAGGATTCACCTTTCTATCCACGCCTTCTTCCTCCTTTGCTCATCTGTTTTCGCACACTCGAGCTCTAGCGCCCAAGTCCGCACTTCCCACCTTGACCTTCTCCAGTCATGTCCGGAGCGGGAGGCAAGTGGATGGTCTCCTCCGTCACGGAGGGAGACATCAAGAAACTGAGGAGAGCCGGATACCTTCCCGACGACATCGCGCACCGGCTCCCAGATGAGGGGCAGCTCATCCCCACCCCCAGGCCCCATGAGAGGGTAGTATTCCTCACCCATTTCCTCCGTGGACTGGGATTCCCTCTCCATCCCTTCGTCCGGGGGCTCATGTTCTATTACGGCCTGGATTTCCATGATCTGGCCCCGAACTTCGTCCTCAACATCTCGGCGTTTATCGTCATGTGCGAGGCCTTCCTCCGCATCAAGCCCCACTTCGGCTTATGGCTGAAGACCTTCAATGTCAAGCCGGAGGTGGTGGGCGGCCGCCAGGCGGAGTGCGGAGGCGCCATGGTGGGCAAGATGCCCAACATAACATGGCTCGAGGGCTCCTTTGTGGAAACCATAAAGGGGTGGCAATCGGGGTGGTTCTATATCACCGAGCCGCGCGACCCTGCATGGGCAGCGGCCCTCGAGTTCCGATCTGGCATCCCCACGCGGCTCACCTCCTGGAAAGAGAAGGGACTGTCCTGGGGTAACTCGAAAGAGCTGACCGGACTCCAAACATGTATCCAAAACATGGTGGACAAGAAGCTCAAGCTTGTCAACATAGTCCAAGTTATGCTCATCCGCCGGATACTCCCATGCCAACAACGGGAGTTCAATCCGGCGCAGCACCGAACTCTGAACAGGCTCTTCGACATGACTCATGAAGACGCCTGGAGGGTGCTGTTCAAAAGCGCCGAGGTCCCCCCCCTATTACCGAGGATCGCGGATTCAGCGCGAAGAGCCAAGCCAGTGCGGTAAGTTGCTTTACCTTTCACAGGATACTTGCTTTTTATATAGATTGACTCTATGCGGGATCTAAACTCCCGTACCTTTGACAGGACTGGCAGAAGATGGCCGGACATATCGACTGTTCGTCTCCTTTGCCCGAAGGCCCCGCAGACGCTCTTCTGGCGAAGATGCTGACTCCGGTCCCTTATAAGGTGCCGGAAAAGACCAAGAAGGCCAAGGGAACCCGAAAGAGTTCCCGACGCCAGGCGTCGTCGGACTCACCGTCCGATGACTCTACAGCGCACTCTTCCCCTGAAGACGAGGAAGACGAAGAAGAAGATGCTCCCCCACCGACTGGGGGAGACAAGAAAAGGAAGGCCGCTCCAACTGGGGAGGCCGGAGGGTCCAAGAAGGGAAGGACTCTCCTTCCGGACAGTTCCACCGCCGTCGACGAAGGCGAAGACGAGTGGTTGCCCAGGGTCAAGCCCCCTGGGAGATCGTAAGTATTCAGATACTAGAGTAACTCATAGGATTCCTTTGTCGCACTGCTTTCCCTAACGCCGAACGCAATTATGCAGGCCGCCACGAGCCAGTATCGATGTATCATCGGACAGCTCCTTGGGCTTGTCGGACATGGATAGCGATCCAGTCCCGACCGCCACCTCCCCTCATCCTGCCGACGACGCCGAGGTGTTGTCTCAAGAGGCACCAGATCAAGGGGAGACAGTCTCGGAGGTGCCTCAAGGCGACCTTCCGGGCTCTGGGAGCCGAGGGGACGGAGCCCTTGAGAGCTCCGAGTTCGGCCCTCAGCCGAACACCGCGCCAGACCCTCCAGCGGTTCCGGGCTCGGGCAGGCGGCCTCCTTCTAAGAGGAGCAAGACACCTATCCCGGTGACCTCTGTCCATCCAGAGGCATCGGACAATCTGCTGGAAGCGCTTCGCAGGGCTTCCATCGACGAGGAGCACCGCACTATCATGAGTGCGGTGATCCAGAAGGTTCAGTCCGCCAAGAGCGGATTGACTGAAGCCTGTGCCAGCCTTCTAAAAGGTTTCGAGGTAAGTGTTTTAAAATTTAGTAGAAATATTACCGCATAGACAGTAGCCCATGATACTCTGTTCGGTATTCACAAAGAAAAGCCGAACTGAGGATCAAATAATATCGCAGGAGTCTAATATAAGTATGTCAATATGCGTATGCAGGCTTCGCTGCTGGCGTCCGCCACACTGACTGCTGAGGTCGCCGTACTGAAGCAGGACCTCGAGGGGTCCAAGAAAGAGCTCGGCCTTGCCAAGAGGCAGCTCGAAGAGAACAAGGGTAAGTAATACCCTGTCTATAGATATGTATATATAAAAAAAGGACGTGATTGCAAAATGACAGGATCATTGTATGTTTGCCAGGGGCCACGACCGAGGTGGCGACCCTGAAACAAGCGCTGACCAAGGCCGAAGATACAGCGGCCAAGGAGCGCACCGAGCGAGAGAAGCACAAGGCTCGGGTGGGCGAGGTGTAGCAAGAGCTCCAGGCTCTTGTGGCGAAGCACGAAGCGTTGGAGCTTGACTCCAAGACGCGGGAGTCTGAGCTTGCCGCGGCCCTCGAGAGTGTAACAAGTGCCAAGGCCGAACCCCAAAAGGCCCTCCGAGAGATTGACGCGATGAAGAAGATAGCGGCGGGTAAGGCTTTCTATATGCAAAGCAAGCATGTAAAAGTAAATTACCAATTACTTACCTGGATCCGGAGCTCTTCAGGAGCATTCGCAGATTTGCCTCGTAGTGTGTCCGATGCCGTACAATTTTACCAGGCCGAGGACGGAAGGCGACGGAGAAGCTGTTCTGGTCTCAGTATGCTGAGGCCGAACATCCGGTGCCAATGAGCGACCAGCTGAAGCAGATGGTCGAGCTACATAAGGCGGCCGATCAGGCCATGAAGAGCTTTATAGTCCGATTGTGGCCTGGCGACGCCCTTCCGAATAGCTTCTTCGGCCTAGTGAGGCGGCTCGTGGATGCCTGCCCGCTGCTGGAGGTCGTCAAGCGATCTGTCTGCATTGAAGGTGCACGCTGGGCTTTCGCCCGTGTGAAATTGCAGTGGGTCAAGCTAGACGCCGTGAAGCTGATCAAGGAGGGGCCGCCAGAGGGCAAGGAGCACCGCCACCCCGAGATGTACTACGAGGGTGTTCTGCCGGGTGCCCGTCTCATCGCGGATGAGTGTTCAAAATATGTAATATTTGAGTAAACTTGCTCGTTTTATCCTATATTTATGAAAACATGTTTCATATGCGCTATGCAACGCTTGTTTGAATTTAAAATATTACCTTCTGTTTGGTTGTTTATCCAATCTGAGATATGGCTAGTCCACGGCTTCTGCCCCCATGCCACGAGTGCTGGGGTGTTTGGGATAAACCTAAGCACTCTTGTTCCCATATTTGGGTCCTTCGAGGGAGGTGCTGAGCACAACGAACAAGGCAACCGAACTAATAATGCTTTATCACTCTCACTTAGCCATAGAATTCTATAATTTTAAATTTCGGCGAAGCCCCTGGTATTCGGAAGGCCGAATTCGGGGCGTGATACACGCCTGTAAGCCGGACAGGGCCGGCCCCTCACCCTAAGCGGCATAAGTCTTTAGGGACTCGAAAAACCTCTCGAACAGCGACCGGTCTCTCGCCTCATCATGACAGTCAGTTTTAGCTTTCTCCACTGAGGTGCTTAACCCAGCTCAACCGGGGCACAATCGCAGTAGTTCTCCTAGCACTACCTTAGCCGATAGAGCGGAACGTAAGGTACCAAAACATAGGAGCCAGGCAAACCCAACATTTGACCAAAGACATGATTCGGAGCTGATGCATATAATGCTATAAGTTCGGGGTGCCGCACTTGTGAAAGTGTTCGGACTTTTCACACCGTATTGTGGGGTACGTAAGCCCCTGGTGTATTGGTTGTACCAGAGTGTACGGTTGCAAGGCGTCATTAATGAACACACACACACACACACACACACACACACACACACACATATATATATATAACAAAAATGCAATAATAGTCGTAATGTCATGCATTGTTTATTAAAAAATTGCGTTAAAGCAGAGTGATACAGATAGTGCGATAAGCAAAGAGTAGGACTAAGTCCCTTCCAAGGGCAAGCTGAGGAATGATATTAAATTGAATATGTCACTCATTACTGTAATCAACCTGGAAATTCCGTGATATAACGTAGCTATCTGCCTCCTTGGTTGCTGCATCATGTGTTCGGCAATAGTGCTGCCGGACAGTGTTTCCATAGATTAAGGTCCTGAAAGAAAAAGAAAAATAACCAAACGGGAAACCCCTAGTGCGGTTTAGGCCGCGTTTTGGGGCGTGCCGTAGTTGTGCCCCCCTCCCCACTTGTGCCCATGGTATTTTTAGTGCGTGATTATGTATGTGCGGCACGAGTTTCGCCACTGGGCTGGGATTGGGGTGGCCGTCATATTGCTACGCGAGCTCAGATCGCGCCAGGCGGTCTATTTGCCGATTGCCCCGAGCGCGCTTGAAGGTGTCCGGGCTGTGAAGCGCCGAACTGGTTGATTGCCTTGAGAGGCTGCTTTGCGCTTCTGCTGCGAGGGTTGCGGTGTGCTCCTCTGTTCGGAGAGAGCTCTCTGTGTTTCCATTGACTGTAATAACTCCGCGAGGTCCTGGCATCTTGAGCTTGAGGTATGCATAATGCAGTACCGCATTGAATCTAGCAAATGTGGTTCGCCCGAGCAGTGCGTGATAACCACTGTGGAACGGGACTATATCGAAGATTAACTCTTCGCTTCGGAAGTTATCCGGGGATCCGAAGACCACTTCCAGTGTAATTGAGCCTGTGCAATGGGCCTCTACACCTGGAATGACGCCCTTAAAGGTCGTTTTTGTGGGTTTGATCATTGAGGGGTCTATACCCATTTTGCGCACTGTGTCCTGATAAAGCAGGTTCAGGCTGCTGCCGCCATCCATAAGGACTCGAGTGAGGTGAAATCCATCAATGATTGGGTCTAGGACCAGTGCGGCGAATCCGCCATGATGGATACTAGTGGGGTGGTCCCTGCGATCGAAGGTGATCGGGCAGGAGGACCAAGGGTTGAACTTTGGGGCGACTGGCTCTAACGCATATACGTCCCTGAGTGCACGCTTCCGCTCCCTCTTGGGGATGTGGGTCGCGTATATCATGTTCACCGTCCGCACTTGTGGGGGAAACCTCTTCTGTCCTCCAGTGTGCGGCTGCTGGGGCTCCTCCTCGTCATCGCTATGCGGCCCCTTGTCCTTGTTTTCGGCAATTAACTTGCCGGCCTGCTTGAACACCCAACAATCCATGTTGGTGTGATTGGCTGGCTTGTCTGGGGTGTCGTGTATTTGACACGAGCGATCGAGTATACGGTCCAAGCTGGACGGACCCGGCGTACTTTGTTTGAATGGCTTTTTCTGCTGACCGGGTTTAGAGCCTTTGAATCCGGTGTTGACTGTCGTATCCTTAGTGTTTTCGCTGTTAATGCAGCGCTTATGCTTGTTGCGACATGACCTGCTATTGCCGTCCTTGGTATCTGAGGTACCATGGTTCTTTGATATGTTATTACTGCAAGCCAGCCAGCTGTCTTCTCCCGCACAAAAGCGGGTCATGAGCGTCATGAGAGCTGCCATATATTTCGGCTTTTCCTAACCAAGGTGCCGGGCTAGCCACTCGTCTCGGATGTTGTGCTTGAAAGCCACTAAGGCCTCCGCATCCAGACAGTCGACGATTTGATTTTTTTTGTAAGGAACCGAGTCTAGAATTGCCTGGCCGACTCTTCTGGCTGCTGAATTATCTGGCTCAAATCATCGGTGTCTGGTGGTCGCACATAAGTGCCCTGAAAGTTGTCGAGGAATGCGGCTTCCAGATCGTCCCAACAGCTAATGGAGTCCGCTGGCAAGCTGTTAAGCCAATGTCGCGCTGGTCCTTTGAGCTTTAGTGGGAGGTATTTGATGGCGTGCAAGTCATCGCCGCGGGCCATGTGGATGTGGAGGAGGAAGTCCTCAATCCATACTGCGGGATCTGTTGTGCCTTCATATGAATCAATATTTACAAGTTTGAAACCTTCTGGGAATTGATGTTCCATTACTTCATCTGTGAAGCATAAGGGGTGTGCGGCGCCTCTGTATTGGGCTATATCTCGACGCAGCTCGAATGGGTCTTGCCCGCTGTGTTCGGCCCGGCCGGATTTGCTTTTACTGTATCCGGCGTGACGTTTGTCGTCTCGCAGAGTGGTGCGCCCTCGTGATCCATAGATCGATCTTGAATGCCTTGCCTTGTCCTCCAATATGTCTCGCAGGTCTGGCGTATCTCCCCATGCCTTTTTATTTGAATGGCATTAGGGTGGAGGCTGAGCTTTTGGCTGGAATGCCTCTCTATCGCGGCCGCGAGGTGGCCGATCAGCCGTATCATACGCTTCTTCCTCCTGTCGGGGTAGTAACCTGCGCCTTGGGCAACTCTTGGAGGGGCGCTCGAGTTTATATTCCTCGGCCGCGAGGACTTCAGTCCATTTGTCAACTAGCAGATCTTGATCAGCTTGAAGCTGCTGCTGCTTTTTCTTCAGGCTATTTGCCGTGGCCATAAGCCGGCGCTTGAAGCGCTCTTGTTCGACGGGATCCTCTGGTACGGCGAATTCATCGTCGCCGAGGCTTGCCTCGTCTTCGAAGGGGGGCATGTGATCATCCTCCTCCTCTCCGTCTGCCGCTCTCTCAGGAGAGCTGGCTCCTTCATCCTCCTGCTCTAAATCTTGCTGGAGGGGATTGTTGTTGTCTTCGGCACTATCCGGAGTGTTATTATCTCCTGTGCCGGTATCACCACTTTTGCTTTGGCGGGACTTAGAGCGGCGCCGCTGACGTCGGCGCTTGGGTTGCTTCTTGGAGGGGTCATCCTCCGCTATCTCGTCGCCATTGCCTTCGTTGGGTGTATCCACCATGTATATGTCATATGATGAGGTGGCTTTCCAGTGCCCTATAGGTACTGATTCATGTTCGTCTCCTACATCATCGTCCATACCGTCGATGTCTTCGGAGTCGAAGTCGACCATGTCGGTTAAATCATCGACAGTGTCTACGAAGTGGGTGGTGGGTGGGCGTCGAATTTCTTCGTCGTCCGCATCCCAATCATGTTGGCCATAATCCAGCCAGGGCTCTCCTGAAAAAGAGAGAGACCTTAGTGAATTCAGAATGTCGCCGAAGGGCGAGTGTTGAAAGATATCCGCGGCGGTGAATTCCATGATCCGCGCCCAATCGGATTCGATTGGCAGGGGCGCTGATGGTTCGGAGTCCGGAAAAGAGTCCGGCACCTTGGAGTCATGGGCTGCGCAGAGGATTATGCTGGTGTTTGGCTCAATCATCGTTGAGACTGCAGCCCCTAAGGTGGTGTCTAACCACCCGTCCTCGATTGGCGCAGTTGGCTCCGAGCTAAGGGTCGGAGCCCATGCGGGCGCGGCCTCTGGGTACTGTTCGGTGGCAGAGCTAGGTCATACTCATCGCGATAGTGTGGCGCGCCCGATTGTGGCTCGAATCCGTCGAAGATCAAGTCTCCGCGGATGTCGGCCGTGTAGTTCAAACTTCCAAGTCTGACCTGACGGCCAGGGGGGTAGCTTTCCATCTGCTCCAGATGGCCAAGCGAATTAGCCCGCAGTGCAAAGTTGCTGAATACGAAGATCTGTCCGGGGGGAAAAGTCTCACCCTGGATCGCATCGCTATCGATGATAGTGGGAGCCATCAAGCCTAACGGCAGCAACACAGAGGAACTCTCAATGAAAGCACCAATGTCGGTGTCAAAACCGGCGGATCTCGGGTAGGGGGTCCCGAACTGTGCGTCTAGGCCGGATGGTAACAGGAGGCAGGGGACACGATGTTTTACCCAGGTTCGGGCCCTCTTGATGGAGGTAAAACCCTACGTCCTGCTTGATTAATATTGATGATATGGGTAGTACAAGAATAGATCTACCACGAGATCACAGAGGCTAAACCCTAGAATCTAGCCTATGGTATGATTATATGTTATGGTTGTTGTCCTACGGACTAAAACCCTTCGGTTTATATAGACACCGGAGAGGGTTAGGGTTACACAAGGTCGGTTACAAAGGAGGAGATATCCATATACGTATTGCCTAGCTTGCCTTCCACGCCAAGTAGAGTCCCAACCGGACACGAGACGAAGTCTTCAATCTTGTATCTTCATACTCTAACAGTCCGGCCAATGGAGATAGTACGGCTGTCCGGAGACCCCCTAATCCAGGACTCCCTCAGGGAGGAACATATGCTTGTAGGAATTGCACTAATATCAAGTTTCCTCTCTATGTGCTTAAAGTTTTTAAGTTATGCTTGTTTTGCCTTCCTATGCTAGTTGATTATTGTTCCCGTAAATTGTTTGCTCACAAGATCCCTATGCATAGGAAGTGGGTTATACTTAAATGTGCTAGTCATATTCTTCATGATGCTCTCTTTATGTTTCAATTCTTATCTTTTATGTGAGCATCATTGAAATCATCATGCCTAGCTAGGGGCGTTAAACGATAGCGCTTGTTGGGAGGCAACCCAATTTTATTTTTGTTATTTGCCTTTTGCTCCTGTTTGTAATAAATAATTCATCTAGCCTCTATTTATATGTGTTTTTATGCTTTTAATTAGTGTTTGTGCCAAGTAGAACCTTTGGGAAGACTTGGGGAAAGTCTTTGCGATCTTGCTGTAAAAAACAGAAACTTTAGCGCTCACGAGATTTGCTGCCATTTTTTTTATGGAGAGTGCTATTTAGTTAATTCTTATTGAAGATGATTAATAGATAAATTCCTCATGTCCAGAAATTTATTTTAGAATTTTTGAGGTTCCATAAGTATTCGAAACCTACAGATTACTATAGACTGTTCTGTTTTCGATAGATTCTGTTTTCTATGTGTTGTTTGCTTATTTTGATGAATATATGAGTAGTATCGGAGGGTATGAACCATAGAGAAGTTGGAATACAGTAGATATTACACCAATATGAATTTATAATGAGTTCACAACAGTACCTAAGTGGCGATTTATTTTCTTATACTAACGGAGCTTACGAGTTTTCTGTTAAGTTTTGTGTTGTGAAGTTTTCAAGTTTTGGGTAAAGATTCGATGGACCATGGAATAAGGAGTGTCAAGATCCTAAGATTGGGGATGCCCAAGGCACCCCAAGGTAATATTCAAGGACAACCAAGAGCCTAAGCTTGGGGATGCCCCAGAAGGCATCCCCTCTTTCGTCTTCGTTCATCGATAACTTTACTTGGAGCTATATTTTTATTCACCACATGATATGTGTTTTGCTTGGAGCATCAATTTATTTTGTAAGGATTTTCTTGATTTTATTTATAATAATGTTTTTCATCTTTTATTTCAATAAAAGTGGCATTGATTGCCTTTACTATGCTTATTTTACAAGTCTACATGTTGCTGTTTGAAAATAGAAAGTTTACCACTGTTGCAAAAATTCCCTAGAAAAGTCAGAATGTGATAAAATGTTGAAACCATTTGCATAATGAGCTCTGAGAAATTTACTACAGTTGGAATTTTCTTTCATAATTTTTGGAGCTAGGGAAGTACGGATCTTGCTGCATTCTTCACAGACTGTCCTGTTTAGGCAGATTGCTGTTATGTTTGCATTGTTTGCATATGTTTGCTTGTTTGATGATTCTATTTGAGGATAGGACTATTAAGTATGCGGAGGCATTTAGTATGCAATGTTGATTAATAATTTTAGTGATTTGCTACAGAAGAGTATGATAAGGTTTTTGCAATGGTTTATACTAACTTATCTCACGAGTCCTTGTTGAGTTTTGTGTGGATGAAGCTTTTGAGATTTAGGCAGGCCGTGATATGAGAGGAATTAAGGAGACACAAAATCTCAAGATTGGGGATGCCCAAGGCATCCCAAGATAATATTTCAAGAAGTCTCAAGCATCTAAGATTGGGGATGCCCCGGTTGGCATCCCACCTTTCTTCTTCGACAACTATCGGTTAGTATCGGTTGATCCTAAGTTTTTGCTTCTTCACATGATGAGTGCTATCCTTGGATTGTTGTTTTATTTTGTTTTGCTTGCTGTTTGAATAATATCTAAAGATCTGAAATCCTTAAATGGGAGAGTCTTCACATAGCTAAATAATTATTTAACTACTCATTGATCTTCACTTATATCTTTTTGGAGTAGTTTGTCATTTACTCGTGTGCTTCACTTATATCATATGAGTAAATAGTTGAATGATTTGAATATCATAAATCTGAAATTTATATATGTTTCATATACTTATTCCATGGGGAGTAATGACTTCACATATAAGAAGTAGAGGTGGTAAATTTATTGAAGGTTAGCAAACATTGTATTGGTCACTTGAACAATTCATGAAAGAATATTGAAGGGAGAGAGATTTCACATATAAATATACTATCTTGGACATCTTTTGTAATTGTGAGCACTCATTAAAATATGACATGTTAAAAGGTTGATGTTGGATAAGGAAGACAACGTAATGGGTTATGTTTTCTTATATCTGAAATAAAGTATATTGTCATGGATCATCCAACATGTTGAGCTTGCCTTTCCCCCTCATGATAGCCAAATTCTTTGCACCAAGTAGAGATACTACTTGTGCTTCCAAACATCCCATAAACCAGTATTGCCATGAGAGTCCACCATACCTACATATGGATTGAGTAAGATCCTTCAAGTAAGTTGTTATCGGTGCATGCAATAAAAATTTCTCTCTAAATATGTATGATCTATTAGTGTGGTGAAAATAAGCTTTATACGATCTTGTGATGTGGAAGTAATAAAAGCGACGGACTGCATAATAAAGGTCCCTATCACAAGTGGCAATATAAAGTGACATTCTTTTGCATTAAGATTTTGTGCATCCAACTATAAAAGTGCATGACAACCTCTGCTTCCCTCTGCGAAGGGCCTATCTTTTATTATTGTCTTATACCTTATGCAAGAGTCATGATGATCTTCACCTTTCAGTTTTACATTTCTCCTTTGGCAAGCACATTGTGTTGGAAAGATCCTGATATATATATCCAATTGAATGTAAGGCATCATGAACTATTATTGTTGACATTACCCTTGAGGTAAAAGGTTGGGAGGCGAATCTATAAGCCTCTATCTTTCTCTGTGTCTGATTAAAACTTTAAACCCATAAATATCACGTGAGTGTTAGCAATTGTGAAAGACTAAATGATAGTTGAGTATATGAAGTTTGCTGAATCAAAGCCCTGACATAGACCCTTCCTGAAAATAAGATGAATTGTAATTGTTTGATGACTAATAACACGGTTTGTTAGTTTTCAAGAAAGTTTATGATCTACACTTTAACATGTGAATAGCTTGTTACTTTATGATGAGAAGTCCTATGAGTTGATCTATTGTTATGATATATAATGATGCTATAAAAGGTGATTCAAATTACCATTGATCCAACTTGTGCACCTGCTAGCATTCACACTTCATAAATTATTTCTTTTATCATTTACCTACTTGAGGACGAGTAGGAATTAAGCTTGGGGATGTTGCTACCTCTTGAGCACTGCGTTGGTTTTCCCTTGAAGAGGAAAGGGTGATGCAATAGAGCAGCGTAAGTATTTCCCTTGGTTTTTGAGAACCAATGTATCAATCCAGTAGGAGGCCACGCACGAGTCCCTAGCACCTACGCAGACAAATAAACTCCTCGCAACCAACGCGATAAAGGGGTTGTCAATCCCTTCACGGTCACCTACAAGAGTGAGATCTGATAGATATGATAAGATAATATTTTTGGTATTTTTATGATAAAGAGAAATAAAGATGCAAGTAAAATAAATGGCAAAGGAAATAACTAAGTACTGGAAGATTAATATGATGGAAAATAGACCCGGGGGCCATAGGTTTCACTAGAGGCTTCTCTCGAGAGCATAAGTATTACGGTGGGTGAACAAATTACTGTTGAGCAATTGACAGAATTGAGCATAGTTATGAGAATATCTAGGTATGATCATGTATATAGGCATCACGTCTGAGACAAGTAGACCGACTCCTGTCTGCATCAACTACTATTACTCCACACATCGAGTGCTATCCAGCATGCATCTAGAGTATTAAGTTCAAGAGAATAGAGTAACGCTTTAAGCAAGATGACATGATGTAGAGGGATAAACTCATGCAATATGATATAAACCCCACCTTGTTATCCTCGATGGCAACAATACAATACGTGCCTTGCTGCCCCTACTATCACTCGGAAAGGACACCGCAAGATTGAACCCAAAGCTAAGCACTTCTCCCATTGCAAGAAAGATCAATCTAGTAGGCCAAACCAAACTGATAATTCGAAGAGACTTGCAAAGATAACCAATCATACATAAAAGAATTCAAAGAAGATTCAAATATTGTTCATAAATAAACTTGATCATAAACCCACAATTCATCGGTCTCAACAAACACACCACAAAAGAAGATTACATCGAATAGATCTCCACAAGAGAGGGGGAGAACTTTGTATTGACATCCAAAAAAGAGAAGAAGACATCTAGCTAATAACTATGGACCCGTAGGTTTGAAGTAAACTACTCACACTTCATCGAAGAGGCTATGGTGTTGATGTAGAAGCCTTTCGTGATCGATACCCCCTCCGGCGGAGCTCCGGAAAAGGCCCCAAGGTGGGATCTCGTGGATACAGAAAGTTACGGCGGTGGAATTAGGGTTTTGGCTCCGTATCTGGTAGTTTGGGGGTACGTAGGTATATATAGGAGGAAGGAGTACGTCGTGGAGCAACGTGGCCCCATGAGTGGAGGGCGCGCTTGGGGGGGTAGGCGTGCCCCCCTACCTCGTGCCTTCCTGGTTGATTGCTTGACGTAGGGTCCAAGTCCTCTGGATCATGTTCGTTTCAAAAATCACGTTCCCAAAGGTTTCATTCCGTTTGGACTCCATTTGATATTCTTTTTCTGCGAAACCCTAAAATAGGCAAAAAAACAGCAATTCTGGGTTGGTCCTCCGGTTAATAGGTTAGTCCCAAAAATAATATAAAAGTGTATAATAAAGCCCAATAATGTCCAAAACAGGATATAATATAGCATGGAACAATAAAAAATTATAAATGCGTTGGAGACGTATCAGATGTTGATACGTCTCCAACGTATCTATAATTTATGAAGTACTCATGCTATTATATTATCTGTTTTGGATGTTTATGGGCTTTACTAAACACTTTTATATTATTTTTGGGACTAACCTATTAACCGGAGGCCCAGCCCAAATTGTTGTTTTCTTGCCTATTTTGGTGTTTCGAAGAAAAGGAATATCAAACGGAGTCCAAACGGAATGAAACCTTCGGGGGAGTTATTTTTGGAATGGAAGCAATCCAGGAGACTTGGAGTAGACGTCAGGGAAGCTTCGAGGAAGCCACGAGGCAGGGAGGCGGGCCCTACCCCCTGGGCGTGCCCCCCACCCTCGTGGGCCCCTCGTGGCTCCCCTGGCCGACTTCTTTCACCTATATATATCAATATACCCTAAAAACATCGAGGAGCAGAATAGATTGGGAGTTCCGCCGCCAGAAGCCTCCGTAGCCACCGAAAACCAATCTAGACCCGTTCCGCCACCCTGTCAGAGGGGGGAATCCCTCTTTGGTGGCCATCTTCATCATCCCGGCGCTCTCCATGACGAGGAGGGAGTAGTTCTCCCTCGGGGTTGAGGGTATATACTAGTAGCTATGTGTTTGATCTCTCTCTCTCTCAAGTTCTTGAGTCGGCACGATCTTGATGTATCGCGAGCTTTACTATTATATTTGGATCTTATGATGTTTCTCCCCCTCTACTCTCTTGTAATGGATTGAATTTTCCCTTTGAAGTTATCTTATCGGATTGAGTCTTTAAGGATTTGAGAACACTTGATGTATGTCTTGCATGTGCTTATCTGTGGTGACAATGGGATATCATGTGATCCACTTGATGTATGTTTTGGTGATCAACTTGCGAGTTCCGTGACCTCGTGAACTTATGCATAGGGGTTGGCACACGTTTTCGTCTTGACTCTCCGGTAGAAACTTTGGGGCACTCTTTGAAGTTCTTTGTGTTGGTTGAATAGATGAATCTGAAATTGTGTGATGCATATCATATAATCATACCCATGGATACTTGAGGTGACATTGGAGTATCTAGGTGACATTAGGGTTTTGGTTGATTTGTGTCTTAAGGTGTTATTCTAGTACGAACTCTATGATAGATTGAACGAAAAGAATAGCTTTGTGTTATTTTACTACGGACTCTTGAATAGATCGATCGGAAAGAATAACTTTGAGGTGGTTTCGTACCCTACCATAATCTCTTCGTTTGTTCTCCGCTATTAGTAACTTTGGAGTGACTCTTTGTTGCATGTTGAGGGATGGTTATATGATCCAATTATGTTATTATTGTTGAGAGGACTTGCACTAGTGAAAGTATGAACCCTAGGCCTTGTTTCCTAGCATTGCAATACCGTTTGTGCTCACTTCTATCATTAGTTACCTTGCTATTTTTATATTTTCAAATTACAAAAACCATTATCTACTATCCATATTGCACTTGTATCACCATCTCTTCGCCAAACTAGTGCACCTATACAATTTACCATTGTATTGGGTGTATTGGGGACACAAGAGACTATTTGTTATTTGGTTGCAGGGTTGTTTGAGAGAGACCATCTTCATCCTATGCCTCCCACGGATTGATAAACCTTAGGTCATCCACTTGAGGGAAATTTGCTACTGTCCTACAAACCTCTGCACTTGGAGGCCCAACAACGTCTACAAGAAGAAGGTTGTGTAGTAGACATCAGTAACCCAGTTAAATGATAGCAAGGTAGGTGTATATTTCAACAGTGGATAACATAACTCTGTTGAATTTGTTTAGCAAGTTATCGTGATCAAATATTTTTGTACAAAGCGGTTAATTGAAGCTATCTTTGAAGATGTACTGCCTTTTCCAGGGGAGTCTATGTTGATGAAATGTCTTGAAGGTCCAATAAAAAGCCTTGATCGTTATTCGGGATGCACATCACCTACGACTCACATGGAAGGATTGGTGAAATGATCTTGTGTATATTTAGCTAGCAGATCAATAGCCTTTTGTTTGCTATTTAAATTTATTTCATTGTATAAACTCTGAAGAAAAAATCGGGGGATCAGGCCAAGATTTTAAAATAAGAACAAATTCTGTATTGTAGTTTTATTGAGTTCCTCCATGAGGAAAACCAATTTGGTCGTTCTAGTTAGAATATATTATTATTATGGATTACCAAGTTCTCTATAGCACTAGCTATGTGCTTAACATGCATGACCTGTCAAGCAATATATGTAAAACGAGATCCCTTAACAGCGACAACAGAGAACTAAACTCATATTTCTATGATAATCTATATGTTGAATGTGAGGCCTAAGTGGCCCAGGCCCATATGGGGCTGACCTAGAAGAGGAGCCCCAGCTCTCTCGTTCCAGTGAGCCGCCCCACACTAACGCGAGGGACAAGACACATGAGGGTGAGCAGTCTGAGGTGAGTTCCTCCCTGAGAATCAACATGGTATCAGACCACGCTGCATAGTCGCTCGCCGGCGAGGCAGCGGGGTCTGGTGGAAAGAGGTGGCTGCGCTGGGCCAGGCAAGAAGAGGTCGTTGTGCGCAGGTTGCGTGCGTTGCGGAAGGGCAAGCGGCGGCGAGCTGGGCAAGGCGGTTGCAACGTAGGAGGAGGAGAAGGAGCTGCAGGAGCTCGCAGCGGCTGCGGCTGGAGGCGGAGTGTAGCGAGGTGGCGCGGCCGACTCGGGAGAGGAGGTTATTGTGCGCGTGCGGCAAGGTGTGTGCGGGAGCTGGCGTGCGTGCGCGTGCGGAGGCGGCTCGGTGTGTGGGTGAGCTGCGGCTGGAGAGCTGCTGCTGCTGCAGGGACAAGGCGTGGCTGAGAGGTGCTGCGGGAGATGCAGTGGAGAAGAAGGGTTGTTGTTTTCAATCCAAGCTGCCGCTGTGGATCCATCTTCTGTGGACTAGCTGTTGTGTGTTGTTCTGGCTGGAAGTGCTGTTTCTTCTGCTACTTGGAAGAGGAAGAAGGGGAATTCCTGGTCAAGGTTGGGATTGCTGCTGCTGTGTGCTATTGCTTGAAGTATTGTGTTGTATCTGGTAGTGGTCTGCACTGTTGATCTGCTACTGCTACTGCTTGCACCTGAGGGTTGCTAGTGTTGTTGTGGTTATTTGCAGAGTTACGGGAGGAAGATGAAAGGTGGTGAGGTCAGGGTCATGGATTCGGTGTGGTCGGATGATGGATGTTCGTGTGGTGCAGAGGAAGGAGGAAGGCATGTAGGAGATGAAGTGATGAGAGAAGGCGGAGATCTAGTTGGGTGTGCCCTGGCAAGCAGAGACTTGGAGGATGCCCTGCTCGCCGACATCTAGGAGGAAGCAGTGTTGCGTGCACGTCTGGCCTCCGCTGAAGCAGCCTTTGATGTTGCACGGGTAAGGGTGGCTTGCATGATGTACACGACGGCGGCCATTGAGGAGGAGAGGACAAGTTCGGCCCTCTTTATCTGTACCAATGGAGACGACACTGAAAAGGCCACAATTGTTGCTCATAGGACTGATCCGGAGTGGATTCTAGACTCTGGTGCTTCTCAACATGTTGCAGGTGACTTCAGGGAGCTTGAGTCATATGATGAGCTCACTCCCTATCAAAGTAAAATGATATGTACTGCTGACGGGACCTCACGGCCTATTAAGGGCATTGGTACAGTTTAATGTCTTTTTGGAGTAGTTTGTCATTTACTCGTGTGCTTCACTTGTATCCTATGAGTAAATAGTTGAATGATTTGAATATCATAAATCTGAAATTTATATATGTTTCATATACTTATTCCATGGGGAGTAATGACTTCACATATAAGAAGTAGAGGTGGTAAATTTATTGAAGGTTAGCAAACATTGTATTGGTCACTTGAACAATTCATGAAAGAATATTGAAGGGAGAGAGATTTCACATATAAATATACTATCTTGGACATCTTTTGTAATTGTGAGCACTCATTAAAATAAGACATGTTAAAAGGTTGATGTTGGACAAGGAAGACAACGTAATGGGTTATGTTTTCTTATATCTAAAATAAAGTATATTGTCATGGATCATCCAACATGTTGAGCTTGCCTTTCCCCCTCATGATAGCCAAATTCTTTGCACCAAGTAGAGATACTACTTGTGCTTCCAAACATCCCTTAAACCATTATTGCCATGAGAGTCCACCATACCTACATATGAATTGAGTAAGATCCTTCAAGTAAGTTGTTATCGGTGCATGCAATAAAAATTGCTCTCTAAATATGTATGATCTATTAGTGTGGAGAAAATAAGCTTTATACGATCTTGTGATGTGGAAGTAATAAAAGCGACGGACTGCATAATAAAGGTCCCTATCACAAGTGACAATATAAAGTGACGTTCTTTCGCATTAAGATTTTGTGCATCCAACTACAAAAGTGCATGACAACCTCTGCTTCCCTCTGCGAAGGGCCTATCTTTTATTATTGTCTTATACCTTATGCAAGATTCATGATGATCTTCACCTTTCCTTTTTACATTTCTCATTTGGCAAGCACATTGTGTTGGAAAGATCCTGATATATATATCCAATTGGATGTAAGGCATCATGGACTATTATTGTTGACATTACCCTTGAGGTAAAAGGTTGGGAGGCGAATCTATAAGCCCCTATCTTTCTCTGTGTCTGATTAAAACTTTGAACCCATAAATATCACGTGAGTGTTAGCAATTGTGAAAGACTAAATGATAGTTTAGTATGTGAAGTTTGCTGAATCAAAGCCCTGACATAGACCCTTCCTGAAAATAAGATGAATTGTAATTGTTTGATGACTAACAACACGGTTTGTTAGTTTTCAAGAAAGTTTATGATCTATACTTTAACATGTGAATAGCTTGTTACTTTATCATGAGAAGTCCTATGAGTTGATCTATTGTTATGATATATAATGATGCTAGAAAAGGTGATTGAAATTACCATTGATCCAATTTGTGCACCTGCTAGCATTCACACTTCATAAATTATTTCTTTTATCATTTACCTACTTGAGGACGAATAGGAATTAAGCTTGGGGATGTTGCTACCTCTTAAGCACTGTGTTGGTTTTCCCTTGAAGAGGAAAGGGTGATGCAGTAGAGCAGCGTAAGTATTTCCCTCGGTTTTTGAGAACCAATGTATCAATCCAGTAGGAGGCCACGCACGAGTCCCTAGCACCTACACAGACAAATAAACTCCTCGCAACCAACGTGATAAAGGGGTTGTCAATCCCTTCATGGTCACCTACAAGAGTGAGATCTGATAGATATGATAAGATAATATTTTTGGTATTTTTACGATAAAGAGAAATAAAGATGCAAGGAAAATAAATGGCAAAGGAAATAACTAAGTATTGGAAGATTAATATGATGGAAAATAGACCCGGGGGCCATAGGTTTCACTAGAGGCTTCTCTTGAGAGCATAAGTATTACGGTGGGTGAACAAATTACTGTTGAGCAATTGACATAATTGAGCATAGTTATGAGAATATCTAGGTATGATCATGTATATAGGCATCACGTCCGACACAAGTAGACCGACTCCTGCCTGCATCTACTACTATTACTCCACACATCGACCGCTATCCAGCATGCATCTAGAGTATTAAGTTCAAGAGAATAGAGTAACGCTTTAAGCAAGATGACATGATGTAGAGGGATAAACTCATGCAATATGATATAAACCCCATCTTGTTATCCTCGATGGCAACAATACAATACGTGCCTTGCTGCCCCTACTGTCACTGGGAAAGGACACAGCAAGATTGATCTCTACTGCTACTGCTTGCACCTGAGGGTTGCTAGTGTTGTTGTGGTTGTTTGCAGAGTTACGGGAGGAAGATGAAAGGTGGTGAGGTCAGGGTCATGGATTCGGTGTGGTCGGATGATGGATGTTCGTGTGGTGCATAGGAAGGAGGAAGGCATGTAGGAGATGAAGTGATGAGAGAAGGCGGAGATCTAGTTGGGTGTGCCCTGGCAAGCAGAGACTTGGAGGATGCCCTGCTCGCTGGCATCTAGGAGGAAGCAGTGTTGCGTGCACGTCTGGCCTCCGCTGAAGCAGCCTTTGATGTTGCACGGGTAAGGGTGGCTCGCATGATGTACACGACGGCGGCCATCGAGGAGGAGAGGACAAGTTCGGCCCTCTTTATCTGTACCAATGGAGATGACACTGAAAAGGCCACAATTGTTGCTCATAGGACTGATCCGGAGTGGATTCTAGACTCTAGTGCTTCTCAACATGTTGCAGGTGACTTCAGGGAGCTTGAGTCATATGATGAGCTCACTCCCTCTCAAAGTAAAATGATATGTACTGCTGACGGGACCTCACAGCCTATTAAGGGCATTGGTACAGTTTAATGTACACCTGAGATTAAGTTATCTTCGGTCCTACATGTGCCATCTTTTCTGACCAATCTATTATCTTTTAGTGCTCTAATTGACCAGATGGATAGTAGAATAACAGTTGACAGAAAAATGTGCTTGATTGCGGACGGGCCGACTGGAAGGAGGATTGGGACTGGAATAAGGCGTAGGGGGATGTGGTACATGGACCATGAGGGGCTTGGTCGGGCGGGTAGCCCAGTGTTAGCGGCAATTGTGGAAGAAAGAGAGTTTGTGGCGATGAAACATCACTACAGAATGGGGCATGTATCCTTTGATAAAATGTTCAAGTTGTTTCCTGATGTAATGCATGGAGTCGATAAGAACAAGCTGAAATGTGATGCGTGTGAGTTCGCAAAACACACGAGGATGTCTTATGTGAGTAAGGGACTTAGGAGTATATCCCCATTCATGCTTGTTCACTCGGATGTGTGGACAAGTTCGATGGTGTCGGTTAGTGGTGCAAAATATTTTGTGACCTTTATTGACTGCCACTCACGTATGACATGGATCTATTTGATGTGTCACAAGGATGAAATTTTCCAATGCTTCAAGTCTTTCTATGCCTATGTGAAAAATCACTTCAAGGTTCAGGTACAAGTGATAAGAAGTGATAATGGCACTGAGTATGTGAACAAAGTGTTTGGGACCTTCTTATCAGAGCATGGGATTTTGCACCAAACCTCATGTTCGGACACTCCTCCTCAGAATGGGGTGGCAGAAAGGAAGAATCGTCATATTCTGGAGGTTGCTCGATCGCTGATGTTTACTACGAATGTGCCGAAATTCTTGTGGAGTGAAGTTGTGATGGCTGCGACATACCTGATCAATCACACATCATCGAGAGTACTGGGTATGAAGTCACCTTCTGAGTTACTTCTGGGAAGGATGATTTTGTGGTTCCTCCCAAGTTGTTCGGTTGTGTCTGCTTGTCAGGGATCACAGGCCATCTATGGGCAAATTGGATCCACGGGCCATCAAGTGTATCTTCACTGGGTACTCTTCTGGGCAGCACGACTACAAGTGTTGGAGTCCTTCCGAATGGAGGACCTTTGTGAGCATGGATGTCACCTTCAGGGAATTCGAACCATTTTATGGTGGGAAAAATGATCTTAGTGGATTATTTGGAAGTCTTGACCACACCCAGTCTACTGTGATAGGTCAAGAAGGGGAGAGTGGTGGTGGTGTCGATTCTGGTGCCGATTCAGTGCTGCAGCAACCAATTGAGGGTGATATTCCGATACAACGAAGCGAGAAGTAGCCCCAGAAAATGATAACATCACAGTGTGAATGACCGATTGTGACTGATGGGTGCCGAGTCAGGCAGGTGGTGCTCCCTCACAGATCGTTTGTGTACTGAGGTGGACGGCAAAGCAAGAGAAGCAGCTAAAGGTGTATTCATGGAAGCAAGGTGATGCTTCTCATAGGTGGCAGAAGGTGAATGAGGAGCATAACCCTCAAGTATATTCAAGACGACATCATCATGTTCAGGGGGAGTAGCCAACACAGGTGCAGGGGGAGCAGCAAGGCAGCAATGCAAGCTCATCTGACACAGAGGACTTGCCAATTGCTTTGAGCAAAGGTACTCGAGAAAAGGCAGGGATACCAGAGCCAAAGTATGGGTTCGATGCCAATGATATTGGAAATTATGTTTCCTATGAAGCATTATCTCCAACCCATAAAGCATTTGTTGCTTCTCTTCAGCTGGTGTCTCTTCCAACTGATTGGAAGGCAGCAAAAGTGGATCCAACTGGCGAGCAGCTATGATAGAGGAGCTGGAGGCATTAAGTAAGAACAAGACATGGAATACTAACACCTCTTCCAAGAGGAAAGAAGGCAATTAGCTGCAAGTGGGTATACACTGTGAAGTAGAATGCAGAAGGGAAGATTGAAAGGTACAAAGCAAGGCTTGTGGCGAGGGGGTACAGCCAGACCTACGGCATTGACTATGATGAGACCTTTGCTCCAGTAGCAAAGATGAACACTGTGAGGATCATGATCTCTTGTGCAGCGAATTTCGGGTGGTCCTTACATCAACTTGATGTGAAGAATGCTTTCTTGCATGGGGACCTGAAAGAGGAGGTCTACATGGAAATGCCATCAGGGTTCTCTATGTCTGAGACTGTTGGCAAGGTATGCAGGTTAAAGAAATCTCTCTATGGTCTGAAACAGTCTCTAAGAGCATGGTTCGACAAGTTCATACGTGATGTATGTAATATGGGGTATGGGCAGTGTAACGGTGATCATACAGTGTTCTACAAACATAAAGGAGGGAAAATCACTATACTTGCAGCATATGTGGATGATATTATTATCAGAGGGGGTGACAAAGAAGAAATAGTAAGACTGAAAGAGTGTTTGGGTAAGCCCTTTGGAGTCAAAGATCTAGGCCAACTCAAATACTTCCTGGCATAGAAGTGGCCTGGTCTGCCAAGGGGATCGCGCTATCTCAGAGGAAGTATATTTTAGATTTCCTAAGTGATGTAGGAATTTTAGGATGTCGGGCAGCCACAACCCCAATTGATCAAAACCACAAAGTGACTGCTCAATCAGGAGAGCCAGTGGATAAGGAGAGGTATCAGCAATTGGTGGGAAGATTATTGTACTTGTGTCATACACGACCAAACATTGCATTTGCAGTAAGTGTTGTGAGTAGATACATGCATGAGCCTAGAAGTGGACATCTTGACGCGGTACATAGAATCTTGATATACTTGAAAGGTTCTCCTGGGAAGGGACTATTGTTCAAGAGTTATGGACACCTTGTTGTAGATGGTTATTGTGGTGTTGATTGGGCTAGCTGTCTGGATGACAGGAGGTCAACTTCAGGCTATTGTGTCTTTGTAGGAGAAAATCTAGTATCTTGGAGAAGCAAGAAACAACATGTTGTTTCCAAATCAACTGCAGAGGCTGAATACAGAGTCATGTCCAAGGGACTGAGTGAGATGTTGTGGACCAGGAATCTATTGGCAGAATTAAAGATATTGAAGACAAGTTGTATGAATGTGTGGTGTGATAAAAAATCAGCAATCAACATAGCACACAATCCAGTGCAGCATGATAGAACCAAGCATGTGGAAATAGACATATTCTTCATCAAAGAAAAGCTTGACGTTGCGATCATCAAGATTGAGCATGTGAGTTCTGGGCAACAGATTGCAGTCTGTTTGACTAAAGGATTGGTAACTAAAGAATGCAATCTAGCATGTGACAAGATGGGAATGATAGATATCTATCACCCCTCTTGAGGGGGAGTGTTGAATGTGAGGCCCAAGTGGCCCAGGCCCATATGGGGCTGACCTAGAAGAGGAGCCCCATCTCTCTTGTTCCAGTGAGCCGCCACACACTAACGCGAGGGACAAGACACAGGAGGGTGAGCAGTCTGAGGTGAGTTCCTCCCCGTGAATCAACACTATATGCCAGTGATTTTAGTTGGAGCGGTAGTAGCCAAATATGTCGACAGTTAATCACCATGTGGAGTTCTTTTAAATGGTCAAGCAAGCCATTTCATTAAATGAATTTCAGTTTGTGTTGCATAACAATATTATGCTTGGATATTGAAATATTGTTTGGTAATATACCATAGATTGTATTCTCACGTTGTCAACCCACTGAATTTCTTTCTTAGAGTGATATACAAGGTAACACTTAAAGAAATGTCATGCATAATGCCAGTGGCGGAGCTTGAAGAAGATTGTTGAGGGGGCTAATCTGAGTTGAGGGGCGAAGAAGATAAGTTATGCATGGACTCTGAGAATTTTTTTATATTCAAGTCTAATCATTAAAGGTACACTTAAGAGTTTTTCTAGAGTAGAGGGGGCAATGCCCCCTTTGACCCCCATGAAGCTTTGCCACTGCACAATGCCAAAGGAGCGAGTGCGCGTGCTAGGAGGAGGCAGTACTTATTTTAAACTAAGTGCACTGTCAGTTTCGCTGAGCCTGCCACATCGCCGGGACTGTCGACTTCGTCTTTGGCGCCGCCGCCATCTTCCAGAATTGTCTCATCTTGGCTTGCGCCCCACTCCAGGGCCAGAAGAACTCCGTCACAGCCCAGGGCCGCGTCAACAACTCTAGTTCTGCAACGTCTCCGCGCACGACGACCTCCTACGCGCGCAGGCCAACCAGAGCGACAAGGCCCCGGCACGTAGATCTTCCTGGGCCGGCCGTGGAAGGCGTACTCATGGGTGGTGTTCATGCAGTTCTACATCGGCGTTGTGGTGCGGCCCGAGGTGTGGCTTGCATGTGACAACAACCAGACCATGCTCATCACCATCTACTACCGGGAGTACACGAACACGGCCCCAGCGCCGGCATGGTGAGGTGGTCGGGCTACCACGTGAATATGAGCCAGGCCGAGGCTAGTAACTTCACCATGGCACGGTTCTTCGAGTGCAACATGTGGTTGCCGACCACGGGCGTTAGGTTCACGTCAGGCTGATCACGTTTTGATCGCTCAGTTGATAAGTCTGTCTATTATGAGAGTCTCCCAAGGTGTGACGAGTAGTCGTTACCCGTCATATATAAGTACTATGGATGGAAGAAAGGTCTTGTTAGAATGAAGTTAACTTAGGCATGACCGTTGTTTTTGAATGGGACAAGACAGATTAATACTCTCCTCTCCTTGTTGGGAACAATAATTAACTAGAAGGAAAAGGTGCTCTTTGCCCCGCCGTTTGGTCCTTTGGCATTATGCAGTGACGGAGCTTCATGGGGTCAAAGGGGCCCATTACCCCCTCTACTTTAGGAAACTCTTAAGTGTACCTTTAATTGTTAGGTTTTGTAGAGCCAAAAAGTTCATTGACATACATGACAATTGTGTAATAATGAATATATTATTTAAAAATATTCTTATGTGATTAGTAATAGAAAATTGTATTAATTGAACTTATGGTATGGTGCACTTATTTTAAAATAAGTACAAAAGTTTAGTACAAAATGCCTTTCTCAGTGAATCGAATGCAAACATGTGCGAACAGGCCAAGAAAGTATAGTCACGCAGCAAACGGCTTGAAGCGGCCGTTGCCTTGCACGCAGTCGGCCGAAAATTTGTCTACCACCTTGTATCAGTAAGGTGCCACCGAAAGTTGAGAGCCTCTGAAAACGAACGAGCCGGCAGGAAGGTCCAATTTGATGTGTGTCATCGTCGGGGCTGGCCAGCGCGACGTCATGGGTATGGTAGTACAGGACTGTGTTGAGAGCCATCGTGAGGTACCGCCGTCGCCACGTCACATAAATCCTTACTAGGCATGTTCGATACTTCGAGCCAGTGCCCAACTAGGCAACATGCAAGCTTACCAGTAGCAGTACCGTCATACTATGTCGGTCCATCTTTTAGGTGGATTACTTGCTTCAAAATTTTCATCTTTTGGACCATATATACAAAGACTATTTCCCAAAAGATGGAAATGAGAATATCTACGGTCGGATTTGGCAAATCCGGTCATCTATACATCCGCGGACTGCGCCGGGTGACCCGTCATATAGACTGTCGCACGTCCACACACCTTAAATGTGGTGTCTCAAATTCATGAAATCAATGCATATTGATCATACGATATAGATTGCCTCAATTCAACAGCTCGAACAAAGCAAAATAAATCATAGTTCAACAATTCAGAAATGCCAAAATAAAATCAGTGTTCAAGTGTGACGGATCACTCGCTGGACGCCATCCATGCCGCCTGCTCCGAGGCCATCCATGTGTCATGCTCCGCCTGCATTCGAGCCGCATGCTCCGCTGCTGCAGTAGCCGCCCTAGCCACCTTGTACTCCCTTCAGTCGTTGATCTCCTTCTTCTCCACAAGCCACTTCTTTGCATGCTTATCCAAGAGGGTTTCGTCTGCCAACAGGATCTTCGCATCCTTCGCGTCCCGTGCGAGTTGCAACATCTCCTTCTCAAGCTTAGTCTCTTCAAGTGTCTTGGCCTTCTCGAGCTCTCATTTGATCGCCGCCTCTTGATTCTCCAACTCGATTTTCCCCATCTGAATTTCCAGTGGCTCAATCCTCAAACCAGCTAACCAGATCAAAATACTCAAAAGTAAGAAATGAGTTCACAAAGTTTAGTGCCAATCCAAGCACGTTTGAGTCCAGTCACCAGCTTGAATACTGTCAGTCAGGTGCGGCAAAGAATTTCTTCTTCTTCCTCTCTCTCACGGGTTGTGTTCCTATTGTGTGCTCTCTCACTTTCACAATGACAACCACCCCAGCAAGGTGAAGTGGCTAGATTTTCTCTTTCACTTACTTACCTTGAAAGCACTCTCAGCAGTTGAATGCAGTCGTGATTGACGACTCACATGTGTTAAATTTATGTTGGCTGATGTTGGGCTGCCAACACATCTTCATGTGGAGGGACTTGGCCCAACATTTTCTCTTCTAAAGCTCTCGTGCTCTCAAAAAAAATTATAGGTGATAGTATTGCAACATGATTTAGTAAAATACTAAAATCCTCACAGGGATGAACAAGGTTTTTTTAAGAACGGGGTGAGCACAGTCTAAGTCCTGCGTATTCTATTCACTCTGTATTGAGTTTTACAGTGTGGTGTTCGTCGTCGTCGGCTAATCGCTCAGCTAGTAGTATCTTCTTAACCTTGGCATCATCAAGGTAGTGCTGGTAGATGTAGGACAAGAACCCCCATACCCCTATGAGCATCGCCAGCACCTTCACCCCGTCCATCCGGTCGCCGAAGAAGATCACCGCGACGATGGGCGACAGCGGCAACCCCACGGTGCTGATCACGTTGGTGAAGAGCGACGAGACCGCCGCGACGAGCCCCATCATGCCCACGGTGGCCAGCTGCCACGATATGGCCGTCCACGCCAGCGTCATCCCGTAGGCCACCTTGCCCTTCTTGTACCCGTCCATCTCGCCGTCCAGGGTGCTCCACTCGCCGGAGATGAACAGCCCGGCCACCGACACGACGGCCGCGGCGGTGTTGCTCCAGAACTGCATCTCCATCACGTCGTATAAGGTGTCGCTCTTGAGCACCTTGTCGAAGGTCAGCTGCATCAGGGACAGTATCAGGGAGAAGAGCGCCGACGCCGACAGCGTCAGCGCGAACCCCAGCGGGAACTTCCCCTCCGGGACGCTGCTGTTGGTCCCATCCGAGCCGTGGCTCACGCCGACGAGCGCCGCGGAGAAGGTGAGCAGCACGACGGAGTTGAGGATGAGCGCCGTGAACTTCTCCTTGTTGAGGAAGTAGGAGAAGACGGCGTTGAAGGAGAGCTGCGTCGCGCAGATGAGCGAGTAGGTCGACAGCGGCAGGTAGAGGAGCGCGTACGAGTACATCAGGTTGTCGGCGGCGAGGAGGACCCCCAGGCCGGCGTAGATGGCCGAGATCTTGATGAGAGGCAGCCGCGTCACCGCAGTGGACCTAGGGCGGCGCCGGAAGTAGAGGAGCAGTGGGATGGCGAGCGGCGTGCCGCAGGACTGAACCACCGTGGCCATCCACAAGCTGCCGCCACCCTGGTCGTAGTAGATCCTGCCGAGGAAGCTCGCGACGCTCTGCCCGCCGAGGAGGAACACGATGTTGACGAGCACCACCGCCCACCATCGTACGCGTTCCGACATCGTCGGCAGCGCGGCGGTTGCTGGAGACGTGCCATTGTCAGCTACGCCTCCTGTACCTGCATCGCCGGCCGATTAGTCCGGTTACAATCGATCCAGCCTGCAATTTGGTCAGCACAACAAGATTCCAGCATCAAGAATTCAAGATGGAGAGCGAGAGGGACCTGCGATCTGCAGACGAATTTCAGCAGCATCGCCCATATCAATCGATCTACGTCACGAGGATATGCACAGAGAGAGTTCTCCGTATCCTGAAAACCCGAAGCCCTGAAAAGAATAGGCGACAAGATGACAATTGGGACCGGGGAATACTATGATCCTAGTATTTGCACACGGGTGCGTGTCGCCTTTCGTCCACCGTCGATTGAATAAAAGTAAGGCAGGCAATAGTGGCAACAATGGCGCTAGCTAGCTCCGATCTAAATCTGCGGTCAACATTACTTTGACTAAACTCAGCACCGTTGAGCAACGCTTCTGCCATGAGTCAGGCCCTTAGAGAAAAGGAATCCAAACGGCGCCAGCGTTGAGCACTTGAGCCGTTGATCGTTTGGTGGAGGGCGACGTTAGGCGCCGGTCGACTGGCGCAAGCTCCAGATCGGTGGCCTAGCGAGCCGTTGATTCAACAGCGCACAAAGAACGCACAGCCGCATGATGATCATTTCGCTTACTTCCTCGGTCACGTGCATTTGTCGCCCCCTTTTGTGTGCCCTCATAGGCGCTGCCATCATGGGCTTGCAGCACCTCCGCGACCCCCACGCCGACCTCCATTGGCAGCTCGCACCTCCCTCTCCTGTCGCCGTCGTCCGTCGCTAGCGTTCCTCGTCGTCGCCAATGCAACCCACTGCCGATCATAACAATTGTGCATCCAAGTTGCAGCATCATGAGTCATGACGCTCGTCACCACACCGTCGCTACCCAGTTTTAGCAAATCGGCGGCAACAACGCAGCCAACACTTTCGTCTATCGCAGCAATGGCCGTTGCCTGTTTCAGCCTTTGGTGCCACTGGTTTCAGCATTGACGGCGACGGGCGTCACGGTTTCCAACACATGCTCTCACCGGCAGTGGCGGAGTCAAGGGGGGCGAGCAGGGGCCTGCCCCCCCTAATGATCGAACGATGCTGTGTAATTAGCGATAGGAACGCATGTATTCC